>NC_137775.1:112578997-113163997 GCF_963455305.1 Plecotus auritus | reverse complement strand
ATTTATGTATATATTGATTCTTCCTGTCCCACACTGTAAATTCATTGAGAGTGGGATCTGTTTCTAGTTCAATATTGTACGCTACCAGCATGATCCGCATATGGTTAAAGCTTTCAAATACTTGTTGCTTTGTAAATGAATAAATAAACCAAATATGTAATAGATAAAGGTGGCATCAGTCTTCTTTTCTGACTGTTGTTCCATTCATCTATTGTCCACCTACTGCATGGTAGCACTGCTGAGAGGGGGATTTCAGAGAGGAAATAGTTGACATATGCGAACAAGGGAACCACTCATCTGTGGCCATAATGTAATGAGGACATCATTACAAAGGCAGTGGTAATTCTTTTCCTCCAGACAACACATGCTATCTGTTATTCAAAAGTGAATTCTGCCAGCATATCTGCAGTGATCACCCTCACATTCATTCCCATCGTTTATGTGGCTAATGATGAAATATGTTTCATTAAATAAAGCAAAAGTGCAAATATTTACTCAGCATCTACTACATCCAGGCATATTATCAATGTTTTACACGCATTATTGCTAACCCTTGCACCCAGCCTCAAAAGTAGATAATAATATTACCCTTATTACAAAATGAGAAACCTGGGATTCATATAGGTTAAGTTGCTCAGGGTCAAACACTATTGAATCCAGTCTTCAAATCCAAGCCTTTTTTTACTCAAATTCCTGCTCTTTCTATTATGCCGTAATGTCTCCTCAACTATTTCACAGGGGGCAGGAGAGGAATTCATAGTAAAATACAATCTAGGCCCTGCCCTGAAAAATTCCAGTTAAGTTATATAGATATGGATCTTGTCTAGCCTACATAGAATATGAGTTAGAATAGGATTAAGTACATTAAGAGAGTACAAATGCCATGTGGTGTGAGTTCTGAACTCTGGGAGATCATGGGAGCCTAAATGGAGCAGATCCCAGGACTGGAAATGGTCTCCAAACGAATGAGCAGAATATATTTGAGAGTGCTCCAGACAAAGAGACGCGAAACTCAAAATATAACGATGAGCTGCACCTTGAGACTGGCATATGGTTCCGATTGACAGGAGCTTACTCAATGAGTCAGTGAGTAGTTGAATACAGGAGGGTAAATTAGATTTGAAATTGGAGGAACTTGAATGTCAGAAGGAGGAGTCTGAATTGTATTCCTTAGGCAATAAGAGTATCAAAATTGTTATCAAAGTTGGAGAGTAATAAGGTCATAGGCATTTTAGGAAAGTAAACTTTGACTTGTGTATGAAATAAAATTAGAAAGAGGTGGAAACTAGAGAAGGGAAAAATCAACTGGAAAGAAATCTTAACTCTGATGGGAGTACTTTATTTTACAAAGGGGAAAACTTAAGCAGAAAAAGATTAAGTAAGGTGACACAGCCAGCTAACCATTAGAAAGTGAAAAAAAGAGGTTTTAGTTATTCAGTCAAAATATTCTTATAAAAAAGGTTAATCAAAATATTTATTAAAATGTATCAAGTTTATTTTTCACTGGAAGTAACTTGCATTTTTGTAAGTATTTTAAAAATGAAATAATTTTCTTTTGTCTTTTGGACAATGCAGAAAGATTATCATACAGCAATGAAATTTTTACCTATCTATAACTAAGTTTAGCATTTTATATACTTCATCCCTGGATCTGGTTTAAGGACGAAATAATATCACTGAGTATGCAAAGAGGAGGTATCCAATTTGTGTGATTATCTCAGGAGAAAAAAAGTAAGCCAGAATAGAATATTTATATCTCTAATAAAAAATTTTAATTTATTAAACAAATTTTAATCATTTAATTACTATTAGATCCTTTAAGGCAATATTTCTTTTCTTTTTTCTTTTTCCTCTCTCTCTCTTTTTTTTTAATCCTCACCAGATGATATTTTTCCACTGATTATTAGAGGGAGTGGAAAGAAGGGGGACAGAGAAAGAGAAATATAGATGTGAGAGAGGCACATCGATTGGTTGCCTCCTGCACATGCCCTAGGATCAAGTCTGCAACCAAGGTACATGCCCTTGACTGAGAATTGAACCCCGGACCCTTTAGTTCACAGGCCCTTAGACGCTCTATCCACTGAGTCAAACCGGGTAGGGCAAGGCCATATTTAAAAAAAAAAAAAAAGTCTGAAAATTATTGACTAATGGTCAAAATTTTCCAGTAAAATATATCAAAAATGCAAAACCAATGGTAATTAAGCAAACAAATAAAGAGCTCACTCTTACATTTAAAGGATTGTTTCATTAATGAGAAATAATAGGACCCTTGATTTACAGCAAAAGAAACCCAAAGATTACCATGAAGACATTGAAGAAAAAGTAACAGGTACTAAAGTAGACCACTTTCTTCTTGCCTCTTTAAATTTGTAATTACAAGTGCCTTTTTTTAAATATGAGATCATCAATGAAGTGAAAAGATAAGACACATTCATTATATTACTTAGCATGGAGTCAGAGACATAATAAGCACAGTTACATATTCATGTGAAAGCTATGAGCTGAAATATTGGTATGTTTTGCACTTTAAGATTTTCACAAATTATAGCAGCAAATTATTCTTATATAATTTTTGACTTACAAACAATCAAGGACAGAAAATAAGATTAAAATTTTACTATAAATTGTGGTAGCCCAACCTGCTAGTCAAGCTATGTTTTGATGTATTTACATTTTTGATGCCTTTTTATGACAAAAAATAAAAACAATTTGATGCCAAATGTATCATAAAAAAACAAATATGTAAATAAAGCACTTTAATGGCCAGTATGATTGCTCAATTTTACAAGTAAAACATAACCGAGAAATTCAGCTTTACATTTTTATAAGGAATAAAACAGAATGATAAAGTTGTTTAATAATATTTGAGAATTAAAACATTTTTATATATCCTTTTAAGCAAAACTTTTAAAATGTATCAGAGCTAAACATGCAAATATTATTTGTAAAATACCATAAATAGATACACAGGTCAAAAACATACTATTAAATATTCACAGAAATAAGATAGAGAAGAATTTATACTTTAGAAAAACAGTTTGCCCATAAATATAATTATTTTTCTTCTTGTTGGCTGCTGAGGGAAGAGTATTAACATATGGCTATTCATTTTGTTAAAAAAAGAAGGATATAATATTTGTACTAGCACTTCTCATTATGTATAGCATTTTTCTTGTTCCTTTTCTGAAAATTATTTCTAGCAGTTTTAGGTGAAAAACCTACGATGATAAAGGCCACAGTGCAGACTACTGTTAGCACCAGGTTTTGACACTGTTGCATATGCTATGAAGCCAACAAAAACTTTCACACAGAAGAAACATTTGCTACATTTCAATATAGAAATTGCACTGCTGTTACCTATTTTATTAAACCACCGTCTTGGTGGTCGGATATTTGCAAGTTAAATTGTAATTCAAACTATTTATCTTTAAAATATCACTAAACCTTCCGTAAATATTTTATTTACTATTTACTAATTTATTTTGCAGATTGCAAAAATTATTTGAAGAATGCAAATATCAGTGTCTCACACATTTAGATAGTTTTCACACTTTATATTTTCCTCTGATACACGAAATTTGCATACAATCTGATGCATTTCCATTTCACTTGCTATTAGCTCTACCTTTTCTCTTTTATTCTTTCTTTATTCTTTGCCTCATTTCTCTCCTTTCCTCCCTTCCCCCTTCTTGTTCTCTCTGTACAAATTAATAAAATAAGCAGAAATAAAATTCTCAAAAAATAATATTTAAATCCTTGCAATTTTACTTGACCAGAATTTAATGGCAATGTTCACCTGGGTAACATAGGAAACGATACTGAATAGATATATTTACAGACATATAGAAATGGGAGGGGGGGGAAAGGGGGGAATAAAAAAGCAAGGCAAGAAGAAAGAGAATCAACACATAGGGAGTATATTTATTCCTTGAAAGAAACAATACAGGCTACATTTTTTAAATCACTCTAGAAAGCAAAGGTACATTTGGGATATTTAAAACACTCTTTTTTCTCTGTTTTGTTAATTTAGATTTTATTAATTATTTTTCAGGAGGAAACCAGCATTATGTGAGAAAATTATACAAAATGAAAGAGTAGCTTTCTGATTTTAACAACTATTTTTATAGTGCATGTTGTTTTAATAAGTCTCATATAATAGATACTGAAAATATAGCTAAAATGTGTGCAAGAAGGATTCAAATCAGAATAATGAGATCATCATATTTAATTAAGTTTATTATGGCATGCCCCCATAAACACTGCACAATAAATATTAAACTAATCATGGTTATAAGATTAAAGTTTCACTTTCAGTTGAGTTAATGTTAAAAGTAACTTCAATTACTTTTCAAGAATATAAAAAAATTTAGTTTATTGGGCAATAAACTAATATATATGCCAAAGTAAATCTAACAAAAATGCTCATTCCTACCACACAAAAAAAAAACAAAAAACAACTCTGAGTTTATCTGAAGTGGAACAGGGAAAAATAAACCCTACATATAGAGACACTTGGTTTTTCCTTCGCTAAAACTTTGACACCAGCGCTTTAAAGCAGTCTGGTTTTCATTTTTTTAAATTAGACTTATCATATGTTGATTGCTGCATATAAATATCATACTTCTTTCTCTGAATAAAAAAGTCTCATTGGACTATCTAAACATCCAGTTATCTAATTACTAAAACTGCCAATTGTCTTTCATAAGCTAGGTCTTATTTTTTAACTAAACATATTTTGAAAATGCTGGCTGTAAAAAATTAAAAAAAGTCAAGGTTATCAAAGAAGGGCTACTCATAAGACAAATTGTATAGGCACCATCTTTTTACAAAGAGAGAGCAAATATCCTATTTAAGTACATGCTACAGATATAAAAACAAAACAGAAGCCTCATTCCAGAAATGTTGCTC
Source organism: Plecotus auritus (assembly GCF_963455305.1). NCBI lineage: Eukaryota > Metazoa > Chordata > Mammalia > Chiroptera > Vespertilionidae > Plecotus > Plecotus auritus. The sequence goes on along the minus strand of NC_137775.1, from coordinate 113,159,089 downwards.
TAATAAAACTTCCTTAATACTAATGAAAGGAGTATTGTAGGTCATAGGTATCAATAATAGCAAACCTATGTAACCATGTATATCACTTATACTCTGGATAACTACACCTATTTCTCTTGCCCTTTAAACACTACTACTTCTCACCAGTAGGCCGCACTGTTACATCTTTTACATGTTACACTGTTAATGTCATACATGCCATCTGTAACTTATTATACATTATCTGACATTTCCTTGTATTTTAGCCTCATTATTTTGGCTCCATGCTATTTATCTCGCAGATATTCTTCTCTTCCTAAAAGCAAAATTAGAACTAATAATAAAATATCAGCAATGTCAGGAAGTATGTAATTAATGAATGCTACTATTTCTTTACTAGTTAATCATTTATTCCTTATTGCAATTTGAAAAAAACTGCAGTTAAGTGTAGTATGAAATTATTTGATTTAACAAGTTTAGTATTAAAGACTTCATTTCTGATGTTATGTATTCACTAAACTATTGCTTTTATATTAAAGTTTATATGTACCTTGCTATTAAAGCATCTATTTTTTAAAATTCTTTCATCCAAATGAATTAAATTATAATAAATTATTTAAAAATCCATATACCTAAATCTATATGAGAAAATATCATATAGCAACACTCATAAACAATTTATATTCTAAAACTTAATAGAAGGCCACATCACATATTCACTAGACAAAATCCATCCTACTTTAACCAAAATTACTATTTTCTACTTCACCAAAAAGCACTTATATGTAAAATAGGGCAGCATCAAATATATTAGTAGAAATTCTTGGTTCCTTCACTAACTAATCAGAGATGCACAGAAAAGGACCTTTTAAGTTTAATGATACCTACTCATTAAATGATGCTAAACACTAAAAACCATGAACAGCAGGGAATTTCAGTTTACATTAGAGAAAAAATAATAAAAGGGTAAAAGTGACTGAAGTTGGTCAGCTCAAGCTGATAGGGCACTTCAAATGAATAACAGAAGAATAAAAGAGACACTCTAGGTTAAATTAGGTTCTCCTATTCCTTTTCTTGAAAGTGCTTAACTTCACAAATTTTATTTGAATTAGCTAAACTGCCAAAATCAAAGCATATATAAAGTTAAACAGGCAACTACACTTCACAGTAGTTTACCTATTATACAACAGATAAAACCTTAATTTTAAAAAGGTAATTTTGATTTTTTAAATGTGTGTATTCCCTTTCTTTACTGAAGCAATTGATGTGCCTCATTTCTAAGAACACGCTGCTTCCAAAACCAATATCTGATAATAGTTAGTCAGGCATTATGTAGCCAATTAGAATTTACTGCACAACATTTACCTCACATACTTTTTAAAAAGCATACAACTTTTGATTTAGAATTCTCTAAAAGCATATTTTTTTCCTTGCTTGAAAGTTATTTCCAAATTCTTATTTACATTTGTGTTACAGTGGAATTACTTTAGGTGAACTAAGTCTTAACAAAACTGTCAAGTAGTAATAATCACTTGGTATCAGCACTCTTCTCTTCATTAATTACTCCTTTCCTCTATTCAACTAAATGTTACCCTTACTTGTGCTGTTTACTCTTTTTATAAATGGTAACACCATTCATAAAGTTACATGTAGTACTAGTAACTTATATTGCTCTCCAGGAAGGCAGAGAAAAGATGATCCTTCTTAACACAGAATTCATTGGGGGGAAAAAGAACAAGTTGCTGACTAATAAGTTATATTAGCTAGTAAAAAACTATTTTGGTCCAAAGGGAATTCCCCTGCAAACTTCAAATAGTTGTGCTCTCCCCCCACAAAAAATGAATATGTTGAAATCCTATCCCCACAATAGAATAGTGTTTGGAGATGGGATCTTTTGGAATTGATTAGGTCATGAAGGTGGAACCCTCATAATGGAATTAGTACTCTTACAAAAGAGACCCCAGAGCGATCCCTCAACCTTTCAGCCATGTGAGGGTTAAATTGAGAAGGACCTCACTGAGGAGGTAAGACCTAACCAGATGCCTCATCTGTAACCGCCTTGATCTTGGACTTTCTAGTCTCCAGAATGGTGAGAAATACATTTCTGTTACTTATAAGCAACATAGTTGATGGGATTTCTATTATAACAGTTGAATGGACTAAGACAGCTGCAAAATGAGAGGTTCTGGAGAGGGCTACCTCCTATCAGTTTCTCTTCTCTTCTCTTCTCTTCTTTTCTTCTCCCTTCCCTCCCCTCCCCTCCCCTTCCCTTCCTTTCCCTTCTCTTCCATTTCTTGTCTTTCCATTATTGTCTTTCCTTTTCTTGTCTTCCCATTCTCTTCTTTTCTTCTCCCTTCCCTTCCCTTCCCTTCCCTTCCCTTCCCTTCTCTTCCCTTCCCTTCCCTGGCTCTTTTCTTAAAAGCTGTTAATTTCCTTGTTACTTTGGCATATTCACCAGTATTTTCTAGGGATTTATATCTGTACTTCAATTAGGCCATATAATTTAATAAATTATGAATTTAAAAACTTGAAATACAAATAAGGGGAAGGGAAATAGCATTTCTCAAATTATTATTCCATAGAACACAAGTTTTCCAGGATAGTCTGAAATAAATAGGTTCTATGGTAAAAATTATTTGAGTCTTTGTAGATGCATAAAGACTATCCTATCTAATAAAAGACTAATATGCAAATTGGCCATACCTCTGCTACACCCACAAGCCACGCCCACCAGCCAATCAGGAGGGAGTATGCAAATTAACCCACCAAGATGGCTGTGGCCACAGAGTGAGCAGGAGGCTTGGGTTTCCCTGACAATGGAGGAAGCCAAGCTTCCTCACACACTTTGGTGGGCCCTGGACTCCACTCAAGGCTACAAAGTTTCAATTATAGAAGATAAATAAATCCCAACAAGAATGGCTGTGGCCAGGGAGCGAGCAGGAGGCTTGGGTTTCCCTGGCAATGGAGGAAGCCAAGTTCCTGGCCAGCCCAGGCCTTTGCTGAAGACTACAAAGTTTCAATTATAGAGGACTAGAGGCCCAGTGCACGAAATTCGTGCATGGGGCGGGGGGAGGGGGTTGACCCTCAGCCCAGCCTGCACCCTCTCCAATCTGGGACACCTCGAGGGATTTCTGACTACCCATTTAGGCCCAATCCCACCCACCGGGATAGGGCTTAAACGGGCAGTCGGACATCCCTCTCACAATCCAGGACTGCTGGTTCCAAACTGCTCGCCTGCCTGCCTTCCTGATTGCCCCCTAACCACTCCCCTGCCAGCCTGATTGATGCCTAACTGCTCCCCTGCCAGCCTGTTTGCCCCTAACTGCCCTCCCCTGCAGGCCTGGTCCCCCCCCAACTGCCCTCCCCTGCAGGCCTGGTCCCCCCCCCAACTGCCCTCCCCTGCAGGCCTGGTCCCCCCCCCAACTGCCCTCCCCTGCAGGCCTGGTCCCCCCCCAACTGCTCTCCCCTGCAGGCCTGGGTCCCTCCCAACTGCCTTTCCCTGCAGGCCTGGATGCCCCCAACTTCCTTCCTCTGCCAGCCGGGTCACGCCTAACTGCCCTCCCCTGTAGGCTTGATTGCCCCCAACTGCCCTTCCTTGCAGGCCTGGTCCCTCCCAACTGCCTTCCCCTGCTGGCCTGATCACCCAAAACTGCCCTCCCCTGCTGGCCATCTTGTGGTGGCCATCTTGTGTCCACATGGGGGCAGGATCTTTGCCCACATGGGAGCAGCCATCTTGTGTGTTGGAGTGATGGTCAATCTGCATATTACTTTTTTATTAGATAGGATAGAGGCCTGGTGCATGGGTGGGGGCCAGCTGGTTTGCCCTGAAGGGTGTCCCAGATCAGGGCGGGGGTTCCCTTGGGGCGTGGGGCGGCCTGGGCGAGGGGCCTGTGGTGGTTTGCAGGCTGGCCACGCCCCCTGGAGACCCAAGCAGTGGCCCTGGTATCTGGGGTTTATTTATCTTCTACAATTGAAACTTTGTAGCCTGGAGTGGAGCCAAGCCTTCTGCTTGCTCTGTGGCAGCAGCCATTTCTATTGGGATTTATGTATCTTCTATAATTGAATCTTTGTAGCCTTAAGCGGAGGCCTGGGCCAGCCAGGGTGTGTGGAAAGCTTGGCTTCCTCCATCACTGGGGGCAACCCTAGCCTCCTGCTCTTTCCAGCTCCGTGGCTGCCGCCATTTCTGTTTGGGTTTATGTATCTTCTATCATTGAAACTTTGTAGCCTTGAGTGGAGGCCTAGGCCGGCAAGGGCAGGCGGAAAGCTTGGCTTCCTCTATCGCCGAGGAAACCCAAGCCTCCCTTCTGCTCTCTGTGTCCGTAGCCATCTTGGTTGGGTTTATTTGCATATTCGCTCCTGATTGGCTGGTGGGAGTGGCTGGTGGGCGTGGCTTGTGGATGTAGCGGAGTGATGGTTACTTTGCATATTACTCTTTTATAAGATAGGATAAATAAATCCCAGATACCAGGGCCTCCACTTGGGTCACCAGGGGGAGTGGCCAGCCTGCAAACCACCACAGGCCCCTCGCCCAGGCCGCCCCACGCCACAAGGAAACCCCCACCCTGATCTGGGACACCCTTCAGGGCAAACCAGCTGGCCCCCACCCATGCACCAGGCCTCTATCCTATCTAATAAAAGAGTAATATGCAGATTGACCATCACTCCAACACACAAGATGGCTGCCCCCATGTGGTCAAAGATGGCTGCCCCCATGTGGACACAATATGGCCGCCACAAGATGGCCAACAGGGGAGGGCAGTTGTGAGTGATCAGGCCAGCAGGGGAGGGCAGCTGGGAGGGACCAGGCCTGCAAGGGAGGGCAGTTGGGGGTGATCAAGCCTGTAGGGGAGGGCAGTTAGGGGTGACCAGGCTGGCAGATGAGGGAAGTTGGGGGCGACTGGGCCTGCAGGGAAGGGCAGTTGGGGGGGACCAGGCCTGCAGGGGAGGGCAGTTAGGGGCAAACAGGCTGGCAGGGGAGCAGTTAGGCATCAATCAGGCTGGCAGGGGAGTGGTTAGTGGGTGATCAGGCTGGCAGGCAGAAGCGGTTAGGGGCAATCAGGAAGGCAAGCAGGCAAGCAGTTGGGAGCCAGCAGTCCTGGATTGTGAGAGGGATGTCCGACTGCCCGTTTAGGCCTGATCCTGGTAGGATTGGGACTAAACAGGCAGTCGGACATCCCTCAAGGTGTCCCAGATTGGAGGGGGTGCAGCCTTGGCTGAGGGACACACACCCGCGTGCACAAATTTCATGCACCAGGCCTCTAGTTAACTTATAAAAGGCTATGAGAACTGTAAATAACACTGGTACCCCTTTTTCATTATTAAATCTCATATGTGTACATTAGTGTTTGTATGCATATATTTCAGTATTAAATTCCACATATGTATACATTAGTGTTTGTAGGCATGTGTTTCACCAAAGATATATTATTGTGTTTCAATATAAGATTCTGTCCTGACTCTGCAGGGGCTGTTACATAATATGCATAATATCTACCTCTTCACCTTTCTTTAATTCAAAGAATTCTGATCTTAAAAATGTATCTCCCAAGGACTTTAGATAAGGGATTGTGGCCTTGTACAAACTAAGCAAGTCAAATAGATATAGCTGGTTAGGAGAAGAGTCAGTAGAAGTGAACAAACAAAATCACTTGCATAAGACATGCTGCAGGACTTTTGTAATAGCAATGGACTAGAAGACACTTTAATAAATGATATAGTCGGAGTCAGCTTGTTTATACCAGCCCACATACTGCTGAGCATACAGTCGGTCCTCAATAAATATTTGTTTAATGGATTAGTTCATTGATGACGTCTAATGCTGATTTGAGTATGTAAATTTGTAAAATGTTTAAAATAGAGGATTTTCATAATTGTAGTGGCGTAGGTGGATCTTGCACTCACCTCCTCTGGAAATACAACTAAATTTGAGAATAATCACCCTAAACAACCACCAGGGGACTAGCTGAAGAGTAGTCTAATAACTAAGGATTTGCAGAAGAAGCCGTATTAAGACTGGTAGGAAGGATAGAGGCACAAAAGGGACTAGCCCTGCTCCCAGAGTGATGGATAAGGTACCACAGGGATATCTTAGTTGTAGGCCTAATCCCCAGGCAAGGCTCAGCAGCTCAGAGTATAAGAGCAGGGAAGAGGTGCCCACATAGCATTCAGCTGTGAAAAGCAGTGGGGTTTCTATCCACCATGGGGAGGTGGAGTCTGCTGTAGACACAAGCACCCTCTTAAAGTGCCAACATATAAAATTTCATTTGCAGCCACTCACTCTAAGGCTCCTGAAGAGAAAAGGCTGTCATTCTGGAGTTGCCTGCATTCTGGAGTCTGGGATTTGTGGCTCTGGGGAGAACTGTGGGGGAAAGCTGCCAGGATCTCTGTACTGAGTCATTCTCAGATACCACAGTACTCATTTTTCCTGGGCAGAGTAATCGCCTCCCAGCAGCATCAGCCTGGGGAAAGCAATTACCTCACACTCAGGAATCCCTCTCACTCCACCAGTGGATCTTTTTTTAAAAAATTTTATTATTATTGATTTCAGAGAGGAAGGGAGAGGGAGAAAGAGATGGAAACATCAATTATGAAAGAGAATCATTGATTGACTGCCTCCTGCATGCTGCACACTGGGGATGGAGACTACAACGGGGGCATGTGCCCTGACCAGGAATCAAACTGTGACCTCCTGGTTGATAGGTCAACACTCAACCACTGAGCCATGCTGGCCAGACCACCCTGCAGATCTTAAGACCTGTGAGAAGTTAACATATACGTTGGGGTGTAGAAGTCAGGGCAGACTCGGGGGTATCAGTGACTGTTTTTGGGCTGGGGTCATTTCCACCACTTTCCCGTGAATCTGACTAGTGCTTCCTCCTCATGGGACATTCAATAGAAACACCCACTCGGCTGCCAGCAGACACAACCTCTGGGCTCTAGAAGCCCCACATGCCTGACTACTAGGGGCTCCATCCTGCCAAGGTCAGGGCAAAATCTGGGACAGACTCAGTCATGTGGGGGGTCACCCCTTTCCCTGAAGTTTGAACAATACCTCCCCCTCAAGGGAGATCCATTAGGCCCATCCTCTTGTTTCCCACACAAGCTCTTTCAGTGACTGAGCCTAACAGGTAGCCAGCAGGGGTAGGCAGTGTGCCTTGGGACATTTGTTGATCCTCCCTGGGCCCAGTGCTAGTAATAGCTGGCCTTCAAGTGCTGCTTGGTCCTTTCTCTGTGCAGCCAAGCACAGAGGAGGCATCCATAGACTACGGATAGAATGTAGATTCAAACAGGTTGCCAAAGGCTAGGTAAAGCCTCTGATGTTGGCCTGTACCAGAGTCCCTCCCAAGAGGCCCAGAACCAACAAACCAAGTAGCCAGACTCAGACAACATTGGAGCAGGATACAAGAAATTTCACAAGGAGCATATACAAAGATCGCAGCAGGCTCAAAACTCTGCTGAGCTGAATTATGCTTTTTTCTTTTAAAATTTTTTCTTTTTTCTTTTCTCTTCTATTTTTTCCTTTTTAAATGAATTTTTAATTTTTTTTTGTTATTATTTTTTTTTTTTTGGTTAGCACCTGCACATACTATGGTCATGGTTGAGCCTCACAGACAGCTGGAGAGTTGATGCAATGAATGAACAAGCCAACAGAAATCAAGACTCTTTTACAACAGGAGGACCCACATAACCCACACAATGAACATTCTTAGAGCTCCCAGCTCGAGAGATCGAGGAGACCACACCAATGGATCCCAAAGGACACCTACTACATAAGGCCACCCCACAAAGACTGGGAGTCATAGCAGATCTATGTAATACATAGATACAAACAAAAAGAGGCAGCCAAAATGGGGAGACCAAGAAACAGGTTTCAAATGAAAGAACAAAAGGAATATCTAGAAAAAGAGCTACCTGAAATGTAAGCAAGCAACTTATTAGATATAGACTTTAAAGTAATGTCTATAAGGTTGCACAAGGAACTTAGTGAGGACTACAACAGCATGAATAAAACATAGACACCATGAAAATAAACCAGTAGGAAATGATACCTGACATCAAGAATACACGGAAAGGAATAAACAGGTTGGATGAAGCAGTGGATGGAATAAGATTTAACAGACAAGGTAGCAAAAAACATGCAATGAGAGCAGCAAAAAGAAAAATGAATTAAAAAGAATGAGGATTGTTTAAGGGAACTTTGGAGCAACATGAACCATAACAACATCTGCATCATAGGAGTACCGGGAGAAAAGAGAGAGCAATGGATCAAGAATTTATTAGAAGAAATAATGACTTAAAACGTCCCTAACCTGGTGAAAGAAAAAAACACACAAGTCAAGAAAGTGCAGAGAGTCCCAAACATCATAAACCCAAAGAGGCCCACACCAAGACACATCACGATAGAAATAGAAAAGCAGTTGTTGCCGAAACCGGTTTGGCTCAGTGGATAGAGCGTCGGCCTGCGGACTGAGGGGTCCCGGGTTCAATTCCGGTCAAGGGCATGTACCTTGGTTGCGGGCAAATCCCCAGTGGGAGGTGTGCAGGAGGCAGCTGATCGATGTTTCTCTCTCATCGATGTTTCTAGCTCTCTATCCCTCTCCCTTCCTCTCTGTAAAATATCAATAAAATGTATTAAAAAAAAAAAAAAAAGAAAAGCAGTTGTTTACCTATATGGAAGCCCCCATTAGAGTGGCAGCTGATTTCTCAACAGAAACATTTCAGAAAAGAAGGAATTGGCATGAGATATTAAAAGTGATAAAAAGCAAGGACCTGCAACCCAGACTACTTTATCCAGCAAGTCTATCATTTAAAATTGAAGGAGAAATAAAGAGATTCCCAGACAAGAACAAGCCAAAGGAGTTTGTTAAAACAAAACCAATATTACAAGGAAAGTTGCTTTAAGAATTAGAAGAAAAATAAAATGGAAGATATTAACAACAAAAAAGAACATAGCAAAAACAATAATAAAATGGCAATAAATATAGGGTATTCCCAAAAATATATATACACAATGTTTGTAGATTCTATTACATTTTGAAAATGAAATGTGTTTTAGTAAACATTGCCTTTATAATTATTCAAAATGTGTATACATTTTTGGGGAACACCCTGTGAATACCTATAAATAACCACTTTAAATGTAAATGGCTTAAATGCAACAATCAAAAGGCATAAAGTATCTGAATGGATAAAAACAAGACCCAAAGATATGCTGCCAACAGGAGACCAGCCTCAGAACAAAAGATATACACAGACTAAAAGTAAGGGATGGAAAAAGATATCTCATGAGATAGAAATGAAAAAAAAAAAAAAAGCTAGGGAAGCAATACTTATATCTGACAAAATAGACTTTAAAACAAATCCTATAGTAAGAGACAAAGAAGGACACTACATGATAATAAAAGGAGCAATCAAACACAGGATATAACCCTTGTAAACTTTTATGCATCCGACATAGGAGCACCTAAACATGTATAGCAAATCTTGATGAACATACCTGGTAAAGGGAGAGATTCACAGTAATACAGTCACAGTAGCACATTTTAACACCCCCTTGACATCAATGGATAGATGTTCTAGATGGAAAATCAACAAGGAAATAGTGGCCTTAAATAACACATAAGATCAGATGATTTAATTTTTGTTTTCACAGCATTTTACCACCAAGCAGCAAAAATCATTCTTTTCAAGTACACATGGACTATTTTCTAGGATAGACCACATGTTAGGACACAAAACAAGTCTCAATAAATTTAAGAAGATTGAAATCATATTAAGCATCTTCTCTGATCATAATGGCATGAAAGTAAAAATCAACCACAGGAAAAACTGAATACACAGAAAATCATGGAGGCTAAATAATATATTACTAAACAATGAATAGGTTAACAATGTGATCAAACAAAATATCAAAAGTTACCTTGAAAGAAATGAAAAGGAAAGCACAACAACCCAATATCTATGTGGCACAGCAAAAGCAGTTCAAATGTATATCATTACAGGACTACCTCAAAAAACAAGAAAAATCTCAATTAAACTTTATACTTAAAAGAACTTGAAAAAGAACAACAAACAAAGGCCAAAGTGAATAGAAGGAAAAATAATAATAAAGATCAGAGTAGAAATAAAAAAAAAATACAATACAAACATCAATGAAATCAAGAGCTGCTTCTTTGAAAAGGTAAACAAGATTGGCAAATCTTTAGCCAGATTCATCAAGAAAAAAAAAGAGAGAAGACCCTAATAAATAAAGTCAGAAATGAAAGAGAAGTAATAACTGACACCAAAGAAATACAAAAGATTATAAGAAAAGATTATGGACAACTATGCCAAAATTTGGACAATTTGGAAAAAAATAAATTCCCAGAAATGTACAATATTCCAAAACTGAATAAGGAAGAATCAGAGAATGTGAATAGACAGAAAACAAGTAGTAAAATTGAAGCAGTAATCAAAAAACTCCCAACAAACAAAAGTCATGTACTGGATGGATTCAAAGGTGAATTTTACCAAATAATAAAAGAAGAAATAACACCTATCCTTCTCAAATATTCCAAAATAATTCAAGATGAGGGAAATACCCCAAGCTCCATTTATGATGCCAGTATTATCCTACTTTCAAAACCAGATAAAGACACCTCAAAGAAAGAAAATTACAGGCCAATATCTCTGATGACATAGCTGCTAAAATGCTCAAAAATATGAGCAAACAATATATAGAGTCAGCAATATATTGAAAAGATCATACTCCATGATCAAGAGTGATTTATTATAGTGATGAAAGGTTGGTACAGTAGCCAAAAATAAATAAACACTATAAACCACATAAACAAAATAAAGGATAAAAACTATATGATCATATCAATAGATGAAAAAAAAAAAAAAAACACCCAGAAAACAAACAAAACAAAAACAAACATTTGTTGAAATCCAGCACACCTTTATGTTCAAAATTTCTCAGCGAAGTGGGAATAGAGGGAAAATAACTCATCATATTAAAGAACATGTATGACAAACCCACAGCCAACTTTATGGTCACTCAATAGGGAAAAACTAAATGTTTCCCTTAAGATCAGGAAAAAGACAGGGATATTCACATTCACCATTCTTATTCTACAAAATATTGACAGTCCTAGTCATAGCAATCAGACAAGAAGAAGAAATAAAAGGCATCCAAATGGAAAAAGAGTAAGCAAAACTTTATTCAAAAATAACATGATATTATACATAGAAAACCCTAAATACTCCATTAAAAAATGTCTAGATCTAGAAAATAAATTCGACAAAGTAGCAGGATACAAAGTTAATATTCAGAAGTCAGTGGCATTTCTATATACCACTGACTTCTGAATATGAACTAACAGAAAGAGAAACTAATAAAATAATCCTCTTTACTATTGTGAAAATGAGAAATAAGGTACTTTGGAATAAAATTAACCAGGGAGGTGAAAGGACTGTCCTTGGAAAACTACAGGACATAGAAGAAAGAAATTGAGGAAATAAAAATAATTGGAAGCATAAACAGTATACTAGTGCATGGATTGGAAAAATTAACAATTAAATTGTTGATATTTCCCAAATCAATCTATAGATTCAATGCAATTCCTTTTAAAATACTAATAGCATATTTTACAGATCTAGAACAAATATTTCAAAAATTTATATAGAACCAAAAAAGACCCCAAATATCCTGAGCAATCTTGAGAAAGAAAAACAAAGTTGTAGGTATCACAATACCTGATATCAAACTATACTATAAGGCCATTGGAATAAAAACAGCCTGGTACTGGCACAAAAACAGGCAAATAGATCAATGGATCAAAACAGAGAGCAATGCCCTAGACAGTTTTGTTCAGTGGATAGAGCCTCAGTCTGTGAATTGAAGGGTCCTGAGTTCAATTCCAGTCACAGAAAAGGCCCTTTTAAGTTTAATGATACCTACTCATTAAATGATACGAAACACTAAAAAACCATGTCAATGTTTCTCTCTCTGTGTCTCTTCTTCCTTCCACTCTCCCTAAAAATCAATGTAAAAAATATCCTGAGGTGACTATTAACAACAAAAACAAAAAACCCCAGAGAGTCCAGAAGTCAACCAAGCCTACAAGGTCATTTAACACTTGAAAATTGAGGCAAGAAAATACAATGAAGTAAAGGCAGTCTCCTGTTTTGAAAAATTGGATAGATACATGCAAAAAATTAAACTAGACCATCAACTTAAGCCATGCACAAAATAAACTCAAAATTGATAAAAGACTTAAATGTAAGTTGTGAAACCATAAAAATCCTAGAAGCAAACATAGGCAGTAAAATCTCAGACATCTCTTGTAGCAATATTATTGTTAATATGTCTCCTAGGGAAAGAGAAATAAAAGAAAAAACAAACAAATGGGATTACAACAATCTAAAATGTTTTTGTATAGCAAAAGAAACCATTAACAAAATGAAAAGGGAACCTGATGTAAGGGAAAACATTTTTGTCCATTATACATCTGATAAGAGGTTAATTTCCAAAATATATAAAGAACTTATACAACTCAATACCAGGTAGGAAAACAATCCTATTAAAAAATGGGCAAGGACCTAAATAGACACTTCTCCAAAGACATACAGTTGGACAACAGTCATATGAAAAAATGCTCAAGTTCACTAGCTGCACATTAAAACCATAATGAGATATCACTTCAAACCTGCCAGAATGGCTACCATCAATAAATTAACAAACAACAAGTGCTGGCAAGGATGTGGAGAAAAGGGAACCCTCGTGCACCATTGATGGCAATGTGAACTGGTATGAAGTTTCCTCCAAATATTAAAAATGGACTGTCTTTTGACTCTTTGATTCCACTTCTAGGAATATATCCTAAGAATCCTAGTCACCATTTCAAAAGAACATATCCACCCCTATATTCATAGCAGCATTATTTACGATCTGGAAACAGCCCAAATGCCCTTCAGCAGATGAATAGATAAAAAAGCCTGTACATTTACACAATGGAATACTATGTAATTGTAAAAAAGGACATTTTATCTTTTCTGACAGCATGGATGGACCTGGAGAGCCAGTCAGAGCAAAACAAATACTATATGATCTCACTTATATGTGGAATCTAATGAATAAGATTAACTGATGAACAAAATAGAAACAGAAGCATGGGTACAGGGAACAGACTCACAGCTGTCAGAAGGGATGGAGCAGGGGGACATACTGGATGAAAGAAGACGAAGAGGTTAGCCCAAGAACACATATACATAACCCATATGTGGTAGGAAGTTAGACAGACATGAGCAGAGCAAGGATGATGGGCCAGGTACAGAAGGCCACCAGGGTAGGAAGCCCCAGGTGCCTAGGAATAAACAATAAATGGTAGGATAGGACCTTGCCCCAAGGGTGCCGTTTCCTACTGTAGCATATTGCTGGTCATGTGGCAGGACCTCCCTTTCATCCCCCACCTCACCTTTCTTCCTTAGAGATAACATCTAGGCCTCAGTTGTATTTCAGCTCCATGTCCAGATAAGCAAAAAAGCAGCTAAGGCTGATGTCAGGCCCAGCTGCACTGAATAATGATCCCTGCCCAGGTGCCAACCAATCAATTAGTGGAGACCACAACCCAGACAGGACACACCTGGAAAGCTGCTGAATGTTCTATTAAGATCTTCCCCTGGGACCTCCCCTACACTCTGCACTCTTAAAACCCTTAAGAAGAAGGACCCAGTGCGCTCTCCCTCCAGGGAACACCCCTGTGCCCTTTTCTTTCCCTTCCTGCCCCAAGCACTTTACCATCACCTTTCTCACTCTTAAACTCCAAGGGCCCTTCCTTTACCTCTATAACTGGTTTTCTAAGCCCATTTCTTCTAGGAATTACTTCTACCTCTGCAATTTACCAAATAAATGTTCTCTCACAGTTTTGGGCCTTGGCTCTGAATTCTTTCCTAGCCAGAACCCAAGAACCCAGGTTTGGTCTGACCCCACTGGTCAGACACCTGGTGCCTATAGCACATCATAGACACAGACAACAGTGTGCTGACGGCCAGAGGGAAGAGGGGGCAAAGGGCTTGGTGGAGGCCCGCAAAGAAGAGGAAAATATACATCTGTAATAGTGTCAACAACAAAAAAATAATAGAAAAAACATGTTTAACATAGGTGGAGATGTGTTTTTTACACAAATATCTCTAGTGGAGGAGACCCTAGATCAGTGGTCGGCAAAGTCATTAGTCAACAGAGCCAAATATCAACAGTACAACGATTGAAATTTCTTTTGAGAGCTGAAAACCGACTTCTGCACGTGGGCCACGGAGTTTCAATCGCACTGTACGTGCATGCCTGGCGTGGTATTTTGTGGAAGAGCCACACTCAAGGGGCCAAAGAGCCGCATGTGGCTCACGAGCCGCAGTTTGCTGACCACTGTCCTAGATCTTCTCTTGAAAGTGTCCTGACAATGAAAATACATTCCTTGTATTCAAATACTTTTGTTTTAATATTATTTCATCTTCCTTTTAATTTATAATGATAGAAAACATGTATTAGGTTCATAATTTTAAATATATTCAATATTTGAACTTATTTTCTAAAGTTAAACAAATCAAACCTATTTGTTCTTTCCTCTAGAAATATGATGGAGATGACATCTATTTCTTTTTACTCTCTTCACTTTCTCTATATTTTTTTATTTTAGAGTAATAACCTAAACTGTACCCAGTATTTTGAAAGGTATGCTGTAAGTAACATCCAGCTCACTGGGAGTTCATTTCAAATGCTGGACTGAAGTTCCTAATGCTGTGATCAGCCCAGGATAGAGAGAAGGGCAAGGGCTTTGGAATCTGACAGACCTTCCTTGACCTTTAGCTCCACCTTAAAAATAAATCACTGAACTACAAAACAAATACAATCTGGAGACTCAGATTTCTCCATTAACATATGAATGGTGCTACTGACCAGAAGCATTGTTTGAGGGCTTAAATGGAGTTAATATCTAAAAGGTGCCTGGTAGGAAATCAGATAGGGGTGTGATACTGTGGCGAAAGTGGGGGGGGGGGGGATGGGAAAAGAGATGTGGGAGGGAACTAGAGACTGAAAAATGTAGTTTTATGGCTCTAATCTCTGCAACAGCAATGGAAGAAACCATTGCTTTTAAAAAGCAAAAGTTTCAGTGCGAACTTTTTAGAAGAATACATATTAAAATCTTAATGGTTGGCTTTTTCAGGGTAATAATAGTATTAATAATTTGTATTATTTCCTTAAATATGCCTCCCCATTATTGGAATCTACTATGATAGGTGTGTATTACTTTTGAAATTAGAAAAGAAATTAAATACACTTTTATTTTTAGGAAAAAATGAGTTTCAACATTTAAAGTAAATAACTTTATGAGTAAAATTAATTCATGAGGAGCTTCTCAGTCCTCAAAAATTCTAGAGAAATAAGCTTTTGATATAAATTTTAAAAATTATTTGAAAGGAGAGGAGCTTTACAAATTGGTTCAGATTTTATGATCTTTGCATAACACTTTTGAGAGATCCTCCCTTCCCCCAACTGGTGGGCAAAGTATGACGTAACCTGCACTTGTATCCTGGACATTCCTGAGCACCTAACCAGGCACCTTATATGGACTATACATTGAACCACCAATCAGCACATGCCAAATACCCTAAGCCCTTGATTCCTAAGTACCTAAGTGCCTAATCATGTGCCTTATATGAAACCACCAATCAGCGCGTGCCGAGTACTCTAAGTCCCATCCCTTCCCGTTCCTCCCCTCAGAAGGCCTGTTCACCTCTGCACGTGTTGCTTTTCTCCCCTTTCGAGACAGCCCAGCAGGGTCCTTCTCCTCTAATAAAGCCTGTAGTCCTGGTTTTCGGCCTCTCTCTCATTCTTTCAACCTTGTTCTCTCCTCCACCAAACATATTCCTTAACTACCAGTGTTCATCTCACATTGAAACCAAAATGTAGGTCGTTGTCTCGCGAAATCAAAGAATGAAGTCAGGGACAAAAACCATTAGTGAAACCAGAGTGTATTTGAGAGAAGCCAGTCCTGGAAAAGGTGCAGCTGGGGTTGCAGGAGCAGCCCCGTGTCCAGAGCTTCCTTTCCATGTTACAGTCGGGAGTAGTTCAGCATCCGAGCTAATTAAAGTCTCTTAGTCCATGTGTGGAGGCCCACTTGGCCATAAGCCACCAAGCCACGTGGGCGAGGGGGGATGTGCTTCCCTGCCAGAGGAGCGTCAGGAACCCATTGTGTGCCAGGGAGAAGAAAGACGGTGAAAGGAGGCTCCTGCCTTTTAATTTAGGAGCTGGATAGTCTTCCTAGTTCCTTATTGGTCTTTTCAAAGAATTCTGCCTTAGCAACCTCCTTTGGATTGGTTTATATGCCTTACTGTCTTATGAATGGTTATCTGCAGGCTGCCTGTCTTTAGCAATACCCATACATTCCATGGTTCATGCCTCTCCGCCCAGTTGGGGTGCCTTAGTAACTGCCTACTTGGGTTCTTGGGTTTTACTTTCCCTTCCCGTGGTCCCGCCCCTATCTACCTAGCTTCCTTCTGTCTCCTCAATATTACCTATATTAATGTATTAAGCAATGGTATAACTTGTGTGTAATTTACTTAAAAATTACTAATGAACTTGAATTTTTTCTTCACTTTCATTGGTCATTTGTATATTTTCTTTTAAAAAGTGTTAACAGTTTTTACCCATTTTTCTATTTTGGTGTATTTTATTGTTATATTTTTTTGCAAAATCATCCCAGTTTATCTCATTTTATGTAACTGACCCTTTTTCTCTTTGTGGTTCCTTTTATTTCTTTCCAGTTTAAAGCATTTACTTACCTCAAGATTAAATTGATATTTGCATAATTTTGGCTAGGTATTAGGTGACTACAATTTTAGATTTAATTAAATATATCAAAAATTTAACATTTCTTGACAAATGTAATTTTTAATGCAAATAGCCAATTAACTCAAGACTTTCATAGAAAAATCTATCTCTCTGCTCAGTTTGGAATGCTTTCCTTATTACAGGTTAATTTTTAAATAAAAAAATCTATATTTAGGAATATCTATTATGACTCCTCTTCCCCCATACTTCTGTCTTGGTTAATGCAATCATTCTCTGCCCAATTACTTAAGAAAAAAAAGAGAGAGAGAAAAGAAGGAAAACTAAACTTTATTGAGCTTTTGCTCCTTTTTCATCTTCTGGAATATCCCACTTCTCTTTTCCACTTATCACAGTCTGTTTTAGTATGTCTCCTTGGCATTGTTTTAATCATATTCATTAGAAAAGGTACATTATTATTGCATCTTCTGGGTTGACCTATTCAAACAATGGTTAGCATATTTGATTTGGGGGTGTCTGGCCATTTGTAAGAGATTAAAAAGATCCAATAAAATGTATTGAATGAATGGCTATTTTGCTTAGTATCAATTTCTGTTCTCACTGGGGAATCTGGGAAAATACTCTCATAGTCACAAACTTACAGAAAAGTTGCCAGTCTGATACAATTTTCTTTTTTCCTGAATTGTTGGAAAGTAAGTTACCAACCTTACGCCCTAACACTTCCAAATACCTTTGTGTTTCTTACAAACAGGAAATATTTCCTCCATAAGGACAGGACCATCAAATCAGGATATTGACAGTGATACATTATTAGCACCATCTAGTACTTGGCCTCCTTTCAAGTTTAGTTAATTGTCCTAATAATGTCCTCTGAAGCAAAGGGGTCCATACAGCTCAGAATCACACAGTGAATTAGTTATCAGGTCTCTTTAATCTTGAACAGTTCCAGCCTCTCTTTGATTTTCATGACCGTGGCACATTTGAAGACTATAGGGCCAGTTATTTTGTAGATGTCCCTTAATTATGGTTTCCCCATGGTTAGTTTCAGGTTATATATATTTTCAGACATAATACAAAAATAATACTCTGTTTTTCTCATTATATTCTATTAGTTGGTACAGGATTTCATTGTATCTCTTTACTTTTAGTATTCACTCTGATCACTTGACTAAAGTGGTATCAGCCCAGCTTCTCCGCTGTAAAGTTTTCTTCTTTGTAACTCATAAGCACTTTGTTGGGAGTTATTTTGAAGTTACATTAATATCCCATTCCTCATCAGACTTTCAATTTATATGTGTGAATGTATGTGTATTCATATTTCCCTCTTTATTAAATGTTTTAAAATTATTTACTCCATGATCATTATTTACTTTGATTCTCTAGTATGACTAGTGGAAGCCTCCTTAAGTTGTTTCTACATCCCTGTATTATGTTCCTTATTTTTTGACACAAATTCATTTTCTAATTTCCTTGCCCCAAAGATAAAATGAGGCATTTCTCTAAAGATGCCAGATTCCCTTTGGAAAAAACCTGGTATTTAGGAAGGAAGATCTGGGCCCTAGGTGTGCTAATTGCTTTTGGGGTATTGCTATTTCCAGGGGCTCCTAGTGAACAGAGCTAGGGAATATGTGTTATATATACAGGGTATCCCCCCAAAATGTATGTACACTTTAGCTACTCAATTTTGGAAATGAAATGTATTTTAATCAACACTGCCTTTATAATTATTCAAAGTGTGTGTATACATTTTCTGGGACATCCTATATTTACATCTACAATTATTTCTATGTCCATATCCATAACTATGTCTGTATTCATTGAAAAGGATATCTGTAATTCAACACAGAGGTCATTCAAGTTTTCTCCCTTTCCACATTTGTACCTTTAACAATGAGCAACCTGGCTCCCATATCTTTAATAGATTTACTTGTTTGGAACATCTCCTATGTACAACTCATTTCCCTCTTTGCCTCCACCATTCTCCTGATTGGATGCCCTCTTCTCCCAGCTTGGGCTCCGAGAACCATGCCAGGCTGTTCTTCCACAAGGGTGTCCCTGTCTTGCTGCTGACACCTGTAGCTTTCTGTTGATATGCCCTTACCATTCTTCTATGGCTTTGACCCGCCTTGCCTCTCACCCCATGTAGTCACCCTCCTCAGCCCACTCAGCCTCTTACACTCCATGCCAGGCTGCCCGTTTTTGTGGATGACCTCCTGTCTGTGTTCAGGCTATAACACCCTGAGCAGGACATCTCTCCTTTGCAGATACCTGCCTCACACTACTTGGGCTCTTCACTGGGGTTCCTTCCCACTCCTGATACAAATAACGTTTTTTGTCCTACCTAATGGCTTTAGGACTACATTGTTTAAGAAGGGAAGGGAACTTTTTTGTCATGGGTTTGCTGCCAGAACACAGATGTCATGAAAACCACGGCTAAATCTAAGCCAAAATGGAAAAGAAAAAGACTCATATTTACATCATTGTCATTGGTCACATAATTCCGGGAAGTCTACCACTACTCTAGCTATCTGATCTACAAATGTAGTGGAATTGACAAAACAACCATCGAAAATTTTGAGAAGGAGGCTGCTGAGATGGAGAAGGGCTCCTTCAAGTACATATGCCTGGGTCTTGCATAGACTGAAATTTGAATGTGAGCATGGTATCAACATTGATATCTCTATGTGGAAATTCGAGACCAGCAAGTATTATGTGACCATCACTGATGCCCTGGGACAGAGACTTTATCAAAAACATGATTACAGGCACATCTCAGGCTAACTGTGCTGTCCTGATTGTTGCTGCTGGTGTTGGTGAATTTGAAGCACCTATCTCCAAGAATAGGCAGACCTGTGAGCATACCCCCACCCCTGACTTACACACTGGGTATAAAACAACTAATTGTTGGTGTTAACAAAATGGATGCCATTGACCCACCTTACAGTCAGAAGAGATGTGAGGAGATTGTTTAAAAAGTCAGCATTAACATTAAGAAACATTTGTGCCAATTTCTGGTTGGAATGATGATGAGATGCTGGAGCCAAGTGCTAACATGCCTTGGTTCAAGGGATGGAAAGTTCCCCTTAAAGATGGTAATGCCAGTGGAGTCACACTGCTTAAAGCTCTGGATTGCATCCTGCCACCAACTCATCCAATTGACAAGCCCCTGCGCCTGCCCCTGCACCTCCAAAATGTCTACAAAATTGGTGGTATTGGTACTGTCCCTGTGGGCCAACTGGAGACTTGTATTCTCAAGCCCAGCATGGTGGTCATCTTTGCTCCAAGTCTACAAATAAAGTCTGTTAAAATGCACCATGAATCTTTGAGTGAAGCTCTTCCTAGGGACAATGTCGGCTTCAATGTCACAAATGTATCTGTCAAAGATGCTCGTCATGGCAAAAATGACCCCCAGTTGGAGCAGCTGGCTTCACAGTTCAGGTGATTATTCTGAATCACCCAGGCCAAATCAGTGCCAGATATGCACCTGTGCTGGATGGTCACACAGCTCACATTACTTGCAAGTTTGCTGAGCTGAAGAAGAAGATGATCAATATTGTGGGGATAAGCTGGAAAATTGCTCAACATTTTAAAAATCTTTTGATGCTGCCACCATAGATATGGTTCCTGGCAAGCCGATGTGTGTTGAGAGCTTCTCTGACTACCCTCCTCTGGGCTGTTTTGCTGTTCCTGACATGAGACAGACAGTTGATGTGGGTGTCATCAAAGCAGTGGACAAGAAGGCCGCTAGAGCTGGCAAAGCCACCAAGTCTTCCCAGAAAGCTCAGAAGGCTAAAAGAATATTATCCCCAATACCTGCCACCCCAGTCTTAATCAGTGGTGGAAGAACCGTCTCAGAACTGTTTGTTTCAATTGACCATTTAATTTAATTAAAAAGACTGGTTAATGATTACAACTCATCCTAAAACCTTCAGAAGGAAAGAAGAATGTTTATGGACCATTTGTTTGTTTGTTTGTTTGGGTATGGCAGTTCTTAAGTTAGTCGTTTTTAAAATCAGTACTTTTTAATGAAAAAAACTTGACCAAAAAACTGCCAGTGAATTTTGAGACCCATTAAAGCAAAGTTTAATGAGAGACCTCTGTGTTCTTTTGGTCAATATTATAACTTACCTACTAAGGTGAAAATCTTAAGAGTTTCCCATAACTGCCCTAGCCGGTTTGGCTCAGTGGATAGAGCGTCGGCCTGAGGACTGAAGGGTCCCAGGTTCGATTCCAGTCAAGAGCACATGCCTGTCTTGTAGTTTTCTGAGTAGAGGTCTTTTTCCTCCGTAGTTAAGTTTATTCCTAGGTATCTTAATTTTTTTGGTGCGATGGTAAATGGGATTGTTTTCTTAGTCTCTCTTTCTGTAAGTTCACTGTTGGTGTATAGAAATGTCATAGATTTCTTGGCATTAATTTTGTATCCTGCTACATTGCCGAATTCATTTATTAAGTCTAATAATTTTTTGATGGAGTCTTTAGGGTTTTCTATGTATAGTATCATGTCATCTGCGAATAAGGACAATTTATTTCTTCTTTTCCAATTTGGATGCCTTTTATTTCTTCTTCTTGTCTAATTGCAATGGCTAGTACTTCCAGTACTATGTTGAACAAGAGTGGTGAAAGCGGGCATCCCTGTCTTGTTCCTGTTCTTAGGGGAAATGGTTTGTTTTTGTCCATTGAGTATGATGTTGGCTGTGGGTTTGTCATATATGGCTTTTATTATGTTGAGGTATGATCCTTCTATTCCCACCTTGCTGAGAGTTTTTATGAAAAATGGGTGTTGGATTTTGTCAAATGCTTTTACTGCGTCAATTGATATGACTATGTGGTGTTTTTTTTTTTCTTTTTCTCTTGATTTTTTTTTTAATTGTTTGAAGTATTACAAATAGTAGTACATATGTCTCCTTTTTTCTCCCCCATTGACCTCCCCCCGGCCTCCCCTACCCCTGACTATGTGGTTTTTATCTCTCAATTTGTTTATGTGATGTATCACGTTTATTGATTTGCGGATATTGTACCATCCTTGCATCCCCGGGATAAATCCTACTTGGTCCTGGTGTATGATCTTTCTGATGTACTGCTGGATTCGATTTGCTAGGATTTTGTTGAGGATTTTGGCATCTATGTTCATAAGGGATATTGGCCCGTAATTCTCTTTCATTGTGTTGTCTTTATCTGGTTTTGGTATTAGGGTGATGCTGGCTTCACAGAATGAACTTGGAAGTGTTCCTTCCTCTTGAGTTTTTTGAAATAGTCTGAGGAGGATGGGTTTTAGTTCTTCCTTGAATGTTTGGTAAAACTCCCCTGTGTAGCCGTCTGGCCCCGGGCTTTTATTTGCTGGAAGCTTTTTAACGACTGCTTCAATTTCTTCCATAGTTATTGGGCTATTGAGATTTTTAGATTCTTCCTGATTGAGTTTTGGAAGTTTAAAATAGATGGAAGAGCATACCGTCTTCATGGATTGGTAGAATCAACATCATTAAAATGTCCATACCACCCAAAGCAATCTATAGATTCAATGTACTCCCCATTAAAATACCAACAGCATATTTCACAGACCTAGAAAGAACTCTCCAAAAATTCATCTGGAATAAAAAAAGACCCCAAATAGCCACAGCAATCCTGAGAAAGAAGAACAAAATAGGAGGGATCTCAATACCAGATTTCAAGCTGTATTACAAAGCCACTGTTCTCAAAACAGCCTGGTACTGGCACAAGAAACAGGCATATAGACCAATGGAATAGAATAGAGAACCCAGATATCAATCCAAACCACTATGCTCAATTAATATTTGACAAAGGAGGCATGAACATACAATGGAGTCAAGACAATCTCTTCAATAAATGGTGTTGGGAAAATTGGACAGATACATGCAAAAAATTGAAACTAGACCACCAACTTACACCATACACAAAAATAAACTCAAAATGGATAAAGGACTTAAACATAAGATGTGAAAACTTAAAAAATACTAGAGGAATCCACAGGCAGAGAAATCTCAGACATATGCTGAAGCAATTTCTTCACCGATACCGCTCCTAGGGCAATGGGAACTAAAGAGAAAATAAACACATGGACTACATCAAAATATAAAGTTTTTGTACAGCAAAAGAAACCATCAACAAAACAATAAGAAAGCCCACTGTATGGGAGAGCATATTTGCCAATGTTATCACTGATAAAAGTTTAATCTCCAACATCTACAGAGAACTTATACAACTTAATAAAAGGAAAATAAATGATCCAATAAAATAATGGGCAAGGGACCTAAATAGAATCTTTTCAAAAGAAGACAGAAGGAAGGCCAAGAGACATATGAAAACATGCTCAAAGTCACTAATTATCCAAGAGATGCAAATCAAATGACAATGCTGTACCATCTCACACCTGTCAGAATGGCAATCATCAACAAATCAACAAACGACAAGTGCTGGCGAGGATGCGGAGAAAAAGGAACCCTCATGCACTGCTGGTGGGAATGCAGACTGGTGCAGCCACTGTGGAGAACAGTATGGAGTTTCCTCAAAAAACTGAAAATGGAACTCCCATTTGACCCAGTAATCCCACTCCTAGGAATATATCCTAAGAAACTAGAAGCACCAATCAGAAAGGATATATGCACCCCTATGTTCATAGCAGCACAATTTACAATAGCTAAGATTTGGAAACAGCCTAGGTGCCCGTCAGCAGATGACTGGTTCAGAAAACTATGGTACATCTACACAATGGAATACTATGCTGCCATAAAAAAGAAGGAATTCTTACCATTTGCAGCAACCTGGATGGAACTGGAGAGCATTGTGCTAAGTGAATAAGCCAGTCAATGAAAGAAAAATACCACATGATCTCACTCATTTGTGCATAATAAAGAACATTATAAACTGATGAAAAAAAAGATAGATATAGAGGCAGTAAAGCATCAAACAGACTGTCAAATTACAATGTGAAGGTTAGGGAGAGGTGGGGGAGATAAGAGATCAACTGAAGGACTTATATGCATGCATATAAGCATAACCAATGGATGCAAGACATTGAGGGGTGAGGGCATGTATGGAAGTGGGGTGTGGGGACAGGCAATGGGAAGATATGTACACATGTAATACCTTCATAAAAAAATGGAAAAAAATAAATAAAAAATAAAAATAAAAATAAAAGAAATAAAAAAAAAGAGCACATGCCTGGGTTGTGGGTTTGATCCCCAGTAGGGGGTGTGCAGGAGGCAGCTGATCAATGATTCTCTCTCATCATTGATGTTTCAATCTCTCTCTATCCTTCTCCCTTCCTCTCTAAAATCAATTAAAAATGTATTTTTTTTTTAAAAAAGAGTTTCCCTAACCTATTTCTGGTGTTACTATGCTGAAACATTGTTCTTTGATAATTCAAAGTTAACACTTTTTCTGGGAGGGAACTTTAAGTTTTTTCACCTTGTCTTAAGAGGAAGAATAATCTGTTTACAGAATGAAAAGCTATGGGGTGGTACCTCTGTTGGTGCAATACTAAATAGGTTAGTACAATCCTGGCCAGTTTGGCTTAGTTGGTTGGAGCATTGTTCCATACACCAAAAGGTGGTAGGTTTGATTCCCTGTATAGGGCACGTAACCAGGTTGTGAGTTAGATCCCCAGTCATGCAGAAGGCAACCGATTGATGTTTCTCTCTCACATTGTTTCCCTCTCTCTTTCCCTTCCTTTCTCTAAAAACAATAAACATTAAATAAATAGGCTAGGACAGATAAGCAAAGAGTAACTATGCTTATGTGTAAACTAGTTTATAAAGGTCAAATTCTTTTATATTAAAGTCCATGTGTTGCATATGAAATTTTGTAAAGTTGCACCAACATTCAGTAAATTTGTTGGTATGTCAAATTTTAGTTTTCCAGTTTTACTGGAATGTGAATTCTCACATTTACAATTCTGAGGTAATTTAAAGAACCTAAAATGAGACCTAACTAGTATTGAGCACTGTCTTGAACAGTTAATTGTATCCAGATTTTAGGAAAAATAAATGATACTAGGAATAAAAAATGAAAGGAAGGGGGAACAAATGAAGGAAGGGAATAAAAGGGGAAAGGAGAAGAGGAAGAGCTATTATTGTTAGGTACAAAGTTTCTTACACACACATAGCTAAAATATATTCTAGCTGCTTTTGGCTTAGGGAGCATGCAACATTTTATCAGCTACACCTTCTCCAGAACTGTTGAACTGAATGTCACCTTGACATTCTGTGCATATTTTGCTATGTTCCAACTACTACAACTACAATGACTATGCTAAGCTCTTTATATAGTGGACATTTATTGGTTTCCTCACCAGAATCTATTATATATTTACTAGAGGCCCGGTGCACAAAATTCATGCACGGGGGGAGAGGCCCTCAGCCCCGCCTGCACCCTCTCCAATACGGGACCCCTCAGGGGATGTCCAACTGCTGGTTTAGGCCCGATCCCTGCGGACGTCCCTCTCCCAATCCGGGACCACTGGCTCCTAACCTCTCACCTGTCTGCCTACCTGATCATCCCTAACCGCCCTTCCCTGCCAGCCTGATCGCCCCTAACCACCTCTGCCTCAGCCCCCCACCACCATGGCTTTGTCCGGACAACTGGAAGATGTCTTGTCGACTGGTCTAATTATCATATTACCCTTTTATTAGTATAGATGTTTCCTTCTTGAGTTTCCCAGTCACTTGGCCTGGACTGGACTGACTCCACAAGAAGCTCCCCAGGTAGGCATTGATCTTCTTAAGCCAATTGACTTACCTCATCTTCCAGGCTACAGTAATTAGTTCAGAAACTGGCCTGGATGTAAGCCTTAGCTAATCAGTACATAGCATTCAGCTGGCAACAGTGAATTCAAAGGTAGGCACTTTGCCAAGCTGGTCTAGAGTGACTTCTGCTAGGATATACAAATTCTATCTTCTCTGCTGGGTTGGTCAATTTAGGATGTCGGGTTTGAGACTGCCTTAAGAAGAGAGCCGGAAGTTGTCTGGGGATCACTGTATAGAGCCAGAGGTGGAAAGAAGTCCAGAAAAAACATAGTCAAAAGAAGGAACTTGGTTGCATTCTATCAGAAAATCTTCACTGTCAAGAGGCAATTCAGATTGTTTTAGTTATCTTCCCAGTAGCTGACAAGTGCTCATGGCTTCTCCTTCTCAGAGTCATTCATAGTTTATTCCAAAAGATTTGCTCTTGGATCTTTTGGAATAAACTAGTTGTCCCATCCATGTACCATAATCTATTCACTTCTTCAAAGCAAGTTGGGAATGAAAACTTGTTCTCCACAATACTTTAAGCCTTCCTCATTTACTCTCAGTTGTATTTGTATCACCCTGGTTCCTAGGTTTCAGGTCCCACCAAGTTCATGTTAATGGTGACTATGGACTATTCTGTCTGGCACTCCTCTAGTCTTTCATTTTGGTTTACTGGACTTTGGATTCCTAAGTGGTCTCAACACTATTTGTTTTTATCTTTGTTGGCCCAAATCCCTTCTCTATTATATCTAACAAAAAATTATCTACTTCATTTTCCACCGGGCAGAATCTCATTATTTGAGCATCCTCTACTTTTTTTTGAACATTGTGAGATTCAGATGAATGAAAAAATGATGAAATTCTCATTCTGTGTCAGGTACTGTATTAAAGATCTTGACAACATTTTCCCTCGATCTAAATAAGTTATAAATAATATATTCATAACTAATGCAATTAAAATACTTATTTTACTTTTAAATCAGCACATATATGAGCTCTGTTGGCATGCCTTTACTCTAAAGACCTAGTGTACTTTTTATAGTACATAGTTGAACTCAAGCTAGAATTAATATGGATGATTTTATTTTGATCCCTTACATTCCAAAACTATCAGTACTAAGTATTTTCTTGGCTTATGACAAGGTCAGTTAATAATTCTTAAAACACCTTGTTATGGACAAAAAGGCCTACTTTTTATGGTTAATGTCTTAGCTCCTAAAATAAAGTACATTTTAAACAGGAATATGTTGTTAGTATTTTTGGACAATTCTATTACTATCGTCAGTCATAGAAACATTAATCAATGCCTTGGAAGAACTCAGGCACTGTGTCAGGCTCTGCATACTCCATGGTGAACAACAGGATGTGCTGCCCGCCCTTGTGGAGCTTACCTAAATTGTGAAAGACAGATACTGACCAAAGCATCACTCAAAAAACATGCAATCATAATACTCAAGTTTTCATTTGATTCTTTCCCTTGTATTTATTTGTATAGGCATGATCTCTTGAATAAAATACTTAGAAAAATATCTAAACCAGGAGTCTTAATCCAAATGCTCACACAGGCTAAGTAAATGTTTAACCCAGTGAAGAAGCAAGGTAGAAAATTTAGCAAAGTGGCAGGTGCATGTCCAGTCTAAAGGGATGTGTTACCACGTAGAATGCTGGCTTAGTGTTGCCAGAGCTTCATGTATTTCTAGAGAAGGCAGATGCTTCAATGTTGAAAACCAATTTAAAAATTATGGGCCAAACAAAATGTATGAGGATTTGGCCTGCAAGCCACCAATCTGTAATTTATATAAACTAGAGACACGGTGCATGGATTTGTGCACATTGAAAGGAAATTAATTACTAGTAGAAGGTGGCTGGCAGGGCAGGACTGGGAGAGATGGGCCTGACAGGCCTTGGAGCCAACCTCCTGTGGTCCCTTCCTGGCCGGCCGCACCTGGGGCAGCACTGGGACTTGAAGGGCATCTACAGAGTGTGCAGGGTCCCTCTGGCAGGTGGGGTCCCTCGGCCTGGCCTGCGGGGATCAGGCTGAAACTGGCTCTCCGACATCCCCCAAGGGGTCCCGTAGTGTGAGAGTGCACTCTGCAAAGTGCTGTTGCTCAGCAGCTCCTGTGCTGAGTGTCTGCCCCCTGGTGGTCAGTGCATGTCATACCTACTGGCCGGTCAGCCAGTCGGTGGTCACTTAGCCTTTTACATATTTACTAGAGGCTCAGTGCATGAAATTCATGCATGGGTAGGGTCCCTAGGCCTTGCTGGAGATCGGGGCCGATCTGTGAGGCAACTAGAAGAACAATCAGGGGCCCCAGCTCGCACCACCTTGGCTGGCCTTGCTGGCCCTGCTCCCTGTGGCCACAGCCAGTCGCCTCCCTCTCTGAGGTGACCTGCGAGGCAATTGGGGTGGGGGGCCCTGCTTGCACCTGCCTTGGCTGGCCTGGCGCTGCCTGCTCGCTGGCCCCACTCCTCGCCGCCATGGCCACCACTGGTCAGGGCCTGTGGGCTAGGGGCAGCTCCTGTGTTGAGCGTCTGCCCCCTGGTGATCAGTGCATGTCATAGTGACCAGTCGTTCTGCCAGTAGTTCCACAGGTCATTCCGCCGTTTGGTTGATTTGCAATTAGGGTTTATGTAGATAGATATATATAGATGGTAAAGCCTAGGTTTATGATGATCCTATTTATTTTTAAATCTTTAATGTTGAAAGTATTACATATGCCCCTTTTTACCCCCACTGACCTCTCCCAGCCCGCCCCTGCCCCCCTCCACCGCCCCAGTCCTTCACCACCCTATTGTCTGTGTCCATGGGTTATACATATATGCATACAAGTTCATCCTATTTAATACTATCAATTTAAATTTTATGTAATTTCTCATAAGCAAATTCAGGCACTGTTCCTGAGCACCACTTCTCTGTGGAATGTGTACTTGCCCAGCTGGTAGTGTTTGAGAGTGACATTCAAGGACTGCTAAGCTTCATAAATTTTTTTACATTTCCTCTTCATATGATAATGCCCATTATTTTCTATCTCTTTCACTTATTATTAACTACACTGTGCAAGTTAACTATACTACACACTTCCCTCTACTTTTAAATTCTTTGTTTGTATATATTGTATAATTATGTTTTATAATACTTATGCCACAAAAAAACTTTGTCACTAACTCTTCTCTGAATTTCTTATGTATTTTCCTTACCATATATGAATAAGTTATTCATGGATTAAATCGCATTTGATATTCTGTGGTCTGCTTTGAACTTTCTTTAAGCTACAATCATCTTTGTCTTGCCATATGGTATTAGAACACAATTAGGGATTGATCAGTAATTTGTTCACATGCCCTTTCTTATTAAAGTAGTTTCCTGTGAAAAATCCTATCTTTGCTTATAGGTACTCTTTTTCAAAGAAGGAAAATAAAATTCTTAGCTAGCACTTTAATTTCTACAATAGGCTGTCAACCTTAAAATTTGCCTCTTATTTGATCTTTGAGGCATGGGATCTATATTAAGTCAATAACTCAGTATAACTGTTCTTTAGGTCCTGGTAACTTTCACATGTTTGGGACTCAAGTCTCATCTGGCAACTTGTTCAGAAAAAGCAATCTATTAATTCCCCCAAATATTCTAAGGTTGTTTCTTAGGAGTCCTTAGAAAACAGCACAAATGGCCCTATTGTTTGGTTCTGTTATAAAATTAGTTTTAGCTTGTTGCACTGTGGAAGGATACTATCAGGATGTACTAACATAAACAGGTTTAGGCAAGCACTACCATATTCACTAAAACTGTGATGTGGTGGAAAGTATTTATTATATCACTCAGAGAAAGCTGGTAATAGACAAAGAGGTAAATTTGGATTAAGACAAATATACATCCCAAGGTCAATAGTTATTGTACCTATACAATAGTTATTGTACCTTACTACTCTATAATTATTTCTTACCAATCTTCACTTTCTACTCTCATTTATAAGATTGAAGGTTCTGACTTTTTATTTTACACTTCTACTTATTTCACTGATGTATTCTTGTAAGCTGTGTGCTAAAATTTGACCTTAAAGATTATAAGCAAATGAACTTAACATAATCATTGACAATTTCCATTTATTTTTCTTTGATGAATCTAATACTTTAGAACATTTCCAATATGTGCTTTCTTACTACTTTTTTCTTGGCTGTAAATTCTCTAAATCTAAATATTAGCTTGTTAAGAAGTTTGGAAAGGAGAAAAATAAGAAGCTAGTGACTATGGATGAAATTCAAGAAAAGTCACGTTGAGCTCCTTTGTCTCTATGTTTTTACCAAATTTGTGAAGTCCACTATCAGAACTCCTGCTGGTAGCAGCAATTCCAACTTAAAAAACAAACAAATAGCAAGACCGACATAATTGGGAAAACTTCAAAGAAGTCACAAGGAAACAACAGGCTCATTCAGTTTTAACCCCTCCACTCGCCCCGCCCCCACAAAGCTTCACATTTCAAAACTACTTCCTAAGAAGCCCTATGATTTTAAAATACAAAACCCTTAAGAAGAGAAATAATAAGATAAATAGCTTCTTTGTCAATTAAATAATGTTATCAGATGGCATAGACTGTCATATAAAACTATTTCAACAGAAATATAACAGTATTGAAATGTGTGATCACAGCTGACCTAATGGGGAGGCTCATTTTATAATTCAGCCCTGGGTGATGGAGGCCACCTGTCAAATATGTGAGAGTGTGAGAAGGACACCTGCCTTAATAGGTAAAAGAAAGCTCTTCGAGGAAGGTAAAGTGAAATAAATATGACCTAGGAAATTTGAATAACTGATGGTCAAACTTAAACCTTTTGTCAAGCCTTGTTTTAACTGACTTTGTATATCAAGGGCATTAATCTTGCACCTTTTCCTGTCAAGTAATACGTTAAAATATGAGCATTTAGTATTGGGAACTCCATGATTGAAACCTTAAGGTGAATTTGAAAAATAGAGTTAAAATAAAATGTTGGGAAGAAGCAATCCCACTGTGACAGGTATTTTTTCTTTAATTTATTGGGGTGACAATGGTTAATAAAATAATATAGGTTTCAGGTGTACAATTTATAATACATCATCTGTATGTTATATTGTGTATTTACCACCCAAGTCAAGTATCCTTCTGTTA
Organism: Plecotus auritus; assembly: GCF_963455305.1. Lineage (NCBI taxonomy): Eukaryota > Metazoa > Chordata > Mammalia > Chiroptera > Vespertilionidae > Plecotus > Plecotus auritus. The sequence continues at coordinate 113,128,397 of NC_137775.1, read as the reverse complement.
CCATTTATCCCCCCTTTACCTTCCCCTACCTCCCTCACCCCCTTTTTCCTCTCATAATCACCATACTGTATTCTGTGTTTATGAAATTTCTTGTCTTAATCCCTTCACCTTTTTCACCCAGCCCTGAAACCTCCATCCTCTCTGACAGTTGTCAGTCTGTTCTCTATGAATCTGTTTCTATTTTGTTAATTTATTTGGTGCATTAGATTCATATGAGTGAAATCATATGGTACTTGTCTGACTGGCTTACATCCATTTTGTTGCAAAGAGTAAGATTTCCTTCTTTTTTTTTTTTTTTTTTTTTTTTACAGCTGAGTAATATTCCATTGTGTAAATGTACCACAGCTTTTTTATCCACTCATCTACTGATAGATGCTTGGGCTGTTTCCAAATCTTGGCTATTGCAAATAACACTGCAATGAACATAGGGGTGCATATATTTTTTTCAAATTATTTTTTTGGGTATCTTTGTATAAATTCCCAGAACTGGAATCACTGGGTCATAGGCAGTTCCATTATTAATTTTTTGAGGTAACTCCATGCTGCTTTTCGCAGTGGCTGCACCAATCTGCATTCCCACCAACAGTGCATGAGGGTTTGTTTTTCTCCACATTCTCACCAACACTTGTTCTTTGTTGATTTATTGATGATAGCCATTTGAATTTCAAAATGTTGTATTTTTCTGATAGTGCTTTATTTTTCTGTTCCTGTGTGTTTCTCTCCATATCGCTGTCTCTGTCTATCTGTCTGTCAATCTAGTTTTTCAACAGCAGGATGGCAACAAATGAATTTTAAATTAATTAGTTTACCTGGTCTGTCACCTAAGAAACCATGCTAGGGTTATTTTAAGAAAAGGTGGCTTTATAATAGTTTATAAGAACTTATTTTACTGTGAATATTTTATTAAATCTAGAAAGTTTATGAGCTTCTTCTATTCATCCAGTAAAAGTGTTTTGTGTGTATATTAAGTTTGCACACTTTTCTTGCGTGCTTGCATCTTAGCCAAAATCTTATTGTTCAACAAGTAGTCAAAAATGCACTTATTGCCCCGAATCTCCTCATCCTTATTTGAAAAACTGAACAAAGTGTTATGTCTGATTTCCAACTATTTTCCTACAGCAATCATGTGTATACCATTGGGAGAAGAAGGAAATTCTTAACAACTTAGTATTGACTTGTACTATACAGTCCCCACTTACAATGAAACTGTATCAGCATTTTACTGTGTGGTATGTCAGAGTGGAAATGGAATATAATTTCCTCAAGAGAAGAGAATACGTATAAACCAAATGTCCAATGCTGCAATAAAATGTTTGAAGATCACGTAATTTTTGCACAAAATAACTTTTGGGGTTAAATTTGCATAAAATTAACTACCTGTGAAAATAAACACTTCTATAATGTGTTACAGACATCTAGGAAAATTTCTCTTCAGAATAATTTTACTCATATGGTTAAGTGGTCCACAATCTACTTGAATCATGTTAAATGTAAAATCAAAACCATATTTGGAAGAAGACATGGGGGATATGATTATGTGTGATTTTTGTACTTTTCTGTATTTTTCAAATACTTTAACAGTAAGTACATATTTTTTTGTATAAAAAATTAAAGACCTTTAAAAATTATTGAATAATTACAATAAGAAGAGTCCTTGATATACAATTCTCAGAAATAGCCTGAGGCTTTGAATTCCCAAAAAGTTCTGGAAATTTTTCTCTTCTCCTTTTTCCTCTTGCTTCTGTCAACTGACTCCTGCCTAGGATTCGTATTCTTATCCAGTATTTTGCTACTTATTAAACATAAATCTGGTTCATCATGGCACCATCAAAGGTAAAACCAGTAAAAGTGAAAGAAAAGAAGGAAAATTGTGAACAGTCACTTTCACCCTTCCCATCCCATGGCCATGCTCCCTGGCTCCCTTCACAAAACTGTTGTGGTCCAGGTGAAACCCTTGTCTCTGAAGCAGTTTTTGGAACCTATATAACCGAAGGAGCTGACAGCTAATTTTCCTTAGTTCTAGAATGTTCTATGGAAACAAACAAAAATGCCCAGTATGTTTTTGTCCTTTCTCTCTTTAATATAAGGTTTTAGAAAAAGTTTAAGAAGCTTTAAAAATGAGAAAGCAGAAGGGGTGTAGGAGAGTCATTTTTCATCCTGTAATTTCCCCATTTGCTGTTTATAGTTAAGTCCTCCAAGAAAACTTAAGTGACTGTATATTATACCATGTTCAGGGAAAGTAGCATAAAGGAGAAATCTTAAGGAGTAATTATTTTACCCTTAATCGGGGATGTTAGAAACCCTTATCTAAAGTAAAAAGACACCATTTAAAAAGAAAAAAATCAAAAGGCAACAAGCAATTCCTTGTACCAGTAAGTACTATTCTAAATGAAGCACTCTTCTAGGTATGAGAGATGGAACAGAGCTATTGTTATCCCCCCTTTCTTCTTATTGGTGGCAAATGAGTTCAATCCTGATAGAATGAGTGGGAAGTCTGATTTGGACCACAGATCAGGCTAAATTCTATAATCAAGAGTTAGCATTAGCAAAGCTGGGATATGGCACTCTATGTGTCTTCTATTTTTGTGTTACCCCACAATCTGCTCCTTACTGAAGGTAGAAGTTGAAGAGATTCAAGCCCCATTAGCAGTTAACATGGACTTTTCTGTACTGTGGGGGAGTTTAAATTTTACTTGTAGTGAAGGAAAGAGTTATCAATTATTTGCACAAGCACAACTTTATTCCTAATTATGACGAATGCTACAAAGATGCTATGGGAGCATCTACTGAGAGGATCCGCCTGACTTTGGGAGGTCAGGGAAGATGATCTTGAGTAAGGAAGCTTTGAAATTAAATTGTAAAAATGAATTTTTTGTGATACCCATGTAAAGGGAAAGAGGGATGTGAGCATGTTAAGCAAAGGGAAGGGCAAAAGGAACATGTCACAATCAGTGATTAGAGAAGTCCATCTTGTTTATGTGTGAAAGGAAGTAGATGACAATGAGGTAAGCAGGGCTTTCTTCCTCATCCACAGAGCAATGAGAAGCCTTTACGTGATTTTAAGCCAGAACTGTTTTGTTTTCTTTTAAACTAATCAGTAAGTCTACAGTGAGGAGAATTTTCAAACAGGGTGCAAAACTAGATGTGAAGAAAACTTCTAGCACATTACAACAAAAGCCAAGGGATCCATGACTTTCTCATACTCACTTTCTAGAGGTCAAGAATACATCCTCATCCCAGTTGTATTGTGGAGACATGCCCTTAGTATATCTGGTAGTAAATATGACTGCATGTTTCCAACAGAACTAATGCCAACTAGTTCATCTCATTATCATCATTATCATATGCCCCTAATTCACAATGGCTAGAATGCACTTTTGAAGGATAATTGGAGAAAGCAATCACCTTTTTCACCTTTCTCTTGGTCCTGTTTACTATTTACTCCCCAGGATGAACATATTCTTCTTCTAGGTAGAAGATGCCAATATCTGGCAATTCTTTATTTCTAATCTGGCCTTGAATCTTAGTCAAGATAAATATTTTCAGCAGACCCTTGAACACATATGTTTATTAGATGTTTTAAAGATATCTCAAACTTGCCTGGCTGGCCTGGCTAAGTGCTTGAGCCACGACCTATAAACTAGGAGGTCAGGGCACATGCCCAGGTTGTGGGCTCGATCCTCAGTGCAGGGCATGCACGAGGCAGCCAATTAATGATTCTTTCTCATCATTGATGTTTATCTCTCCCTCTCCCTCTCCCTTCCTCTCTGAAATCAATAAAATATATTCTGGCAAAAAAAAAAGATATCTCAGACACAATTTTTCTAATACCATATTTGATTCTCCAATTCACTTTGAATTCCATATCTTATTAATAGCTAGAAATCCCAAAGTCATGTCACCATTTATCACTCTTTTAAATATTAACCAAGTCACATTAAAATACCTTAAATCTAGTTCTTTCAATAATAATAATAATCTACAATAATACCGTGTTTCCCCAAAAATAAGACAGTGTCTTATATTAATTTTTGCCCCCAAAGACACGCTAGGTCTTATTTTCAGGGGATGTCTTATTTTTCCATGAAGAAGAATACGGCACACATTTATTGTTAAATGAAAATAAAGGAAATTTATTACCTGTATACGGTACGGTAGTACGGTAGTTGTCAACACAAACCAGACAAACTGTGAATCCTACAGTATCAAGAATTTACTCATTTATTCAATGACAGTATCAAGAATTTACTCATTTATTCAATGACAATCATGTCATCATCTTCTGGAACATCATCATAACAATCCAATTCCTGAATTTCCTGGTGAATTTCTTGTGACTCCATTTCTTTCAGAATCAGTGGACCAAATCTCTCATGTTTAGCAATAGCACTGTCTTTAAATGAGTACTTCTTGTCAAGGTAGCCTGCTCGCAGTGCATTTGCAATGCAACTGTCAGTGATTTTCTCCCATGAATTCTTCACCCAAGTCACAACTTGCAGTTTAGGTTTCACAAAGTTTCCACGCTGATTTCTCTCCATTCTATTTTCAATGTAGTCATTAATTTCCATGCGCAAATTGTCTTTGAATGGCTTGTTTATTGCAATATCAAGAGTCTGGAGATAGGCCGTCATTCCTGCTGGAATCATTATCTGATCTATTTTTCTTTCATGAAGAAATGTCTTCATGTCTTTAGCGCGGTGAGTGCTGACTGCATCCCAGACTAGCAGACCTCTTTGGCTCCCTCGCATAACAAGCGGCGGCATTAAATCGTCTCACTTCCTTATAACTGCTTGTGTGGCCCAGGCTTTTTCAGTTTCAAGAATAAAAACTTCCAAAACACGTTCAATCTTTTCCTTCTTGCCTTTAGAAATGATTAAAGGTGGGATTTTAGTGCCAACCAGACGAATTGCCAAAATACAGGAAACACGTGCACTTTCGTAAGCAGTGGAGGGAATGTATGCTAAGGAGGCACCCCGCTGTTCAATTGTTGTTTGAGATGCTTGGCCCATAAACACTGCAGTATCATCCATAGCAATCATGTTGGAAAGATTGTATTTAGAGAAGTCAGCATCATCAATAAAGGACTTGAATGCAAGTGCTCGCTTAAATACTTGAGTATCTTCCAACCTAAACAATGTTGTAGATCTTCTTAAAGACAGTTCACTTCGCTGAAAGAAATTATCCAGCCAGTGTTGTGATGCTTTGAAGTCTTCGGGGGCTATGTCAAACTGTGGTGCCATTGCCAGGGCAAATTCTTGAATCTGAGCCCTATTCACAACCAAAGCCTTTGCTCTCCTGTCAACAACCCATTCACAGATCAGGTCTTCCAGCTCAGAAAATAATGGTTGCCGACCTGATCCACACTTGCGCTTTTTAGCATTTCCCTTGTCCACTTGTTCAATGAGGTTACCATACTCTGCTCGCCATTTTCGGACCAATCGGATACTCAACATCTTCTCTTTGCAGAAAGCAGTAAGATTTTGGCCCCAAGGGTCTTCCACGATTCCTTTCTTGTACTCCACGGAGTAGCTTTTTCTTTTTGCACTCATTTCTAGGGGTAAAAAAAAAGGAATTGGGGTATCAAGGTGGGGGGAGGGGGATCACTCAAAATGACACAGGGGGGATCAGAGGGGGGAATCAAAATGGCACAGGAGAATCAGAGGGGGGGTTACCATTTTAGTAACCCCTTTTGATCCTCCTGTGTCATTTTGATTGCCCCCTCTGATCCTCCTGTGTCATTTTAAGTGATCCCCCTCCCCCCACCCCTGTGCCACTGAACACCAGACATCCCCCCTACCCCTTTATCAGACATTTACCCCCTGAGGCTTGCCTGGGGACAGTCACTGGGCTTGCTAGGGCCTGGATCTGGGCTGGAGCAGGGTCTGCCACTGACTGAGAACCTTCAGTCATCATGAAGGCGGCCACGAGCATCAGGTAGTGTCACCAGAGACAGACCAGCACTCACCACCTTCGCCGTGTCCTGTCCGCTCTAATCCTCCTGTTCTTCTACACGCATCTGCGAAAGTCTCCTCCTCTCTCCCGCCCCGCGCTCACCGCTCACTCCGACCTCCGCTCTGCCTCCACACAGCAGTGACGTCAGGACTCCGTGTAACGTCACTGGTTGCTAGACGCCAGTCGGGGCGGCCCTAGCGACCAGTTTACGGTAAATTAATTTTCATTCTGAGACAGAGCCTGGGGCCTTATTTTCGGGGGATGCCTTATATTTCACTCAGAAGGAAACCTGTAAGTAGGTCTTATTGTCGGAGGATGTCTTATTTTCGGGGAAACACGGTAAAAGAGTAAGATGCAAATTGGCCATACCTTCACGACACCCACCAGCCAATCAGGAGTGAGTATGCAAATTAGCCCAACAAATATGGTGGGTTAATTTGCATATGCAGGTGCTGAGCGGCTGGGGGTGGGGTGGGATGTTTGCGTCATCGTCATGGTGACAACGCAGGCATTCTGCACTGCCCCAGCTGCTCTGGGCCTCTGGGCAGCATGGGAAGGCAGAAAGGTGGCTCCAGCCAGAGCTGGCAGCCAGGGGAAAGAAGGCCCATTCTTGCACGAATCTTCATGCATTGGGCCTCTAGTAATAATAATAATAATAATAATAATAATAATAATGTTATTATGAGCTTAATGCTTATTAGGAGCTTAATAAGTATCTGGCATCTCATAAAGAAACAAAGAGTCACAGAGGTTAAATAACTGTTACAGAGATTATAGTCTTCCAATATCTGTTCTGTAATTTTTTCTCATGGAAATAAAATCTTCAATTTTCAGGTGGTTTTATGGTGATCAAAAACAAAGACTTTATTTCTTTTCAGGCTTTTAATTAGGTAGGCTTTGTGACTAGAATCTGTATCCTGGCTAGCCCTTTCATTTGTCTCATTTGCTTTGGTTGGAATGAGTCATCTTGGACCACACAGAGGGGAGTCACATTTTGAAGAAGGCATGAAAAAATAGTCTGGGCCCTGAGACCTCCTAGGGCAGATCCATTTTGACAGATTATTACCAAAGATGGCCCAAGTAATTCCTCCCTCTCTCCAAGTCCTTTTGCAACAAAAGTTTGCCATCTTTATCATCAATAGGAATTTCCCCTCCCTTTATATCCCGGCTGATTCTAGGACTTGTTTTAACCAATAGAATGCAGCAGAAATGACACTGTGACTCTCAGACCTAGACATTAAGAAGCCTTACAGCCTCTGTTTTCATCCTCTTGAAACAAACACCCATGTCAACAAGTTCATGCCAGACTACCAAATAATCCTCTCTAATAAAATAGTAGTATGCAAATTAACCATCACTCCGCTACACCCACAAGCCATGCCCACAAGCCACGCCCACCAGCCAATCAGGAGTGAATATGCAAATAAACCTGGGACACCCTAAAGGGCAAACCAGCTGGCCCCCCACCTGTGCACCTATCCTATCTAATAAAAGAGTAATATGCAGATTGACCATCACTCCAACACACAAGATGGCTGCCCCCATGTGGTCAAAGATCCTGCCCCCATGTGGACACAAGATGGCCACCACAAGATGGCCAGCAGGGGAGGGCAGTTGGAAGGGACCAGGCCTGAAAGGAAGGGCAGTTGGGGATGATCAAGCCTGCAGGGGAGGGCAGTTAGGGATGACCAAGCCGGCAGAGGAGGGAAGTTGGGGGCAACCAGGCCTGCAGGGAAAGGCAGTTGGGAGGGACCCAGGCCTATAGGGGAGAGCAGTTGCGGGGAACCAGGCCTGCAGGGGAGGGCAGTTAGGGGTGACCAGGCCTGCAGGGGAGGGCAGTTGGAGGGGAGCAGGCCTGCAGGGGAGGGCAGTTGGGGGGGACAATGCCTGCAGGGGAGGGCAGTTAGGGGTGACCAGGCCTGCAGCGGAGGGCAGTTAGGGGTGACCAGGCCTGCAAGGGAGGGCAGTTAGGGGCAAACAGGCTGGCAGGGGAGCAGTTAGGCATCAATCAGGCTGGCAGGGGAGTGGTTAGGGGGTGATCAGGAAGGCAGGCAGGTGAGCAGTTGGGAGCCAGCAGTCCCAGATTGGAGAGGGTGCAGGCTGGACTGAGGGACACACACCCCCGTGCATGAATTTCATGCACCGGGCCTCTAGTTAGAAACCATAAAAGAGAGAGAGGTCACATTTAAGAGAATCAAGGGGCTACAGCTCAGCCAGCACAAAGGCACTGGACATATAACTTAGGATATTTTGGATGTTGGAGACCCACTGGAGTCAGCCCAGCTGAAATGATGTAAAGCAAGTTGAGCCTCCTCACTGGCCCTGCCCAAATTCCTGACCCTTGATCAACAGCTTATTTTTAAGTCCCAAAGTTTTGAGGCAATTTTTTCAGGAAACAGCATAACAGCATAACTATAATAACCCCTACACTGGCTAGACTGCTATGAAAAGAAACTTCTATATAGCAATCGGGCATGGTCAGGTTATATCTCTGGGACATGAGTGGAGCCTATATTCTAGCTACTAAGGTAACAACCAAGTTCTCATAGAAAGAAGATTTGCAGGCAGGCAAGCTAGCTCCAGAACCCAGACTCTAAACCACAGAATTATATGATATGGAAGGGAAGAAGGGAAAAGGAGTAAGAGACACTCTTACTTATGGGAAAGCATGTATTTTGTTCCAAATAACTAACGAAATATCCTTTATCATAAAATAAAGATTGTTTTGATGTTTATTAATGATAATATATAAACTGACATAAACTTTCTATTTAACTGATGGGTGAGACCTATACTATAATTTCTTTCAACCTTTATCAATATTTTTCTACAAAGATCATACCATTCTAGGAAAACAAAAAAAAAACAAAAAAGGTACCCATTAAAGCAGCAATTTTCATTTTTTTTCAACTCAAGGCACATATAAACTAATTACTGAAATTATGCAGCACACCAAAAATTATATTTTTGCTGACCTGATAAAAAATAAATTTAATTTTGATTTATTCACATTGGATGGCTATTGTTATGTTTGTAGTTGTCATTTTTTAATTTGACAATCTAAGGGAAAGAGGTAGTGCCCCTGGTTAAATAGTCTGGTATTGCACCTTTAATTTTTGCAGCACACAGGTGGAAAATCACGGCACTATAGTACAGAATATAGCTTTTCTGCATTTCCACTTTACAACTGCTTTACATGCTCTTCCACTCCCCTGAAATGTCTTCCTTTTTCACATTTCCTTTTTCATATTTTCACTCAGCTACTCTGTCCTCTGTGGAAACCCTCCTGAGCAACCCAATCCCAGTGAACTTCTATATCCATGAATTTGACAGGTCAGCTATATAGCTTCTTATTATTATTGTTTTATATATTATTCAGTCCAAAGCTATTTATTGGCCATTCACAGTCTGATGAATGTCCTCAGGTGCTGGAGAAAATTATAAATAAGGATAAAGCACCACCTTGGAGCTCATAATGTCCCATTGCATCCCCCTCTGGGTTGGAGCTCAGGGCATTGAATTTGACTGGAAATACATCCAGATGAGCATTGATTCCAACATCAGTCTGGTCCATTGCATCCTCGCATCTGGCAGGTGTGTGGATGATATCACGCTCTGACCTGCACCACACTTTCCAGCCAGCTCTCCTCCTGCTGATGTTCCTCAGCGTCTATAAGGCCTTTGTCATGGAGACTTTTGTCCACCTTTGTTTCGTGGGCAGCTGGATGGCACTTCTGGTTCGAGCAGTAGTGACAGGGCTGCTGGCCCTCAGCACCCTGGCCTTGAATGTCGTGGCTGTCAATGTGCACTCCTAGGCTTGGATCCCAGGCAGTCACATACCTTTTCCTTGTCTCCAGGTTTTAGTGAAGTAAACAGTATTTGGAAAGTTAAACACACACACACACACACACACACACACACACACACACACACTCACACAACACAAGAAATAAACAAACAACAACCAAGAAGTCACAGTGTAGTAGGAGAGATAAACAAAGTACACAAAGTCAAAGTAGTAAACGAGTCCCAAGAGACACCACTGGAATCCCTTAATTTCACTTCATAGAAGCACTATGTATACCTTTCCCCTTCCTATTAAATCACAAGCATCTTCAAAACACAAACCTTATCATATGCTTTGGGTTCTTCACAGACTCTAAGTTGACCATTTTGCCCATTGTGAATACAAAAGAAGTATTAATGCATTTTCTTGATTCACTTAAGGAGCACAAACAATACATACTTTGAAAATGGTCATTGCTTTAAATCACACATTATCTATAATAATAAAAGCAAAATATGCTAATTAGACCAGACAGCTGAACAACCTTCTGGATGTCCTTCCGAATGTCCTTCCTGACATCATTCCGGAGGGACCTTCTGGATGAACCCGGGGCTGCAAGGGCCAAGGCAAACCACCATGACTGTGAGGGCTGAGCCCCTTGCATGAATTTCGTGCATTGGGCCTCTAGTTTTAAATGCTTGAGGAAAACATAATGAAGTCTTACTTTATGGAACCTAAAAATATGTCAACAAATTAAATAATATTATAAATATTATAACAAACTCCAGAAGACTGTCTTAATACTTCTATTTTATCAGAACTTTGTGTAACATATTAAGTTTAAATAAATAATCCATTGTCTTAAATTTATAAATTGTTTGTTCTGAAAATATTAAGTGTTTTTGTCATCAAAATTGACCTTGCATACAAAAGTACTGTAGACTATGAATAACTATTTTTTCTAGATTATTCAGTTGAAGATTGTGAAATGTCAAATGAAAAGAAAGTTTTAACACTGACTTAATTGTTGTCTAAAACTAAAATGCGTACCAAGAAAAGAGTGTATAGACTTTGACTAGCACATACCAGCATTGTGAATTCAATAACTTATAATTTTCTAAAACAACAAACAAACAAACAAAACAGAAAGAAGAAGAAGAAAAGAAAGCTGGAAACAGCACTGGGTTGCCAGCTTTATGTTGTTCCAAGGAAGCAGGGTAATGATTGAAAGAGCATTCCCTTCAGAGTTGTTTGTTTGTTGTCACAAGCCACTCTGTCATGGTTGGCATTTGTCCACAGGTTGTGTTGGGGTTTAATTTTCCACTTCTAAAAACATATGTCCTTTATAACAAATACAGTTTATCTGAATATATTTATTTTACTTCTTAAAGTAATCCTTATTTCTTTTTAAAAAATTCTTATTTCTCTTTATTATTATTTATGGTAGTAAATGTTTACAATATTATCTTTGTATTAACTACCTTAAATTAGAAGTACTAAGTGAATAAGGAATATGTGTCTTTAAAACACTCTTTTGTTTTGCATCTTAAACAACTGGTAATCTAATAACACTTTATATGAACAACTCTAGAATAGAAAATTTCAAGCTTGTATTTCAGATTGACTATAAAGATAACCTACAATTCTTCTCAAGCAATGTGAGACAGTTAATTCAGAGTAAATCATTTAACTAAAATCAAAACCATCTCCAAATATGTAATTTTTTTGGCTTAAAAATCTCTTACTTTTAAGACAAAATTACCATTGTTCATAGGTACCAACAAATATGTACATTAATTAGACATAAAGCTATGAAAATGAAATTAGTGAATGTAAAGGAACTTAAAATATTTAAAAGAACCACATAGAGTATTGTTATTTACAAAACATGTCTTTTGTATTATAGAAAAATAGTCTAACAAAAGTCCAAACTTGTTATTAACTATTTCAAACACAAAGGAACTCTACGTTACTGAATTTGGGCCTTCTGTGCTACTATCTTGATTTGCTGAGTCCAGTTGGAAGATCCAGGACTTCTTGCTTTATATGTTACGGTAAATTGCTAAGGCCCGACAACAAGCAGCACTTTGCCAGGCTCAGACACCACGTTGATATGCTAATGATTCATAATGAAGCCACTAGACATCAATTACATAAATGAGAATAGGAACAGGGCCAACACAGGTACACTCTGCTAATTTGTTCATCTCTGTTGGCCAAAAGCCAACAGCATGACAAGTGAATGCCCCGAAAGCCATTGGGGCACGCCTCCTTCACTTCAGGAAAGGATTGGACATTGCATACCCCTGTGATCTCTATCTGTCTGAGGACCCCTTAAGGAACCATACAAGTACACCTAATGAGAATACATCTGAAGGGTCAGTATAAGGTAATAAAGAAAAGTTAAAAGTAGGAAAACCATAGGAGACTGACAAAAATTTAATCAAATCTCTAAAGCACAAAGTAACAACAACACAAAAGACAATTCCATTCTTTTCCAATATTTTGAATTTTGAACAAGTACAACTCAATATTGTTAATAAAATTAGTGTAGTTGGGTTTAATATGAGCATTAAACACTTTTTCTTTATTCACAGCATGTATTTTTATTTGTAATAAACTAACACTCTCAAGCCAAAATATTTTCCATTTGGACACACTTTTGCATTTTTAATATAGATGAGCAGAGAAATGTAACTTCTTGAATATGATTTTTGGACAAATGTAAAAACAATTAATGAATAGTATATACATATAGAATAGAAGCAACTAACAGTGTTATAAAATAAATATGTAATAAATACAATAAGATTTAATGCTTTGTACAATGCCTTGGAAATCAGTTGATGGGGTTTAAACAAAAGGATATAAAATTTCTATATATTAGAATCATAAGGGTAAAAACTCTATTCTGATGAGTTTTGGATATAATAAGTTACTAATAAAATAATTTATTGGTAATGTTTGGCTATTATGGCAATCATTATGAATAGAGATACTACATGAAGCACCAGGCCATTTATTAATGCCTCCCTGTCTTTTTTTTAGCAGTGCCCAAACCAGCCCAGCTTACTCTGAGCAGAGGGGAGAAAGCAAGAAGATGTTGGTAGAAACAGTTTCAGCTTTGAGTGCTGCAGAAATATTCAGTCTATAGGCAAACTGAAGTATTGAGGGACCTAACAACAATAGATCCACAGACCAGATAAGCATCAGGTTAGTAGTCTGCTTTACAAGAGTCAGGAATTTAGAAAAGGAGAATAGTTGAAGTTTACAAAGTCAAGAGATCAGAAATTCTCACATCACTAATCATTCTTTGGTTTATTTTTCTTTCCTTTTATTAAATTTATTGGGGTGACATTGGTTAATAAGATCATGTAGGTTTCAAGTGTACATTTCGATAATGCTTGATCTTATATTGCACCGTATGCCCACCGCCCAAAGTCAAATCTTCAGTCACCAAATATTTGCCCTCCTTTTGCCTTTACTAGTCTCCACCCTCTTCCCTCTGGTAACCACCATACTATTATTGTTTGTGTCTATCCGTTTCAGTTTTATATACCATACATGACTGAAATAATATGGTTCTTAACTTTTTCTTACTTATTTAAGATAGCATAATGTTCTCAAGGCCCATCCATGTTGTCACAAATGGCAGTATTTCATTTCGTCTTATGGCTGAGTAGTATTCCATTGTATATATGTACCACATCTTTTTTTCATCCAATCCTCTATCAAAGAACATGGTTGTCTCCATGTCTTGGCCACTATGAATAATGCTGCAATGGACACAGAGGTGCATATATCTTTGCAAATAAATGTTTTTGAGTTTTTCACGTAGATACCCAGAAGAAGGATTGCTGGGTCATATTGTAACTCTATTCTTAATTTTTTGAGGAACCACCATACTATATTAGTGGCTGTACTAGTGTACACTGCCATCCGCACGGAATGAGGGACTTCACTATTAGGGTAATGCAAATCAAAACTACAATGAGCTACCATCTCACACCTGTTACAATAACAGAGAGGTTGGGGAGTAAATGGTTTATTTTTCTGTTTCAGCTTTCAGACCCCAGACCCGACTCTTGTTAATGCTCTTCTGACTTTAACTTTATCACTTCTCAGTGACTTGGCTGCTGATCAACATCATCACCCCCACCCGGAACTCCAACTCATCTTGCTTTCTGGAACATCTTTTGCAGGATTGGGTTTCTATGTGTTAGTTGCACTCTCTCTCAACACAGAACTTCATGTTTATGTCAATACCAGGTCTCTAGTGCTTTCACAAGGTGATTTAAAAAAAAAGAAACTTAGTTATTAGCCTGCTGTATTCAATTAAGTCATTTCATAGGAGCTTCTTCAGTGTAGCAGATTAAGTAGTATTTTGATTGCCTGCTTGTCAAAGGAGTGACCTCATATGCAATTATACTGTGTAGTGCTTAAGAGTATGAACTGTGGCATGAGACAGTTTGCATTTGAACCTCAGATTTACCACCAGCTAGCTATGAATCTTGTACACGTAAACTAACCTCTTTGTGCCTCAGACAATATTACCATCTACCTAAAAGAACTGTTATAAGAATGCTATTTTAAAAATGTTTATAAAGCATTTAGTATATTGCCTGGCCATGGTACATGCTACCTATATGTTAGAGGTTGGTGGTAGATGTGGTGTCATTTATAATCAGGAAATCTGCTTCAGGTGCAATGTGCAAGATTGTTGGCTTATGAATAACCCCTCCACCTGGGCAAGGAGCATCAATGCCACAACTCCCTACACACCCATCCTTTGCTCTGGTCGGTTAAAGATGGTAACATTTTTGGCGACCCCTCCCTTTGTGAGATAAAATCAAGTTCTCCTCCTCTTAAAAATAGATTGGCCTTATTGACTTGCTAGACAAATAGAATATGACAGAAGTAATGTTCTTGCACTTCTGAGGCTAGATTATAGCTTTGTAGTTTCCACTTGTTGTCAAGCTGTGAGGAAGCCCAAGCAACCCACATTAAAAGGAACTAAAGCACTCAGCTGACAGCCCTGGCTGAATTCCAAGCCAGCAGCCAGAACCAACTTGCCAGCCTTGGAGTGAACTATCTTAAGTGGCCTGATCCTACATGTTCAATCTAGCAGCTCCTACTAAAGCTACCCAGAGTAGAGACCAGCTTTCCAGATGTGCCCTGCCAAAACTGTACTGTGTAAGCAAAATAAATGATTGTTGTTATTTTAAGCTACTAAGTTTCTGGATGGTTTGTTACACAGCAATAGATAGCTGAAACATTTATTAGAGCAGTCTAGTAAGCCACAACATCAAAGTTCTGTTTATTGGTACGTAATTTACTTTGGCACAGTGCTACCCAGACAACTGTTGATGCTATGTATGTTCCTGTCCACTAGCCACAAAGTTAGACCTGCTGACAAGTCTGCTCAGGACTCCTTATGAATAACCTTAGAGACTAAAGTTTTCTTAAAACGATAGAGGGAATTTTATACTCACTCTTCTGTCCTTCTTCATGATAAGAGCCATGGCTGAGGCTCTCACTATCCTAAGAATGGACTTCAAAACTGAGCCTGCATATTAGCTATTAAAATTGTGATGTTATTCTTCACAATGATTAGAAACTATCTAAAATTATCTATATCCTCAAAATGGCACTCTCATTTAAATAATGGATTTTAAGTATGGAGAAATTTGTTTAGTTTCAAAAATAAAGTCATATATATTATATTTTAAAGTAGGGTTACCAGTTTGTGTTCTCCATGTTTTGTTATCAAAGTCTATATGCCATGAAGCACTATCCAATGTATATAATTTAGTTCAATTAGAAATTTATACTGTGCTTTTAAAAATATATCCATGAGGAGAGCAAAGATAGCAGTGAAGTAGATGGAAGCTACACTCACTTCCTACCAGGACCAAACTGGAATTATAGCTAAATTATAGAACAATCATCATGGTTAACCAAGTGAAGATTAGCTGAAGAGAAATCTTATAACCAAGAACTTAAAGAAGAGGCCACATAGATACTGCTCCAAACAGGTTGCCAAGGGCTAGTCACAGGCAACGTCGTATGTGGCCTGCACCAGAATGACCCCCAGGAGGTCCAGAACCAACACACCCAGTGGCCAGCGTCAGACAACAGCAGAGCAGGATCCAATAAGCGTCACAACTGGCATCTTCAAGGAGAAATCTTGGCAGATACTAAACCCCAATGAGACAAATTTTGCTTCATGTGGTCAGCACCTCCACAGCAGCTCACACCTCATGGTCAGGGTTGAGCCTCAGAGTCAGCCAGCCTTAGAGCACATCCCACAAACCAATGACCCAATTGCATTCAAAACTCACTTACATCAGAAGGGCCCACATAACCCACACAAGGAACATTCTTGGAGCACGCAGCTCAAGTGATCAAGGAAACTGCACCACTGGGCCCCACAGGACACCTACTACATAAGGCCACAAAGATTGACAGTCATAGCAGATCTATGTCATACATAGAAACAAACACAAAGATGCATCCAAAATGAGAAGACAATTATAAAAAAAGGCCCCAAATTAAAGAACAGCAGACATCTCTAGGAAAAAAGCTAAATGAAATGGAGGCAAGTAATTTATCAGATGTAGAATTCGAAGTAATGGTTCTATGGATGCATAACAGCATGAAAAAAGGACATAGAAACCAAAAGAAAGGATCAGCTAGAAATGAAGAATACAATATCTGAAATGAAGAAAACACTGAAGGAATAAACAGTAGATTACATGAAGCAGGGGATCAAATCAGTAATTTGGAAGAAAAGGTGGAAAAGACTCAGTAGAGCAGCAAAAAAGAAAAAAAGAATTAAAAAAATGAGGATAATTTAAGGGAACTTTGGGACAACATGAAGTGTAACAACATCGACATCTTAGGGGTACCAGAAGGAAAAGATAGAGAGCAATGAATCAAGAACCTATTTTAAGATAGGTTTTTTAATAACCAAAAAATTCACTAGCCTGGTAAAGGAAAAAGACACACATGTCTAGGAAATACAGAGAGTCTCAAACAAGATGGACTCAAAGAGGCCCATGCCAAATCACATCATAATTAGTATGGGAAAGTTTAAAGACAAAGAGAGAATCTTAAAACCCGCAAGAGAATGGTAGTTAGTTTCCTACAGGGGAGCTCCCAAAAAACTGTCAGCTGATTTCTCAACAGAAACATTTCAGGTCAGAAGGGATTGTTCATAACAGCACTATTTACAATAGTTAAGATCTGGAAACAGCCCAAGTACCCATCAGGAGATGAGTGGATAAAAAACAATAACACAAAAAATTATGGTACATTTACACAATGGAATACTTGCAGCTGTAAAAAAAAAAAAAAAAAAGAAGAAGGTTCACTTACCTTTGAGACAGCACGGAGGGACCTGGAGGGTATTATGCTAAGTGAAATAAGTAAGTCAGAGAAGGACAAGTATCATATGGTCTCACTTATATGTGGAATCTAATGAACAAAATAAATGGACAAAATAGATGCAGAGACATGGAGACATGCAACAGATGGAGGATCCTTAGAGGGAAGGGTTGGGGGAGAGAAGAGATCAACCAAAGAACTTATATGCCTATATTCATAACCCATGGATACAAACAATAGTGGGTTGATGGCCTGGGGAGGAGATGGAAAAGGAAAGGAAGGGCGTCAATGGGGGAAAAATAGGGACATCTATAATACTTTCAACAATAAAGAGAATTTAAAAAAAATAAAAAAAAGAATCTCCTCTGACCATAATGGTATGAAGCTAGAAATCAATTATAAGAGGAACATTGAAAAGTACAACAAAGCCATGGAGGCTAAATAACAAGTTAATAGCCGAAACCGGTTTGGCTCAGTGGATAGAGCGTCGGGGGTCCCGGGTTCGATTCCGGTGAAGGGCATGTACCTTGGTTGCGGGCACATCCCCAGTAGGGGGTGTGCAGGAGGCAGCTGATCGATGTTTCTCTCTCATAGATGTTTCTAACTCTCTATCCCTCTCTCTTCCTCTCTGTAAAAAATCAATAAAATACATTAAAAAAAAATAAAAAATAACAAGTTAATAAACAATGAATGGGTTACCAATGACATCAGAGAAGAATCCAAACATACCTTGAAACACATGAAAATGAAAGCACAACAACCCAAAACCTATGGGACATGGTGAAAGCAATCCTTCATAGCTTTATAAGAGGGAAATTCATAGCATTATAGGACTATCTGAGAAAAAAAAAGAAAAACCTCAACTAAAAAATCTAACTTTACACTTAAAGGAACTTCAAAAATAAAATCAAGAAAGCCCAAAGTGGGTAGCAGGAAGGAAATAATAAAGATAGGGCAGAAATAAACAAAATAGTCTAAAAAAACAATACAAAGATCAATGAAATGAACAGCTGTTTTTTTTTTGTTTTTTTTTAAAGATAAACAAAATTGACAAATCTTTAACCAAATGTATCAAGAAAAAAAGAGAGAGGACCCAAATCAATAAAATCAGAAATGAAAAAGGAGAAATAAAACTGACATCAAAGAAACACAAAGGAATCTAAGACTATATTATGAACAACTATTTGCCAACAATTTGAACAATCTGGAAAAAATGGATAAATTCCAAGAAACATAAATATTCTAAAACTGAATCAGAAAGAATCAGATAATCTGAATAGACAGATTGCAGCTAGTAAAAATGAAGCAGTAATCAAAACCTCTCAGCAAACTAAAGTGTTGAACTGGATGGATTCACAGGTGAATTTAACCATAGATTCAGAGAAGAAATAGCACCTATCTGTAAGCTATAGCTAAACAATTTAGGAGAAGAGAATACTTCCAAGCTCATTTTACTGGGCCAGCATTATTTTAATTCTCAAACCAGATAAAGACACTACAAAGAAACTAAATTATAAGCCAATATCCCTGATGATCATAGATACTAAAACCCTCAATAAAATATTAGCAAACCAGATCTAGCAGTGTATTAAAAGATCATATGCCATGATCAAGTGGGATTTATTCTGGGGATGCAAGGTTGAAACAATATCCACAAATCAATAATCGTGATACATCACATAAACAAAATGAAAGATAAAAACCACATGCTCATATCAATAAATGCAGAAAAGGTATTTGATAAAATCCAGCACCCATTTATGGTAGGGATCTCTCAGTAAAGTGGGAATAAAGGGAACATATCTCAATGTAATGAAGGCCATATATGACAAACCCACAGCCAACATCAGACTCAATGGACAAAAACTAAAAGCATTTCCCTTAAGATCAAGCACAAGACAGGGATGTCCACTTTCATTGTTCTTATTCAACATAGGATTGGAAGTCCTAGCCACAGCAATTAGGCAAGAAGAAGAAATAAAAGGCATCCAAATTGGGAAGGAGGAAGTAAAACTGTCATTACTTGCAGATGATCCCAGATTCCCACCTGCTCCCTCCAACTCCACTTCACTAGCCCTGCCTGTGGTGCTTGGTCCTGCTTCTGACTCAATGCCTGTCTGGGGCGGTGGAAACAAGTGTGGGGTCTGGGGTGGACCCTGTCTGATGTGGAAGAGGTAAAGTGTGATTGGAGAAGCTTCCATCACTGCTGCTTTCTGTGCATGGTTTGCAGGAAAAATTAGATAGCACAGCAGTGGCAATTCATGATGAAGTTCTACTGCATATCCCACTATGGAAAGAAGTATGGGCCAAAAGACTATGGTTACAGCCAGAGTGCTGGCACGCACCACACGGACCAGGGCCAGAGGTTGGGCATCAAGCCACAGAGTGTTTAAACTCCCAGGCCTACAACAAATCCAAGCACATCTGAATTGACTAAAAAATACAGAGGTTCTGAGAAGAGTTCCAGATGTGGGGATTCCATGCATACTGCTATGAATATAATTGGGGCAGGAAATCTCTGGCACAAAAACTGTTTCCAGTGTGCCAAGTGTGGAAAGAATCTCGAATCAATAACTCTGACTGAGAAAGAAGGTGAAATATATTTTAAAGGATGCTGTGCAAAGAACTGTGGGCCCCAGGGATTTGGCTATGGCTCAGTAAAGGTGTAAACCTAGAACTGAGATCTCACACTGAGAATCTATATAAAAGCCTAAGCAACCATTATGATAGAACAACTAGAATGACCGGTCGCTATGACGCACACTGACCACCAGGGGGCAGACACTCAACACAGGAGCTGCCGCCAGCCCGCAGGCCCCAATCACTGATGGGGCTTGCTGGTCAACATCCTGGTCCCTCCCCTGGGCTGGCAGGTCCCGATTGCCCCATTGGGAACAGGCCCCAGGCTGGGATGGGGAACTGAGGGTGGGTGGCAGCGTGTGGGTGGCTAGGGAAGGAGGAGTTGGGGAGATGGGGAGGCAGGGAACCTCATCGGCCCTGATTGCTGGCCAGGTTTAGGGACCCCACCCATACATGAATTTCCTGCACTGGGCCTCAAGTCTCTACTTAATCTAGGCACAAATAATCTAGCACTAAAGTACAGTGAAATTCTACCAGTACTATGTACTGTATATTGCCCTGTACTTGGGTAGGCTGGCTGACTAGTAGGAAGAGGACACTGTATTCTTTTGCTTTATTCATCAGCATATTCAAAAACTATTTCTTTTACATTTTAAATAGAACTTCATTTTGAAAAATAAAATAAAATAAAAACTCCTAAAAACTCCACCAGAAAACTACTAGATCTAATAAATAAATTTATCAAAATAGCTAGATACAAAATTGTTATTCAGAAATCTATGTCATTTTTGTACACCAACCAGTGACCGGGTGCACGGGTTCGGCACATTGAAAGGAAATTAATTAGAAGGTGGCTGGCAGGGAGGGACTGGGCAAGACAGGCCAGACACACTCTGGAGCCAACCTCCCACGGTCCCTCCCTGGCCAGCAGCACTTGGGGTGGCACCATGGCTCGAAGGGCATCTGCAGAGTGAGTGGGGTCCCTCCAGCAGGTGGGGTCCCTTGGCCTGGCCTGCAGGGATCGGGCTGAAACCGGTTCTTCAACAACCCCCAAGGGGTCCTGGAGTGCGAGAGGGCACTCTGCAAAGTTGCTGTCGTACAGGGTGTGGAACACAAATGCAAGGGTGCAATAAACTAGATTTGGGGTCTACAGTGCCCCAGCAACAACATAACTCATGGCTGAAGGTGGAATTGCGTGGCCCTGTGAGGAATCGGGTTCCCTCCTCTCTGGTTTTGGGGTGCATCACCCAAGAACCGCCACTGCCAAGTCACTGCAGCTCAGCAGCTCATGCATTGAGCGTCTGCCCCTTGGTGGTCAGTGCACGTCATAGCAACTGGTCAGATGGTCAGACACTTAGCATATTAGCCTTATATATATATATGTAGATAATGAGTTATCAGAGAGGGAAACTAAGAAAACAATCCCATTCATAGTTGCTTCAAACAAATAAAATACCTAGGAATAAATTTAACCAAAAATGTAAACGAGCTATATTCAAAAAAATTATAAGATATTGAAAAAGATACAAATAAGTGGAAGCATATACTTGTGCCGAGCCAGCTCAGCCAGGTTCGGTGAGCCTGAGAGGGGGCGGTGAAGGATTGAAAAAAGACAGACAAGAGAAAAAAGCTGGGTCTGGGTGGGACACTGTCCTCTCTGATGGAGAGGCAGCGCCACAGCCTGCAAGCCGTCTTTTTATTTTATAGCCAGATTCCATGAGGCAAAGTAAGGGCATGGTTACAACATTCTCATGGGTTTCAATCCTGCTCAACTACATGCACATGAACTCTATCAAGCCCACATCACTCAGACACATGGGACCACGTGTTCAGACCATAGGTTCAAGCTTACAACTATAGCTGTTGGCTATAATTGTGCTGGGAGGGCTTTGCCCTCCAGGCTGGGATTTGCATGTGACCATGAGAGGACCATGCCCTCTCATTAGATCAGGCTTGAACCTGTCCAAACACTGTAGCTGCTCTCCACATATACTGTGTTCATGGATAGGAAGAATTAGCATCATTAAAATGTCCATATTACCCAAAGCATTCTATAGATTCAATGCAGTTCTTATCAAGAAACTGATGTGGTGCTCCACAGACCTAGAACAAAATATTCCAAAAAATTTTTTAATATAATTTTATTTATTTCAGAGAGGAAGGGAGAGAGTTAGAGAGATAAAAACATCAGTGATGAGAGAGAATCATTGATTGGCTGCCTCCTGCACACCCCCATACTGGGGATCCAGCCCACACCCTGGCATGTGCCCCGACCTGGAATCGAACCGTGACTTCCTGACTCACAGGTTGACGATCAACCACTGAGCCACAGAGGCTGGGAAATATTCCAGAATTTTACATGGAACCAAAAAAGACCTCAAATAGCAACAGCAGTCTTCAGAAAGAAAACACAGAGTTTGATATAATTTATATCAAATTATACTACACGGCCATTGTATTCAAAACAACATGGTAGTGGCATAAAAACAGACATATAGATAAATGGAACAGAATAGAGAGCCCAGAAATAAACCCATGCCTTTATAATAAATTAATATTTGACAAAGGAGGCAAAACATATAATGGGTAAAGATAGTCTATTCAATAAGTGGACAGATACATGCCAAAAAAAAAAAAAATGATATTAGACCACCTTCGTACACCATACACAAAATGAATTAAAGATTTAAATGTTAAACTTGAAACCATATAAATCCTAGGAGAAAACATAGGCAGTAAAATCTCAGACATTTCTCAGCAATTTTTTCCCCGATATATCACCTCAGGCAAGGGAATCAAAGAAGAAAAAAGAGACTACATCAAACTAAAAAGTATTTAACGCAAAGGAAACCAACACAATGAAAAGAAAACACACTGAATGGGATAATATATTCACCAATACATCTGATGAAGGGTTAATATCTAAAATTTATAAAGAACTTATACAATTTAACACCAAAAATCAAACAATTAAATTAAAAAATGAGCAAAGGATCTGAATAGACACTTCTCCAAACAGTACATACAGATTACCAAGAGACATTATGAAAAGGTGCTCAATGCTACCAATCATCAGAGAAATGCAAATTAAAACCACCTTGAGATATCACTTCATACCTGCCAGAATGGCTATGATCAATAAATCAACAAACAACAAAAGTGGGCAAGGAAGTGGAGAAAAGGGAACTCTCATGCACTGATGGTGGGAATGCAGACTGGTGCAGCCACTGTGGAAAACAGTATGGATTTTCCTCAAAAATTTAAAAATGGAACTGCCTTATGACCCAGAGATCCCATTTCTGGGAATTTATCTAAATATCCCAAAACAGTGATTCAAAAGAATATATGCACCCCTCTCCCCCTGTTCATTGCAGCATTATTTACAATAGGCAAAATTGGGACGCAGCCCAAGTGTTCATCAGTAGGTGAGTGGATAAAATCTGTGATACACAATGGAATACTATTCAGCTGTAAAAAGGAAGGAAATCTTAACCGTTTCCACAGCATGGATGGATCTGGAGAGTATTATGCTAAGTAAAATAAGCCAGTCAGAGAAAGACAAATACCATATGATTTCATTCATATGTGGAATCTAATGAACAGAATGAACTAACAAACAAAATACAGACATAGATAGAGAACAGGCTGACAGCTGTTAGTTAGAGCTGGGGGGTTTGGGGACTGGGTTGGGGACGATAGAGAGATCTAGCAAAATAGAAGAAAGAGAAATTTATACTTTAAATAAATTAGGTTTCATAAGTCACTTCAGACTAGTGAGTGTATCATTGCAATTAAAATAATAATTAAAAATTAAAGAAAATAATTAGCATGCCTTTTAAATTTCAAAATCAGACAGCTGTTTTATTAACAGTTATAAAAACTGGAATAGTGTTGCCCTGAGGCTGAAACAATGTGTCTATTTCACTAATTTCAGTGTGATGCTTAATTAAAAAAAAAAATACAAAAAACAGATATTTTGCAATGTATACCGCCAAACCACAGAAATTTAATTTTCACTAGATCTATATAAAATTTTACATACATAATGTGTGTATTTATATAAATAACAATTGTATTTAGTCATCCTTCTTAGAGATATACTTGTTTTCAGGTGTTCCACAATTTTTGAAGGGAAATGCTGGATGTAGAGTAATGGAATTGCAAAGTATTGTTAGTGCATCAGTGAAGATCAGAGAATAGTAGACAGGCAGATTTCAACAATGTCAAGACCTATGATGATGCGGAGATGTAACTGTATGTGTCCTAAAGCACTAATTTTAAGATTCTATATGTTTTCTAGTTAATAGCTCTATTAATAAGCTTGGAATATTCAGTAACTTGCTAATACTTATACTGACCCATGCTGATATGTTCCTGGAAGCAAAGGCATCAGATTGGAAGGGCCACCACAATCTGGCTAAGTATATTATGTGTTTATTTATTTAATCAATTTACTTATTGTTTTATAAATCTTTATTGTTGAAAATATTACATATGTCCCCTTTTTAAAGCTAAGATTTTTATAAGTCTCACACAGGTGTGCTGAAGAGCAAATTGAGTCCTCTGAAGTGTTTGCCTTGATAATGACAACATGCTATCTAATAAAGAGGGAATATGCAAATTGACCATCATTCCATCACAAAGATGGTGGTGCCCACAGCAGAGGTGGGGTTTCCATAACACAAGATGGCTTCATCCACAGCGGAGGCTGAGTTCCTGTAACAAGCCTTAACAAGAAATCAGCAGGGACCTGAAGCTGCATGGCACTGGGCTGGGGCAAGGGACCTGAGGCTGCGCCCCCCACCCGGCGGGGCTTGACAAGGGTGGGGCCGGCTGGGTCTGACTCTCGCCCAATGGGGGTGGGGTCGGCTGGGTCTGGGTCTTGCACAATTTTGAGGCACTGCAGGTGGGCAGGGACTTGACTTTGGGTCCCGCTGTGCGCCCCAGACTCTGACAGGAGGAAGATTTTCATATACATTTTACTAATTTTCTTTAATCTCTGACGCTTCTATTAGAGAGAAAGGGCAAATAGCAATATTAAAATATTTCCTCTAATTAATCCCCTTTTAATGTGCATGAATTTCGTGCAATGGGCCACTAGTATAGGATATTTAAGAACAATTAAAGTTCAATACCTTTTAGAATGGGCCTATAATCTGTTTTCATCACTTCCTAATTTATTGGCAATAGCATATTTTATTCATTTGTGTGACTTGCTTGGCTTTCAAAAGCATATGAGTTTAAAACTTCTGAATTACACTTGTAATCCTATCACCTAAAACTGTTTGTTTAGACATGATATGGAAGACATACACACACAAACATACACATATATTGTAATTTAGCCTGTGCACAAAGTGCATTCTCTACATATTGAAAGAGAGAGAAAAATCAAAATAGTCAACTGGAATTTGTTGCCCTATTTTAATAACAGACCTGGTCATTTGAATTCCTTAATAACCAATCTTAACAAAATGCTAATAATGCTTTAAAGGCAGTAGTATAATTCCCCGGAATCAACTAAAATCTAATTTTACTAAAAATAATCTAATAAGAATGAGAGGTAATAATATGCATAACATATCTTATAAATGGCATCTAAGACAAAACAAAATTATCATTATCTTCATTTAATGATGAAATAATTGTTGCCAGGAAAAGAAAGTAAGTATGTGACAGCTTAAAACTCTGTCAGCTGAAATGTGTAACTATTGATGCTGCGGAATTTTATCTTACACATTCCATTCACCTTCCCAAATAACTGGCTAATTCAGATGCGTTGCAAGATTATTAGGGAATTATTCTCTTTGTTTTGATTTGTTTAAAACCAGTGAATTTCATCTTCTCTTTAAGCTAACTATATCTATATTTATATCTATATCCATTTATCTATATGTATGCTTTATAGTTAAAAGAAAAGTAAAACAAAAAACAAACAGAAAAATAAAAGAAATTCATATTTTCAGGTTTTGGTGAACTAACGATGCATTGTAAAATAAAAACAATGGAAAATGTGCCTTTTTAGTACATTCATGATTAGCTATCACTTACTCTGTTTATAGCACACAACTGAGAAACAACATATTTGTATCCATAGGTATTCTAATGAGATTAGACAAAAACCTTTTGAAATAATCCTCAAACAGCTATTACCAAGCCTTATTATTGTTTAGTATCTCGTATCACAGTCATTTAGTCACAAATCTGTGGCTATAGACCAAATCCATACAGATTCTAAAAGGACATAAACACCTCAAGGGAGGAAAATAGATGCCTGGAAAAATCTTCCTTGAGCAGGAATTCAACTACTTCTATGGCAGCTCACACACATTTTTCAGCATGGATTTCCCTTATTTAAACAGATGAAAGTAATTAGATTTTAAAAATATTATATTGTCAATGTATCTGCACTCTGACAAAATTCATATTGATGATTTGAAATCCCTAAAACTCATAAAAATAGGAATTGTGGGAAACACTTCTCATTTTCCACATCACCCCACCACCACGAACAACAACAACAAAACAATAATAACAAAACAATCCTGAAGAATTAAATCTCTCTCTCGCTCTCATTTTTATATGGCACATCAAATAACCACAGAATGTAAATATAGAATCTGTGGTTTTTTTTTTTAAATTAGGTATGGGAAGTACTAAGTACTTTCTATAGGAAACTTTGAAAGTGCATTAAAAAATAAATCTACATGATGGTTGCTATCAATCATACTATGCTATAGCTTATTGTAAAAATTAGATTGAAAAAACAAAATCTCTGTAAAGGGCTATTGTCAGACCCTAGATGTATGAAAATGGTCTTTTAGAGATCTAAAAAGATTAATCTTCTTTAAACAATGAAGTCATTTCAATGTAAAAAATTATACAATGAAAACCGCAGAGCTTTACTTTCTGTAAAGCCAGATAATTATATATGCCATGGCTCTCAGACTTCCTGGTTATCAGGAGCGGTACTCAGTTTTAACATTTATATTTTACACTTTGTATTAGAATGAGAACTCTGAATAGGTGTAAAAGAGCCGTTTTGAGTCTAACAGGAATTTACAGTGTACATTCCATAATCTACTGGTTAAAATACTAAGGTTTTGATATATGTGGATTAATTAAGCTAAAATAATAAATTTTTGCTCTATAAAACTAACTCCACTCTTTAAAAAATGGAATTCACACAATTATCCTAAGGTTGTCTCTTATGAAATGTCTAAGGTGACCAAATAATACATATAGTGCTTTTAAAAGTTAAATTAGGTTTTTTAAAGTTGCAATTTTAAACACACATAATTCGGTTTTGTTTGAGAGCCTGTGGATAAAAATATTAAAGATGAATCCTACCTGTGTTCTTATTAATTACATGATACAACATGATTGGTTAGGTGTAATTAGCATATGCTAAGTATATGCGAAATAAACTAAGTTTGAAAGCTACTGAACATTAACTGTTCTTTTTGCAAGTAGTGGAATGGCTTAATTTAATTTGTGCTGGTGAGGGCACACAGACTTCCAAATAACAAGACAATACTAAATTTACTATTTTACCCAAATCATACTAATAAATGCAGAGGAAGGATGTCTGAATGGCACTAGCTAAAGATTATGTGCTTCATTTAATATTTTTCACAAACTGATTTATTTTCATCATGGCCTTAAGAACTAAATAAAACTGTTGCAAATCCAAAATGTCCTAAGAAGCAATGAAATTATACTTGTAAGAGAATTAGATTATATGAAAAAAGTAAAATATTTGTAAAATATAGTTATGAAATTTTAATCCAATAAATTCTAAAGCAAGAAAGTATTTATAGAAAAGTGAGATTTTTCTATAAGTAAGAGTAATGACAAACTATATACCTACAATTCAATTGAATATAAACAACCATGTGTTGTACATTAGAGAGGCAATTGCTTGGGGTTATTTTCCTAGCTATGGTGATAAATTTGCACCAATCCATCTACATAGTCTCCCCGAGTTCTCCTTGTCACCAGCTGTGCACATTTGCCGGCCAGCTGGCTAAGGTGAAAGGTATGCCACATAACAAAGTGATACTTGCTGGCCTGCACTAGAAGGACCTCTACTTCATCAACAACATGGGTTTCCAAGTGCGATAACTGGTCAGTGATTAAAATAAAGGTATACCTTGCCAGGATAGAAACATTAACTAAAATTGTCAATATATCCATAAGAGAAATGTAATATTTGTTTTCTCAAATAAAATTTTCTCAAACAAATTTGTTATGAGAAACAAATTTCATGAAATTCAGCACAGCCATCATTACAATGAAACTACTATGAAATTGAAGGGGAAAACAAGCTTCAAAAATATATTAAATACTATGGCTAATGCAACTGTGCATAATTCTGTTGGTTAAAACTCAACTTTAAATCAAAATTCCTCTTAAAAGACTTGAGTTAAAAACTAACAAAATACTTTAAGTGAAAATTAATGAGGACATATAAGCAAGTATCCCTTATAGAATGGAATAATGAATCTAATACTTAGCAATCAAAAGTTGATTCATTTATCTTATTGCTGGTGTAAATTTTACTTTTGAAACATATATATAAAAGTACACATATATCAGGATTAAGAAAGGGATATAAAAGAAGGCAACTTCTAAACTAGAGGATGTCTTATGATATTATTATAACACTAGAGGCCTGGTGCATGAAATTCATGCATGGGGGGCTATCCCTCAGTCCAGCCTGCACCCTCTCCAATCTGGGACCCCTCGAGGGATGTCTGACTGCCCGTTTAAGCCGGATTCTGTTGGGATCAGGCCTAAATGGGCAGTTGGACATCCCTCTCACAATCCAGGACTGCTGGCTCCCAACTGCTCACCTGCCTGCCTTCCTGAGTGCCCCTAACCGCTTCTGCTTGCCAGCCTGATCACCCCCTAACCACTCCCCTGACAGCCTGATTGATGGCTAACTGCTCCCCTGCCAGCCTGATTGCCCCTAACTGCCCTCCCCTGCAGGCCTGGTCACCCCTAACTGCCCTCCTCTGCAGGCCTGGTCCCCCCAACTTCCCTCCCCTGCAGGCCTGGTCACCCCTAACTGCTCTCCCCTGCAGGCCTGGGCCCCTCCCAACTGCCTTTCCCTGCAGGCCTGGTCGCCCCCAACTTCCCTCCTCTGCCAGCTTGGTCACCCCTAACTGCCCTCCCCTGCAGGCTTAATCACCCCCAACTGCCCTCCCTTGCAGGCCTGGTCCCTCCCAACTGCCCTCCCTTGCTGGCCATCTTGTGGTGGCCATCTGGTGTCCACATGGGGGCAGGATCTTTGACCACATGGGGGCAGCCATCTTGTGTGTTGGAGTGATGGTCAATCTGCATATTACTCTTTTATTAGATAGGATACAGGCCTGGTGCATGGGTGGGGGCCAGCTGGTTTGCCCTGAAGGGTGTCCCAGATCAGGGTGGGGGTTCCCTTAGGGAGTGGGGCAGCCTGGGTGAGGGGCCTGTGGTGGTTTGCAGGCTGGCCACGCCCCCCAGGGACCCAAGCGGAGGCCCTGGTATCTGGGGTTTATTTATCTTCTACAATTGAAACTTTGTAGCCTGGAGCGGAGCCAAGCCTTCTGCTTGCTTCGTGGCGGCAGCCATTTTTGGGGGGATTTATGAATCTTCTATAATTGAAACTTTGTAGCCTTAAGCGGAGGCCTGGGCCAGCCAGGGTGTGCGGAAAGCTTGGCTTCCTCCATCGCCGTGGGCAATCTTAGCCTCCTGCTCTTTCCAGCTCCATGGCTGCTGCCATTTCTGTTTGAGTTTATGTATCTTCTATCATTGAAACTTTGTAGCCTTGAGTGGAGGCCTAGGCCCGCAAGGGCAGGCGGAAAGCTTGGCTTCCTTCATTGCCAGGGAAACCCAAGCCTTCCTCCTGCTCTCTGTGGCCATAGCCATCTTGGTTGGGTTTATTTGCATATTCGCTCCTGATTGGCTGGCAGGCGTGGCTGGTGGGCTTGGCTTGTTGGTTAGAGGAGTGATGGTTAATTTGCATATTACTCTTTTATTAGATAGGATTTCTAATGTATCATAACACTTCTAAAAATATCAAGTAAGAATTACAAACAAATATATGAAGATAAATTGGACAATCTGGAATAAATGGATACATTCCTAGAAATATACAATCTCCCAAAACTGTTTAAGGAAGACTCAGAGAATCTGAAATGACAGATTACTATAAGTGAAATTGATGCAGCAATAAAAAAACATCCCAACAAAAGTCCTGGACTGGATGGCTTCACAGGTGAATTTTACCAAACATTCAAAGAAGTAGTACATACCCTCTCAAACTATTCCAAAAAATTCAAAAGCAGGGGAAACTCCCAAGCTCATTTTACCAGGATAGCATTATCCTGATTCCAAAACCAGATGAAGACAATACAAAGAAAGAAAATTATCGGCCAATATCCTGGATGAATATAGATGCCAAAATCCTTAACAAAATATTAGCAAATCAGATCCAGCAATATGTGGAAAGGATCATACACCATGAACAAGTGGGATTTATTCTGGAGATGCAAGGTTGGTATAATATCTGTGAATCAATAAATGTGATGCGCCACATAACAAAATGAAGGGTAAAAGCCACATGATTGTACAAATAGCTGCAGAAAAAGCATTTAATAAAATCCAGCACATGACTCTCAGAGACCAAGGGGACATACTTCAATGTACCAACGGCTGTATATGACAAACTACAGTCAACATCATACTCAATGGGCAAAACTAATATTTCCCTTAACATCAGACACAAGACAGAGATTTCTGCTTTCAACACTCTTATTCAGTAAAGTACTGGAAGTTCTAGCCACAGCAATCAGACAAGAAAAAACAAATAAAAGGCATCCAAATTGCAAAGGAGGAAGTAAAACTGTCATTATTCATAGAAGACCTAATTTGTACATAGAAAACCCTAAATACTCCATCAAAAAGCTACTAGATCTAAAATTAATTTAACAGTGTCAGAGGATACAAAATTAGTATTCAGAAATTGGTGTCATTTTTATAACCCAATAATAATCTATCAGAAGGAGAAACTGAGAAAACAATCCCATTTACTACTGCAACAAACAAACAAAAAATAAGGTACCTAGGAATAAATTAACCAAGGAGGTAAAAGACCTGTACTTGGAAAACTATAGGACATTGAAGATAGAAACTGAGGAAGATACAAATAACTGGAAGCATATACTGTGTTTATGGATAGGAAGAATTAGCATCATTAAAATCCATACTACCCAAAACAATATTTAGATTCAACACAATTCCTATTAAAATACTAATACTATATTTCACAGATCTAGAACAAATATTTCAAAAATATGTATGAAACTAAAAATCCCCTGAATATCCCCAGAAATCTTGAGAAAGAAGAACCAAGTGGAAAGCATTACAAAACCTCATATCAAATTATACTACAAAGCCACTGTAATCAAAACCACCTGCTACTGGTGTAAGAACAAGCATATAGATCAATGGAACAAAACGGAGAGCCCAGATATCACCCCACGCCTATATGATCAATTAATATTTGACAAAGTAGTCAAGAGCATACAATGGAGTAAAGGGAGTCTTTTCAATAAATGGTGTTGGAAAATTTGACAGGTACTTGCAAAATAAATGAAACTAGACCACCAACTTATACCATACCCAAGAATAAACTAAAAATGAATATAAGACTTAAATGTAAGTTGCAAAACCTTAAAAATTCTAGAAGAAAACACAGGTAGTAAAATTTCACACAGCTCTCATGGCAATATTTTTGCCAATATGTCTCCTAGAGCAAGGCGGACAAAATGTAAAATAAATAAAAAACTAAAAAGCTTTTGAACAACAAAGGAAACCATCAAAAAGATAAAAAGGGACTCACTGCATGAGAGAACATATTTGCCAATGATACACCTGATAAGGGGTTAATTTCCAAAACATATAAAGAATTTATACAACTCAACTCCAGGAGGAAAACAAACCAATAAAAAAATGAGTGAAGGACCTGAACAGACACTCCCAAAAAGGACATACAGATGGCCAGTAAACATATAAAAAAATGCATAACCTTACTAGCCATCATAGGGTTGTAAATTAAAACCACAATGAGATATCACTTCATGCCTGTCAAAATGCCTACCATTAATAAATGAACAAACAACAAATGCTGGCTAGGATGTAAGAGAAAAGGGAAACTTAGTGCACCATTGGTAGGAATGCAGAATGATGAGGCCACTATGGAAAACAGTATGGATTTTCCTCAGAAAATTAAATTTTGCCTCAGTGATCCCAACTTTGGAAATATATCCTAAGAATCCTGAAACATCAGTTCAGAAATATATATGCACCCCTATGTTCACAGCAGTATTATTTACAATAGCAAAAATCTGGAATCAGCCCAAGTTCCCATCAGCAGATGAGTGGATAAAAAAGCTGTGGTACATTTACATAATGGAATATTACATGGCTGTAAAAATGAAGGAAATTTTTTTTTTTTAAATACATTTTATTGATTTTTTACAGAGAGGAAAGGAGAGGGATAGAGAGTCAGAAACATCGATGAGAGAGAAACATCGATCAGCTGCCTCCGGCACACCTCCCACTGGGGATGTGCCCGCAACCAAGGTACATGCCCTTGACCGGAATCGAACCTGGGACCCTTCAGTCCGCAGGCCGACGCTCTATCCACTGAGCCAAACCGGCCAGGGCGGAAATTTTACCTTTTGCAATAGCATAGATGGGCCTGGAGATTACTAGTATCCTAAGTGAAGTAAGCCAGTCTGAGAAAGATAAATACTATATGATCTCACTTATATGTAGAATCTAATAAACAAAATAAATTAATGAACAAAATAGAAACAGGCATGGATACATGGAACAGACTGACAGCTGTCAGAGGGGAGGCAGTAAGGGGGACTGGTGGAAAGAATGTGAAGGGATTAGGCAAAGAACATATATGCATAACCCATAGACACACACAACAGTATAGTGATAGCCAGAGGGAAGTATGTACAGGGGCTGTGTGTGTGGGCAAAAGTGGGGAAAGGAGGCATCTGTAATAGTGTCAACAATAAACACCAAGTTAACAAATATCATGTAAGACTAAAACTGTAAAAACAACTTATGAGAAAAATTGGATAGCCATGATTTACTCAATTGTTATGCTTTTTCCTTATTAATACTGAAGGGAATTAACTTGCCATCACCTGTAGGATCTATATCCTGTTTTTGTCTTCTTTCATTTCTAATCACATCCTTCTGAAAGGTGAGCTCAGAACCAGAAACAACAATGCATATTTAATTTGTTTAAACATTATAATATTAATACATTCATATCTTAAGGCACTCACAATATGCCACTGACACATTTTCCTCCTAACAATGTAAACTTAGCATGTCTGTTATTTTGTAAATCATCCAAAAACCTATATCTAATAGTTCCCACTCAATCCATTATTTATTCACAACTCTTAACTTCCATAACAGCTTGTACATGTTTATAGCATAGCAGGGCTTATATTTAATTGTAATTATTTGTTAAAATGTCTTCTCTTCTGCACTTCTGAAACAGAGACATGACTTATTTATCTTTGCTTCTTTAACAACAAGCCAAGTCCTTTACATATAAAAGGTGCTTAATAAGTGAACAGCTAAACACCTTATAGAAGAAAGAATGGATGAATCCCTATTAAATGTCACTTTGTTTTGGTCTATTATCTCATTAAAACCTATTTGAATAAGGGTTATATTAACCATGCCTCCTACTTTTCTATGGTCTTCAAATTTGATAATCAGGTCTCCTATATTTTTCTCATTCAAAGACAGTAATCCTAGCCAGAACAATTAGGGAAGAAAAATAAATAGAAGAGATCCAAACTGAAAATGAATAAGTAAAACTGTCACTATTTGCAGATGACTTGATGTTATATATAGAAGACCCTAAAGACTTCATCCAATACTGTTAGAACTAATAAAAAAATTAAGTAAAGTTTCAGAATACAAAGTCTATACTCAAAAATCCATTGCATTTATTTACATTAATGATGAACTGTAAGAGACACAAGTTTTAAAACAATCCCATTTATAATCATATCAAAAATAAAATAAAATACCTAGTAATAAATTTAACCAAAGAGGTAAAAGACCTGTATATTAAAAACTATAATACACTAATGAAAGAAATTAAGGTGACACAAATAAATGAAAAGATATTTTTATATTCATGGATTGGAAAAAACTAATATTGTTAAAATGTCCATACTACCCAAAGCAATATACTTATTCAATGCAATCCCTATCAAAATTATAATGGTATTTTTCACAGAAATTAAATGAGAAACCCTAAATTTATGTAGAACCACAAAAGACCCTGAATAACAAAGCAATCTTGAGAATGAAGAACAAAGCTAGAAGCATTGTGCTCTATAATTTTAAACTAAGTTGTAAAGCTACAGTAATCCTATATAATAAAAGCCTAGGTGGCGTCACATCCTCGTGCAACGTCATCACAAGATGGCCACCACAAGATGGCCGCCACAAGATAGCCACCATCATGTTGTCACAAGATGGCTGCCACAAGATGGCCAACAGGGTAGGGCAGTTGGGGCAACCAGGCCTGAAGGGGAGGCAGTTGGGGGCAACCAGGCCTGCAGGGGAGGGCAGTTGGGGGTGATGGGGCCAGCAGGGGAGCAGTTAGGGGGCAATCAGGCAGGCAGGCAGGCAAGCGGTTAGGAGCCAGCAGTCCTGGATTGTGAGAGGTATGTCCGACTGCCAGTTTAGGCCCAATCCCTAAAAAACAACTGTAGAGGGCAATCTCCCCAACATAAGTCTGGGTGATGGTTATTTTAATCTGACATCAAAAACAAAAGAAAGAAAAACAAAAATAAACAATTGGTACCACATCAAACTAAAAAGGTTTCTGCATAGCAAAGGAAACCATCAACAGAATGAAAAGGCAACATACTGATTGAAAGAAAATATTAGAAATCATATATCTGATAAGGGGTTAATATCCAAATGTACTCTACAAAGAATTCATGCATTTCAATAGCAAACAAAACAAAACTCAAAAAATTCAATTAAAAAATGAGCCTAAGAGCTAAATAGACATTTTTCCAAAGAAGATATACAGATTGACAACTGTCAGAGGGGAGATAGGGAGGACTGGATTAAAGAAGGTAAAGAGATTAACCAAAAGAACATATATGGATAACAGTGTGGTGGTGATGGTCAGAGGGAAGAGGGGGTGGAAGCTAGGTGGAGGGGGGCAAAATGGAGGGTGGGAAATGAGGACATCTTTAATAATGTCAACAATAAAAATAAAGTTAAAAAATGTAGACACACACACACTAAAAGAAAACATACAGATGGATAACAGGTGCATGAAAACATGTTTAACATCATTAATAATCAAAGAAATGCAAATCAAAAACACCACAATAGGAGAGCACCACACACCTGTTAGAATGGCTATTATAAAAAAGACAAAAATGATAAGCAGTGGCAAGGATATGGAGAAAAGGGAACCCTTGTGCACTGCTGGTGGGAATGTAAATGTTGCAGCCACTATGGAAAACAGAGTTAAATCTCACTTTAAGAGTCTGGCATATGAATTACCAAAATGTAACCAAAATGACTATCCATGTTGAAAAGTTAATAGCCAAATAAGAGAAGCAGGGAATTCAGGACAGTAGGAGAATCAAGCGTAAAAGGACAGTTTTTAAGGGTATTGGACGCACCTTTCCTATAGGTTTTGACAATACTTATCACCCTTTCCACAGCTAGCCCTGGCCATCACATTCAATAGGGTACTAGTATAATATTTGTTCCATATAGATACACAAACTCTAATTAGTCTCCCAAATATCAGATCAAAGGTTAGTGATTTAAAAAACAACAACAATCTAAATGACTTGTCACAAATAAGAATAAGCTCTGTGGCATGTTTCAGTCCACTGAAATACAGATTCAAAATGCTGTCTGCATTACATTCCAAAACAATATCATCTGAGACCTAAAAATGGAAAAACCTTTATAGAAATGATTGTACTTGATTGCTGACACAAGTGTATTATTTTAAAAAATGATTTTTTTTTCTCTTCCTCCAGGACAAAGGTACCTGCACACATGGTTACTGAATACTCTGTTACCTTTGCAGAACAGGACCCAAGCCTAAAAGCCTCCCCATGGGACAGGTAAACCAAAGGGAGAGTCAAGTTTGATCTCAGTCCACACCTGAACCACCTATGGAGGGCAAACTAACCTGGTACTTGCTTACTCCACAGAGTTGACCCACACAGGTCAGGCTAGGAGCACAGTTCCCCAGGAGCTTGCATGGTCTTGAGAGAATGGACATTTATTTATTTCCCTAAATCCTAGAAGGGGAGGGAGCTGTTTCTGATGATAAAAGAGTATTTTTTTTCACCAGTGTAATACTCTAAAATACAGAAGCCCCGAGGTCAGCCGTGGGCAAACTATGGCCCGCGGGCCAGATCCGGCCCGTTCCGCTGTTCTATCTGGCCCGTGGAGCCGAAAGAGCAGAGGGTTCTCTTGCTCTCCCCTCCGCTCCTTCACCAGCAGCAGTGTTAACACGGCCGCAGCTCCTTCTTCTGAGTGGGTGGATTTATATCTGCCCATTCAGTAGAAGGAACAACCTCTCAATCTTCCAGAGGCTCCTTGTAATGCCCGCGGACGCGTCCCCCGACATCACCCTGGGAATGCGTAGACACGTTATCGTGGTGATGTAGGGAGACACGGCCGTGGGGAGCACAGTATCAGAGCATTAGCTAAAAAGGAGACCAACAACACTGTTCCCACTGAAGTTGATGTTTTAAAGACCAAAAACCGCCAAAACCGGTTTGGCTCAGTGGATAGAGCGTCAGCCTGCGGACTGAAAGGTCCCAGGTTCGATTCCGGTCAAGGGCATGTAACTTGGTTGAGGGCACATCCCCAGTGGGAGGTGTGCAGGAGGCAGCTGGTCGATGTTTCTCTCTCATCGATGTTTCTGACTATCTATCACTCTTCCTTCCTCTCTGTAAAAAATCAATAAAATAAAAAAAAAAAAAAAAAAAAAAGACCAAAAACCTTTCAACCCAGTCTACATTGCCATCTACATCTACGTCCCGGGCATAATTTGGAAGTTGCACTAAAGAAAATGTTTAATTTACTGTTTACACATTTTGTTCTTTCCTATTTGTTTTAGTTTTAAATTATTTTATTATATTTAAGTTTAATTTGAAAGGCTTTTGTACCTTTCCTTTGTTAGGCAATTTTATTTTGCCTTTGCCATCTTCAATATAAGGTATGTTATTGTGCTATGATTCCTCCATTTTTTGAAGTTTCAAATTATAATAATTAGTGTTTACATTCTTCTTGTTAAATGTTTGAAATGAATAAAACTATTGAAATAAAAAAGAAGACCGTACCCTTTCATGTAATGATGTTTACTTTGAATTTATATTAGTTCACACGAACACTCCATCCATGCTTTTGTTCCGGCCCTCCGGTCCAGTTTAAGAACCCATTGTGGCCCTCGAGTCAAAAAGTTTGCCCACCCCTGCACTAGACTCTGCTTGGAACAATCCTATTGTCTTGGAAGGCAGGCCCCATACAGCATCTCAAACACAATGATCGAGATTTACCCTTATAGTCAAACAACCTGAAGAGTTAACTCCAGCTACAAAAGAGCCCAAAACATTTAAGAGTCAAGAAAACAGGGGCACACATAGCCTATAAGAAACTTTCCTGGAACATGGAGCTCAGGTGATCTGGTAGATTGTGCCAATGAGCCCAACAGGACACCTTCATCATAAAGCCATCATAACAAGTTTGAGAGTCATAGCAAATCTACCTATTACACAGAGACAAAATAGAAAAACAAAGAAAAATATTGCAAACAAAAGAAGAAGATAAATTCCCAAAAAAAGAATTAATTAAATGAATGAAATGGAAACAACCAAAATACCACATGCAGAGTTTAAAAGAGTAGTTATGATGATGCTCAAGGACCTTAGGGAAAGAATGCATAACCTTAGTGAGAACTAAAAGAGTTAATTCCCATAAGGTTGTCAATTGACTTCTCACCATAAAAGATTGTCATGAAGTATTCAAACTGATGAAAAACAATGACCTGCACTTGAGAATACTCTATCCAGCTAGACTATCATTAAAAATGCAAGTGAACGAAAAAGGTTCCCAGACAATAAAGGCTAAAGGAGTTCATTATCACCAAACAAGTATTGTAAAAATGTTAAAGGTACTGCTTGAAGAAGAAGAAATAGAGAGAGAGGAATATAGGCACAAAGAAAAAAATGGCAATAAATAAATACCTATCAATAATGACTTTAAATGTAGATGGATTAAATGTTGCAATGAAAAGATGGGAAAACCACCCCCAACAGGAGACTGACATAGGGAAGCTGAATGGATAGGGAAGCATGACCCATATATATACTGTCTACTAGAGACCCACCTCAGAACACAAGATTCACACAGGCTGAAAGTGAAGGGATGGCAAAAATATCCCATGCAAATGGAACAAACAAACAAACAAAAAAGCTGGCTTAGCAATACTTACAGATGACAAAACAAACTTGAAAACAAAGTCCATAAAAAGTGACAAAGGAGATCACTACACAAAACTGAAAGAACTGACACAACAAGGGGCTATAACCCTTGTAAACATATATGCACCCAATAAAGGAGCACCTAAATATATAAAGAAAATATTGTTGAAATTTAAGGGAGAGATTGACTTCCATGCTGTCACAGTAGGGGATTTTAACACCCCACTGTCATCAAAGGAAAAGCTACCAAACAAAATATCAACAGGGAAACAGCTATCTTAAATGACACACTAGGTCAGTGGGATTTAATTTATATTTACAGAATATTTCATCCCAAAGCTGCAGCATATACATTCTTCTCAAGTGCACATGGGACATTCTAAAAGATAGACCACATGTTAGGACACAAAATGAGTCTTAATAAATTCAAGAAGATTGAAACCATACCAAGCATCATCTCAGATAACAATTGCATGAAACTAGAAATCAACTACAATAAAAAATTCAAAAATATTCAAACACAAGGAGGCTAAATAGCATGTTATTAAACAATGAATTGGTTAAAAATAAGGTAAAGGAAGAAATCAAACATTACATTGAAACAAATGAAAAGGAATACACAATAAACTAAAATCTATGGGACACAGAGAAAGCAGTTCTTAGAGGGAAGTTCATAACATTACAGGCCTAACTCAAGAAGTAAGAAAAATCTCAAATGAACTATCTAACTCTTCACTTAAAAAACTAGAAAAAGAACAGCAAACAAAGCCCAACATAAGTAGAAGGGAAAAATAATAAATGTCAGAGACTAAATAAACAAAATAAAGTCTGAAAAAATACAAAGTATCAATTAAACCAAAAGCTGGTTCTTTGAAAAGATGAAAAGGTTGATGAACCTTTAGCCAGATTCATCAAGAAACAAAGAGAGAGGATCCAAATAAACAAAATCAGAAATGAAAGAGCTAAAGTAATAACAGACACCACAAAAATACAAAGGGTTATAAAAAATACTATCAATAACTATATGCCAATAAATTGGACAACCGGAGGAAAAATGGATAAATTCCTAGAAGTACTCAATCTTCCAAAACTAAATCAGGAAGAATCAGATAATGTGAATAAACTGAGTATCACTAATGAAATTGAAGCAGTTATTAAACAACTGCAGTTATTAAACAACTCCCAGCAAATAAGTGTCCTGGACCAAATGGCTTCACAAGTGAATTTTACCAAACATTCAAAGAAAAACCAACATCTATCTTTCTCAAACTATTCCAAAAAATTCAAGAGGAAGGAAGACTTTCAATCTCTTTTTATGAGGCCAGCATTATCCTATAATATAAATGAGGTTGCTTTATTAGTTTTTCTTTCTGTTAGTTTATTATTGGAATATCCTATTCCAAAACCAGATAAAGACACTACAAAGAAAAAAATTATAGGCCAATATTCTTAATGAACATAGATGCCAAAACCCTCAACAAAATATCACCAAACTGGATCCGACAATACATAGAAAGATGATAAATTGGGATTTGTCTTGGGATTCAAGTTTGGTACAATATTCACAAATCAATAAGTCTGATACATCACATAAACAAAATGAAAGATAAAAATCACATTCTTATATCAATATATGAAAATGTGAAAAAACATTCGATAAAATCCAGCACACATTTATGATAAAACCTCTCAACAAAGTGGGAATAGAGGGATCATACCTCAAAATATTGAAGGCCATATATAAAAAACCTTCAGTCAACAGCATACTCAATTGGAAAAAACTAAAACCATTTCCCTTAAGATTAGGAACAAGACAGGAATGTTGACTTTCACCACTCTTATTCAACATAGTACTGGAAGTCCTAACCTCAGTGACCAGACAAGAAGTAAAAATAAAGGGCATTCAAATGGGGAAAGGAGGAATTAAAACTGTCATTGACAAGAAATTGTCAATATCATATTACCTGATATTGTACATAGAAAACCCTAAGAACTCCACCAAAAAGTTACTAGATATAGTAAAATAATTTGGCAAAGTAGTAGGATTCAAAATGAACATTCTGAAATTGTTGGCATTTTTATACACCAATAATAAACTAACAGAAAGAAAAACTAATAAAGCAACCTCATTTATATTGCAACAACAAAAATATAAGGTACCTAGTAATAAATTTAACCAAAGAGGTAAAAGAACTGTCCTCAGAAAACTATAGGACATTAAAGAAAGAAAATTAGGAAGATACAGATAAGTCCAAGCATATTCCATGTTCATGGATGGGAAGAATTAACATCATTAAAATGTTCATACACCCCAAAAACAATCTTTAAATTCACTGCAATACCTATTAAAATACAAATGCCATATTTCACAGATGTAGAACAAATATTCCAAAAATTTCTATGAAACAAAAAAAGACCCCAAGTATTTTCAGCCATCTTGAGAAAGAACAAAGTTGAAGGTATCACAATACCTGATATCAAACTATACTGTAAGGCCACTGTAATCAAAACAGCCTGGTACTGACACAATAACAGACATGTAGATGAATGGAACAGAAGAGAGAGCCCATATATCAACCCAGACCGATATGGTCAATTAATGTTTGACAAAAGAGTGAAGAACATACAATGGAGTAAAGACAGTCTCTTCAACAAAGGGTGTTGGGAAAATTGGACAGATACATGCAAAACAAATGAAACTAGACCACCAACTTACACCATACACCAAAATAAACTCAAAATGGATAAAAGACTTAAAGACATGAAACCATAAAAATCCTAGAAGAAAAAATAGGTGGTAAAACCTTATACATCTTTTGTGGCAATGTTTTTGCAGATATGTCTCCTAGGGCAAGGGAAATGAAGGAAAAAATAAGTAAATGGAACTACATCAAACAAAAAAGCTTCTGCACAGCAAAATAAATTATCAAAAAAATAAAAAGGGATTCCACTGTATTGGAAAGAATATTTGCCAAAGATATATTTGATAAGGAGTTAATTTAAAAAAATATGTAATGATCTTATACAACTCAACACCAGGAAGACAAATAATCCAATTAAACTATAGGTAAAGGACCTGAATAGCCACTTCTCTAAAGAGTACATAGAGATGGCCCATAGACATATGAAAAAAAAATGTTCAGTGTCTCTAATTATCAGAGAGATTCAAATCAAAGCCACAATGAAATACCCCCTCACACCTACCAGAATGGCTACCATCAGTAAATCAACAAACAGGTACTTGTGAGGATGTAGAGAAAAGGGAACTTTGTGCACTGTTGATGGGATTGCAGACTGGTGCAGCCACTATGAAAAAAAGTATGGGTTTTCCTCAAAAAAATAAAAAATGGAACTGCCTTTGACCCAGTTTTCCCACTTCTTGGAATATATCCTATGAATCCCGAAACATCAATTCAAAAGAATTTATGTAATCCTATGTTCATAGCAGTGTTATTTACAACTAGAGGCCTGGTTCATGGATTCATGCATCAGTGGGGTCCCTTGGCCTGGCCTGCACCCTCTCACAATCCAGGACCCCTCAGGGAATGTTTGGCTGCCAGTTTTGACCCAATCCCCACAGGCCAGGCCGAGGGACCCCACCAGTGCATGAATCCGTGCACTGGGCTTCTAGTATGTATATAATATCTTTGGTTAATCTCTCACGCCCTTCCCCCTCCCCCCTCCTCCATTCCCTCTAAGATTCATCTGTCTGTTCCATGTTTGCATGCCTGTGCATTGAGCATCTGCCCCCCTGATGGTCAGTGCACGTCACAGTTACCAGTTGAATGGTCGCTTAGGCTTTTAATATATATATATATATATATATATATATATATATATATATAGCCAAGATCTGAAAACAGCCCTAATGCCCATCAGTAGATGAGTGGATAAAAAAAGCTGTGGAACATTTACACAATGGAATACTACATGGCCATAGGGGCAAAAAGGAATTCTTACCTTTTGCAACAGCATGGATGTACCTGGGCATTATTATGTTAATTCAAATAAGCCAGTCAGAGAAAGTCAAATACCATATGATCTCACCTATATTTGGAATCTAATGAAAAAAATAAACTGACCATTAAAATAGAAGCCAAATAATGTATTCATGGAACAGACTGACAACTGTCAGAGTAGAGAGAAAGGGGGAAACTGAATGAAAGTTAAGGAATTGTCCAAAGAATATATTTGTATAAACCATAGACACAGATAACAGTGTAGTGTTGGCCAGAGGGAAGAGGTAGCAAGGGCTAAGTGGAGGTGAACAAAGGTGGGAAAATGGGGACATCTGTAACAATGTCAACAATAAAGAAAAAAATCATAGACACAGCCAATAATATGGTGGTTACCACCTGGAATATGGTGGTGGAGATTATAAAGTTGGTCAAATACATTGTGATGGCAGATGATTTGAGTTTGGGTAGTGGGCACACAATGCAATATACTGATCATGTATCATAGAAATATACTCTTAAAACCTACATAATCTTATTAACCAATGTTACCCCAATAATTTATAAAAAAAGAAAAAAGAAAAGGAGAA
The DNA here is from genome assembly GCF_963455305.1 of Plecotus auritus. NCBI lineage: Eukaryota > Metazoa > Chordata > Mammalia > Chiroptera > Vespertilionidae > Plecotus > Plecotus auritus. The sequence continues at coordinate 113,085,580 of NC_137775.1, read as the reverse complement.
GGCCTGGGAGAAGTTCTCAGCCAATGACTATGCAGTGAAAGTAAAGAAGTAAAAAAATTCAGTAGGTACAGTAATGTTTAGAAAGTGGAAAACTGGATTTTAGATCTGAGTATTAGAGGCTATTAAAATGACAGAGGGGTAGTAAGTGTCAAAATTACCTAAGCCTTAAAGGAGGATTGGGTTTTATAACATGCCTTATCTCTTTAAAAGGAAGTTTCACAAGGTGTTTGATCACTTGTGTTCCTAAACAAAGTGCCAAAGCTTTCAGATGATATTTAAGAGAAACTAAAATGGATTTAATGTTGTTTCATTCCACAATGACACCATTATCATATAAATTTAAATAAACTTTCATAATGGAAATGGGGTTTGGCATTAATGATTCACAATTATGTTTGGAAGCATGTGGATATCATCTTACACTGAGTATTGGTGTGAAACAGATTAGTAGTTACAAACTAGTCAGGGGAATGTAAAGTGTAGCATAGGAAATATAGTCAATAATACTTTAATAACTATGTATAGTGCTAGTTGAATACTGGAAATATCAGGGGGAACACTGTGTAAAGTATATGATTGTCACCAATATGCTGTTTACCTAAAACTAATACAAAATAATATTTAATGTAAACTGTAATTGAAAAATATTTTTTAAATTTAAAATTAAATTAAAAATGGAAAAAAAAATAAGTGAGCTGGTTAAGGGACCTAGAATGACATGAAACCTGCCTCCAAACTCTGTGATGGATAAGGCTTCTGGTAAAACAAAAAGGCTTTTGGAAATAGAAGAGGGGATATCTGAGCAAAGGTTTATCAAAGATGGGAGTGCAAGAGGAGAAGATCATCTATAATAAGTAAAGAAATAAGTCTTCAGATAACAGTCTTGATAAGAAGAACTTGTCTTTAGCAGTGAAAACACTGATTTCTGTCATGCAAGGACAGGATGAGATGTGTGTGTGTGTGTGTTTCGGGGAGGTGGGACTAAAGGACTGTCTTAGAGACAGCTCGTGAGAAGCTGATGTGGAGTTCTAAAGAAAATCCTGGTTCATGTGATATAGATTAGTTACTTCTCCAAAGCCTAACATCATGGCAGACATAGCAACAAAACATCTTCTTTCCCTATATCTAGTGGGTTTAAGGATTCTGGAATATACTTTCCTGGCTATACATATTAGTCCTTGTAACTTCCAGTTTGCAGATCCATTAAGAACAATGTAAAAACTTACAAACTAATTCCTTAGATGCCTGGCAACAATTTAAAAAGGACATGAAAGAATTTAATCCCTTCCACTGGATCTCCTTATATTTGCCTCTTAGCATAACCACTATTGCCTGTCTCATTCTTGTTCTTATATGTTTATTTCTAGTCTGCAGATGCGGAATGAAGAGTCTTAAAAGGACTCAAACCCTTCAGGCAGCATTCACTTTTCAAGATTTATTAAGAAAATGAAAAGGGGGAGATACTGGAAGCTACCCATTGTCTACACTATCAGGAAAGTGCAAACAAGGAACCCAGAAGGCTGATGGACCTTGAGCTTTGGCAAAGGCTAAAAGTATGCACCGATTGTTCTGTCAAGACAATGGTGGCTCAAGCAATTTCCTGACCTAATAGTCTCAAAGTAAATCATTACTAATATTTACCGACCTTTAAGATAGTCTGTCTGCTACTGGAATTGCTTGCCTGACTAAGGGCAATATGTATCTAAAATTGAATAAAAAGCTGGCAGGGCCTGGGCACCAGGGAAGCCTTTCCTCTTGAGAAAGACTCTCTGCCTGGCCCCCTATAATTTCCAAATTCATATTTCTTGTCTAGTTTCTTCATTTGTGCATGGCCCTTCTCCAGGTCCCGAACCCAAGCCACTCTGGACCCTGCTATCACAACTTTCACAAATATAAATTTAGAAGTATTAAGGGGAATTGTTATGGTTTGAATTATATACCCTAAAATTTCTTATGCAGAAGCACCTCAGAATGTGACTGTAGTTGGAGATCTTTACAGAAGTAATTAGTTAGAATAAGGTCGTAAGAGCAGGCCCTAATCCAGTATGACTGCATCCATATAAGAAGAGGAACTTTGCACACAAGCACGTGTATAGGGGAAGACACTATGAAGGCACAGAAAGACATTAAAGTAATATAAAGCTACAGTGAGACACCTTGGTCAACTTTTAAGAAAAACATAGGGTGTTTTTTTTTTTTGCCATATTGTTCTTTGATACATCTGATTATGACATTCATTTTATGCACTTCCATAACAGTGAAGAAAAGGTATTTAAAACATTCATACAGAAATCTTCTATTGGTGACATTAACATTTATTACATATTGGAGATAATATAAAATATGATTTTGTCTTATATTTTATATTGTGATATTTGAGGAGACCAATTATTATTTTATGGTACTTTTTATTATAAAGATGACCAAATATATTTGATAAAACTTAAATTAACAAATAATGTATTTAAAGTAAAATATATTTGATAATACTTAAGACAATAAAATAAAAGCAATTGAATTTGGATTGTAATTTTATCTGGATTATCAAGCACCAATATTTCAATGTACCTTTAAAGCCCTCTTCAAAGACTACTACTTATTATAAACATAACTTTCTTGTTGTTTAGAAGATATTGTCAGCTATTCACAGTCAATATATAATAAAGCTACTGTTTTTAATTGATGTAATGTACCAATAACAAAGGTGCCATTAGCATTTTATATATTTCTTAAAAATAGCAATGGTTTATATTACTCTTTATTCTAATAGTTTACTTTTATACTTACAAATAATCAAGTTTATTTTATTGATCTACTATCATTGCAATAGACATGATCCTGGCTTTAAATGCTAAATAAAGAAGCATGGGAATAATTTTATAAAAATTTTCAACAGAATTAAATAAGTTGTAGCAGGATAAACTATCCCAGCTCTTTAGACAAGAAATATATCTCTCAACATATAAAGAGTCCTTATTGTTTTCCATAAATTCTTTTAAAGATGGGCAAGATATTTGAGCAGAAACATAAACACAGAAGATAAATAAAATATGAAAACATGCTCAATATAATTAATCACTCAGAAAATGCAAATTTAAGTCACAGTGAGATATCATCACATACCTATTTAAATGGCTCAAATTAAAGACTGACCATGTCAAGTTATAGTAAGAGTAGGGGCAACTGGAGTTGTCATCCAATGCTGGTAGAAATGTATAATTGTTTAACCACCTTGGAAACCAGTTTAGCAGTTTCTCAGAAACTTAAATATATACCTATAATCTGACCCAGACATTCCATTTGTAGGTATTTACCCAGAAGAAATGAACATTTAGGTCCACATAAAAAACTGCATGAGTACTCAGTTGAATCTTGATGCTTAACAGCCAAACCTTGGAAAAAACTCAAATTTCCATTAACAAGTAAAATAATTAATTGTGCAATGTACACAATGGGGTATTATTGAGCAATGAAAAGGAATGTGCTGTTGATAAACACAACATAAATAAATATCAAATTATATGAGTGAAAAAGGAAGACAAAAAAAGAGTATATTACATGTGTTCCCATTTATTTAAAATTCTAAAAAATTCAAATTAATTTGTAGTGACATAAAGCAAAACAGTGGTTGCTTGCAGAAGGAGTAGAGGCAAGAATGGGTGGGAGGGAGGGAACATAAAGAGGCTGGAAAATAACCAGATGTTTTCATTATCTTGATTGCGATGATATTTGTATAGATGATATATGTATATCAAAACTTATCAATTTGCACACTTTAAATATATGAGTTTTTGTCAGTTATTCCTCAATAAAAATGTTAAATAGTGTTATATATATTTTTTTTGCCTTTTTAATTGCCTGTGGTCTCTGGAATTAGAAGGAGTCCTGAAATAGTACCTAAAACTCTCATGAGGCTTAATCAAATGATCATGTCTAGCTTCATTTTGAATGGTGTTAGTAGTAACCTGTGTTATTAAATGATGCGTAGACAGAGTCATGCAAGGAGAATGTTCAATGAAAGTATTAAAAATAGTATTTGCGCCTGGCCAGCATGGCTCAGTGGTTGAGTGTCGACCTATGAACCAGGAGGTCATGGTTCAATTCCCAGTCAGGGCACATGCCTAGGTTGTGACCTCGATCCTCAGTAGGGGATGTGCAGCGAGCAGCCGATAAATGATTCTCTCTCATTGATGTTTCTATCTCTCTCTCCCTCTCCCTTCCTCTCTGAAATCAATAAAAAAAATTTAAAAAATAGCATTTGCGAAAAGGTGCTTTTGATGTATTATATCAATTTTGACGCATTATATATATTCAGGATATATTTGTATATGGCTAATTTATGGACAGGAATTATTTATTTCTTGATATATAGTACTACATAGATACTTAGCAGTATTTTAAAGTCATTTCTCTATGTAGGAGAGTGAGATTTTGTTCCATAGTATCTGCTCAAGTGAGACTTCACAATCCAGCTATGGTAATCCCTTGCAATCACTTTAATCAATGTGTAATTCATAATTATGCAATTATTTTATGATTCAGAAATGTTGTAAGTGTAACAAATTGGATTAACTTAGGATTTTAGACACTAATTGACTTAATTAATAAACCTAATTCACACCAGTATGCATCATCATAAATTATTTCTTCTATTTTCATATTTATGTGACTATAAAACATGCTAACTAATACATGATGAGGACTTAAGGCAAAAAAAAAAAAGACTTGGTTTTTGGTAAAGTAAATAAAACAATCAAAATACCCCTTAAGTAAAATTCTGTTGTCCTTCAAATAATAGAATCTTAGAAATAGTTTTACATTTTAAATATCATACACTCAAAATATATACTAGCAAACAGGAGGATAGAATAAATAACAAATATAAAATTATTTATCTATTGGAAAGATAGCATGGAAATTAAGAAAGTGGCCCAGCTGGTGTTGCTCAGTGGCTGCACGTAGATCCGTGAAGCAGGAGGTCATGGTTTGATTCCGTCAGGGCACATGCCCAGGGCTTCCTGCTCAATCCCCAGTAGGGGGCATGCAAGAGGCAGTCGATGGATGTTTCTCTCTCATGGATGTTTCTATCTCTATCCTTCTCCCTTCCTCTCTCTAAAATAAATAAAATATATTTTAAAATGATAAAAAAGAAAGAAAGTGAGCTGGTTTCCTGCTCTATGATTCACTACATCCTTATTCAGTCACTCTAAGCCCCTTCTTCCTTATTAAAATAAAATAATAGTTCTCATTTCATAATATTGTTAATGCTTTATCTTTTTAATTTTATTACTTAAACTATACATTCCTACTATCAAAAAATAAACTTTCATACAAAGAAAGAGCTTTCAGTGACATGCCTTGGTTATTAAAAGTTATTTACCATTTGCACCAAATATCTCTGAGTTGCATCTGAGCTCTATAGTTATTCTAAGGTGCTTTCAAGAAATATAGAAAACATAGTAAAGCCACAAGCATTGTTGGGACAAGAGCAATGTCTGAAACTACCTGAATAATAATATTTTTATTGTAAAATGCATTATTTAGAGAGGAGGATATATGTCTCTCTAGAACTCTGGATCCACCCTATATGATCTGTATCAGTGAATCTCAAAACATTGTTTACAATTAGAATTTTAAAATTCTGCCTATAACACATAGTTGTGTCCATATATTGCCACAAAATTCTGGCCTTATCAAGTGCCCATTTGGCTCCCAGGAAAAACTGAGGCAAGATGTTGGGTTCCTATAAGCTGATGCTTGGATTGTTCTCTGACCTGTGGCTGAAGAAGCTGCCAGGTAAGGTGCTGTAACATGATGTGGCCCTTGCAAAAGCACTACTCTCTCTTGGAAAGGTAAAACTTGCAGCCTTCATGGCTCCATACACCTGAGCATACTTCACAGAATTTTAGAGCTGTAAGGAATTCAGTCTGGTCTATTTTTATCTCCTAATTTTATAGATAAGAAAGATGGGGACAGAATTGAACTCAAACGCTGAGTCTTTTGGAATTTGGCCAGTATTCTTTCCATAAGACCAGGCTTTAAAGAGGAACCAGAAACAGCTGATAACAAACTACTAAACAGATATGTCTGGAATTTCCAAATAAGTTTGACTTATTAAAGCTCCTAGTGGAGCAGAATAAAAGAGATGGAGAACCAAGAGTATGAATAGAGTAAGTAAAAAAGGAAAGGTGAAAAAAACAACACAGAAATGGAAATGTATAAGAATATCATTTTTTAATGACATGAGGAAACATGCCTTAGGTATCTGGGGAAGAAAAATATGAACAATGTAGAGGAAAAGGGAAGAAGATCTTAAAAGAAATAGGAAAAACATGGGATAGAAAGATAAATCAATGAATGAAGGTGCATGGAAAAGAGCAAAGAGAAAAAAGAAAAAGGCAATGAATGGTGAGTTTAGATGTCAACCATATTTTTAAAAGTTACACTTCTGCCATTGGGATCTAATTTTTAAATTCTAACTTGTTAAAGGTTTTCATTTATCAATGTTGCTAAAGGTAATTAGACATTTGTAACAGTGCTGGCCATAAAGCTCCTGTATTAACTGACATAAGGAACATAACCATTTAATAGAATAGTTATGTTAAGAATCTTGTATTATCAAGCAAAAAGAATTTTTAAAAATAATAAAATAAAAGAGTGGGTTCTTTTAAATCCTCACCCAAGGATATTTTTCCCCATTTATGTTTAGAGAGAGTGGAAGGAAGGAGGAAAGAAGAGAGAGAGAGAAATGTAGGGTGCAGTTATAGGGTTAAGCCTAGGACTGACTTGCTGGCAAAGCCACAAACAAGTCCCAGCTTAGAGGGCACAGCCCTGTTAGCATAATTAAGCTTGATCTTGTGACTGCTCCCTAGATCTTTCCTGGGTAGCTAATGGGCTGTGGGAGGGGCAGCAAGTGCTGCCAAAACAAGTGAAACTCACAAGAACATTGTAACTATGGTGACCACTACCTTGTTTACCTCTGGCTATAAAATAAAGCATCAGCTTGCAGTCTGGATCTGTTCTGTGGTATCAGTCATGCACAGAAGATCCACCTAGACCCAGCTTATTCTCTGTGTCTGTCTTTTCTTCATCCTTCACCGGCCCTCCCTCAGGCTCGCCGGACCCTTGGCTGTGCTGGCGTGGCACAGAGAAACATTGATTGGTGAGAGACGTATTGATTGGTTGCTTCCCACAACCCAGGCACATGTCCTTGACTGGGAATCAAACCTAAGAACCTTTGGTGACCGGGGCCCATTTTCTAATCGCTTAGCCATGCCAGCCATTGCTAAAGGAGTTCTTTTGATAGTCAGATTATGTAGAAATGTTAGGGTTTTTTAATTGAATAACTTTTCCACTCACAAATGTTTTTATGGTTTAATATATATTTTTATTGATTTCAGAGAGGAAGAGAGAGGGAGAGAGAAAGAGAAATGTCAATGATGACAGAGAATCATTGGCCCCTAATGGGGATCCAGTCCAAAACCTGGACATGTACCCTTACTTGGAATCGAACTGTGACCTCCTGGTTCATAGGTTAATGCTCACCCATTGAGGAACACCTGCAAGGCTGTTTTTATGGTTTAGAACCATTGGCCATATAGGCCCGTGAAATCATTTGGTCTGGCCATGCAAAGGCATTAGGGATGAATTAATTAAATGTTGGACCAAATATAGCAGGCTAATTTTTAAGTTGATAATTTTCTATGGCCTGAGAATAATGTCATAAATATCCAAATGGCCCTTTGCACAAAAAAGGTTCCCCATCCCAGAGTGTCTTTAAAATTATACCTTTTAATCAATTTTTGCCTCAAAATTAATCTTTTCCATTAGAAAGATTTTAAAATAATGCACACACACATACTATTTATTTTATATTTATCACACAGGAATTGAGTATCAATTTAAAAAAAAACCCTAATTGCATTCTAACAAAGATTTATAATCTCTGACCAACCACTTATCCTACGCCATTTAATCAGTCCCAGCATCATTCACATACCTCTCCTGCTAACTTACTTCCCCACATGTTGTTGTTTTTTAAATCAACACTACAGTAATTGACAACATTTATTTTAGTAACTTTATGTCTCATTCAATGTACAAAATATTCATATATAAGTTTGTCATATATTTTCTAAAAATAAACCCCTGATATTTGGAGAAATTTTCGTAGACTTTATTTTGATACAATCTTATGTGCCTGAATGCCAAGCTTCAAGGATGGAGTCATTGCTGTACTGTAAAGTTGGTGGGGGTGACAGTATTAACTGCTGACCTATTATAAATAAATTGGCACTGCAAATCTATCAGAAAAGTAAAAATCACAAAAAATAAGTGTGAATGTGTCTTATACATTTCTTATCATAAATGACACAAATACATGTGTGTATATATTGAAATTAAAGTATGTCATATTTATATATTAAATTAAAATATATTTTAAAACATTAACTTATAAATAAATATATAAATGTAGAGGTATATCTATTTGTGTGTATATATATATATTTGTATATGCATATATACACACAAACATGTATTAAAATGTCAAGGGAAGTCTAGTAGACATAATTAGAAAACAAAAGTAAACTATAATTTTAATTATATATTAATTCTTTATAGGTCAGGAAGATCTTAATGTTATTCTATAATCAACATATTATGAAATATTCTTACTTGGCTTAAGTGGCTGTTACCAAAACAAAATCACGGTTATATCAAAACATAGGGCATATATAATTGTCTTCCCTTTGATTTTAAGATTAAGTTTGTTTTCTATCTGACAAGTTATTTTTTTAATTATTTTTAATCCCCAGCATATGCATATTGATTTTTAGAGATAGAGGAAGGAAAAGAGAGAGAGAGAGATGTGAGAGAGAAACATTGATCACCCCAAACCAGGGACTCAACCTGCAACCTTGGTATGTATCGTGACCAGGAATTGAACCTACAACCTTTTTAGTGTACAAGATGATGCTCCAACCAACACAGCTGGGGGCATACCAGTGAATTTACTGATTTAAATTTACTTGGATCCAAGATGGCAAGAAAAAGCTACACTTACCTCCTCTCAGGATCAAAGGGAATTATAACTAAATTATAAAAGGATCATCCTGACTTTTGAGCATTTTTTATGTTTCTTGGTCTTCTGTATGCCCACTTTGGAAAAGCGTCTATTTAGGTCCTTTGCCCATTTTTTAATTGGACTGTTTGTCTTCCTTTTGTAAAGTTGTATGAGTCTTTATATATTTTAGAAATTAACCCCTTATCAGATGTATCATTGGCAATTATGTTCTCCGATATAGTGGGCTCCCTTCCATTTTGTTGAAGGTTTCTTTTGCTGTGCAGAAGCTTATTTTGACATAGTCCCATTTGTTTATTTTCTCTTTGTTTCCCTTGCCCTAGGACAGTCAGTGGTCGGTAAACTCATTAGTCAACAGAGCGGCAAACCGCGGCTCACGAGCCACATGTGGCTCGCGAGCCGCAGTTTGCCGACCACTGCCCTTTGGAGATGTATCAGCAAACATATTGCTATGAGAGATGTCTGAGATTTTGCTGCGTATGGTTTCTTCTAAGATTTTTATGGTTTTATGACTTACATTTAAGTCTTTTATCCATTTTGAGTTTATTCTTGAGTATGGTGTAAGTTAGTGATCTAGTTGCATTTTTTTGCATGTACCTGTCTAATTTTCCTAACAACATTTATTGAAGAGACTCTCTTGGACTCCATTGTATATTCTTGCCTCCTTTGTCAAATATTAATTGATCATAATGGCTTGGGTCAATTTCTGGTGTCTCTGTTCTGTTCCATTGGTCTATATGCCTCTTCTTGTGCCAGGACCAGCCTGTTTTGATTGCAGTATAACTTTATATCTGGTATTGTGATCCCTCCAACTTTGTTCTTCTTTCTCAGAATTGCTGCTATTAGGGTCCTTTTTTGGTTCCATATAAATTTTTGGAGTGTTTGTTCTAGATCTATGAAATTTGCCATTGGTATTTTAACATGGCTTATGTTGAATCTATAGATTGTTTTGGGGAGTATGGACATTTTAATGATGTTGATTCTACCAATCCATGAACACAGTATATTCTTCCATTTGTTTATATCTTCTCTCTCTCTCTCTCTCTCTCTCTCTCTCTCTCTCTCTCTCTCTCTCTCTCTTTTAAATCATCTTGTAGTTTTCCGAGTACAGGTCTTTTACCTCCTTGGTTAATTTTATTCCTAAGTATCTTAATTTTCTTGTTGTTGTAATGGTAAATGGGATGTTTTTTTTTTTTCAATTTCTTTTTCTGAGAGCTCATTATTGGTGTATAAAAATGCTACCAATTTCTGGGTGTTAATTTTGTATCCTGCTACATTGCTGAATTCATTTATTAAATCTAGTAGTTTTCGGTGGAGTCTTTAGGTTTTTCTGTGTACAATATGCTCAAAGTCACTAATCATTAGAGAAATGCAAATTAAAACATCAATGTGGTATCACCTCACACCTGTCAGAATGGCCATCATCAACAAATGAACAAATGATAAGTACTGGCAAGGATGTGGAGAAAAGAGAACCCTTGTGCACTGCTGGTGGGAATGCAGACTGTTGCAGCCACTATGGAAAACAGTATGGAGTTTCCTCAAAAAATTAAAAATGGAACTGCCACTTGACCCAGTGATGCCACTTCTAGAAATATTTCCTAATAAACTAGAAAAACCAATCAGAAAGAATATATGTACCCCTATGTTCATTGTAGCACAATTCATATTAGGTAAGATCTGGAAACAGCCCAAGTACTCATCAGTAGATGAGTGGCTAAAAAAGCTGTGGTACATTTATACCATGGAATACAATGCAGCTGTAAAAAAGAAGGATCTCACCCAGCCAGCATGGCTCAATGGTTGAGCGTCAACCTATGAACCAGCAGGTCACAGTTCAATTCCAGGTCAGGGAACATGCCTGGGTTGCTGGCTTGATCCCCAGTGTGGGGTATGCAGGAGGCAGCCAATCAATGATTCTTTCTCATCATTGATCTATCTCTCTCCTCCCTTCCTCTCTGAAATCAATAAAATATATTTTGAAAAATAAAAAAGAAAGGTATCTTACTGTTTGAGACAGCATGGAGGGATCTGGAGAGTATTATGCTAAGCTTAATAAACCAGTCAGTGAAAGACGAGTATCACATGATCTCACTCATATGCGGAACCTAATGAACAAAATAAATTGTTGAATAAAATAGATCCAGAGACATAGAAGCATGGAACAGATTGATGAATCTTGGAGGGAAGGCAGGGGTGGGGTGGGTGAGGAGAGATTAAACTAGCCCACCTGTGGGGGGTTTAGGTGTGAGGTGAAAGGGTCAATGGTGGGGGGAAAAGGAGATATCTATAATAATTTAAAAAACAAAGACAAATTTTAAAAAAACCATCATCCTGAATAACCAACTGAAGGTGAGCTGAAGAGTAGTTTTATAATTACGGATTTACAAAAAAACGCCACTTGAGACAGGTAGGAAGAGGACTGGTCCTACTCCTACCTATGGTTGCTGCAGTTCTAGATGGTTATCTCAGCTGTAGGGAGGTTTCCACTGACAAGCATAGGGTCTAAACTCCAAGTTGGGCTTCCCAGCCCAGAGCAGCTGAGCTAGGAAGTGGCACCCATATAACATCTGGATGATAAAAGTGGTGGAGTTTCTGTCCACCAGGGTGAGCCAGGATTCTGCTAGAGACAGGGGTGCACTCTTAAAGGGCCAAAGCACAAAATTACATTCAGAATCACTCACCCTAGGCTCTGGCAGAGGGAAAGCAGAGCAGTCTAGACTCGAGCCACATCTGGTGTTGGTGACTTTGGGGAGGGAGCTGAAGGGACAGGCACCAGGATCCCTGCCCTGAGTCATTGTCCCATAAGGTAAACACTATCTTTCTTGCCTAGAGCACTGCCCTGCATGTGGCATCAGCCTGGGGAAAAGCAATAGACCTGAACTCTGGACTCCCTCTTGCCCCATCCTGTGGGTTTTATGCCCTGCTGAGAAGTACAGCAAGATGCTCTTTCAGTGACTGAGACTAAAAGGGAGCCAGCAGACAGAGGCAAATCTTGGTGTGTCTTGGGACATTTATGGACTTGCCTCAGGTTCAGTGCTGGTAAAAGTCAGCTTTGGTGAACAGCTTGGACTTTTTCGCATGCATCCAGGCTGAGCAGAGGCAGCCACAAACTTTGAATCACCTGTAGCTCCAAACAGTTTGCCCAGGACAGTCACATGCAGCATCTTACTTTGTACTGAACCAGAGTCCCTCCCAGGAGGCTCAGATCAACACACCCAGTAATCAGCATCCATTAGAGCAGGATCCAATAAGCTTCACAAGCAGCGTATCCCAAAGGAGATCGCCACAGGTACCAAACCCTGATGAGGTAAATTCTGCTTGGTGTAATAAGCACCTGCACAGCAGTTGCATGCTGGGGTAGGAGTTGAATCAGCCAACCTGAGGTCTGATCTCACTCACAAATGGGCCAATAACAATCGAGACTGAATTACAACAGGAGGGACCATATAACATGCACAAAGGACATTCTGAGAGCACCATGCTCAGGTGATCAAGGAAACTGGACCACTAGGCCACACAGGACACCTACTTCATAAGGCCATCCCATGAAGACTGTGAATCATAGCAGAACTATCTAACACATAGAAACAATCACAAAGAAGCAGCTAAAATGGGAAGACCAAAAAAAAAAAAAAAAAAAAATAGACCCCAAATGAAAGAACGGGAGAAATCTCCAGAAAAAAAAGGTTAAACGAAATGGAGGCAAGAAATTTATCAGATATAGAGTTCAATGGCATGAAAAGGACATAGAAACCAAACCATAAAAAAGGGCCAGTCAGAAATGAACAATACAATATCTGAAATAAAGAAAACACTGAAAGGAATAAACAGTAGTTTGGATGAAGCAGAAGATCAAATCAGCAATTTGGAAGAAAAGATAGAAAAAAAACACCCAGTCAGAGCAGCAAAAAAATAATTTGAAAAGAGGATAGTTTAAGATATCTTTGGGACAAAATGAAGCATAACAATACCTGCATCATAGGGGTACAGGAAGGAGAAGAGACAGAGCAAAGGATCAACAATCTATTGGAAGAAATATTGACCACTATTCACCAAACTACTTTTACATTCCCTAACCTGGAGAGGGACTTCCTATCTTGGTGAAAATTCCCTATCCTGATGAAGAAAAAAGACACACAAGTCCAGGAAGCCCAGAGTCCCAAAGAAGATGAACCCAAAGAAGCCCACGCCAAGACACATCATAATTAAAATGGCAAAGGTTAAACACAGAGAATCATAAAAGCTACAAGAGAAAGACAGTTAGTTAGCTACAAGGGAGCTTCCATACTGATTTCTCAACAGAAACATTTAAAGTCAGAGGAATTAGCATGAAATATTAAAAGTGATGAAAAGCAAGGACCTACAACCAAATGCAGAAAGAGCTTTTGATAAAACCCAGCACCTATTAATGATAAAAACTCTTAGCAAAGTGGAAAAAGAGGGCACATACCTCAACATAATAAAGACCATATATGACAAACCCACAGCCAACATCATAATAAATTGGCAAAAAATAAGAGTTTCCCTTAAAATAGGAAACAAGACAGGAATGTCCACTTTCACATCTCTTATTCAACTTAGCACTGGAATTTTTAGCCATAGCAATCAGACAACAGGAAGAAATAAAAGGCACCCAAATTGGAAAGGAAAAGGTAAAACCCATTATTTTCAGGTGACATGATACTGAAGACAGAGAACCTTAAAATTCCATTAAAAAAGCTACTAGAACAGATCAATGACTTCAGTAAAGTAGCATGATACAAAATAAATATCCAGAAATCAGTTGCATTGCTGCACCAATAATGAACTATTAGCAAAGAAAACAACCTAATTTACAAATGCATCAAAAAGAATAAAATCCCTAGAAATAAATGTAACCAATAATGTAAAAGATGTGTGCTCAAAAAATTATAAGACACTGAAGAAGAAATTGAAGAAGATATAAATAAGTGGGAGCATATACTATGTTCATGGATAGGAAGAATTAACATCATTAAAATATCCAGTTGACCCAAAGCAATCTATAGATTCAATGTAATTCCTATCAAGAAACTAATGTGTCACTTCACAGACTGAGAACAAATATTTCAAAATTTTATATGAAACCAAAAAAGACACCAAATAGCAACTGTGATCTTGAGAAAGAAGGACAAAGTGGAAGGAATCGTGTTACCTTATATCAAACTATACTACAAGGCCATTGTAATAAAAACAGCCTAGTACTGGCATAAAAACAAACATATAGATCAATGGAACAGAATAGAGAGCCCAGAGATAAACCCATGTCTTTATAGTCAGTTAATATTTGAAAAAATAGGCAAAAACATACAATGGGGTAAACACAGTCTATTTGATAAATGATGCTGAGAATATTGGACAGATATGCACAAAAAAATGGAACTAGACTACCTCTTACACTATACACAATAAACTCAATATGGATTAAAGACTTTAATTTTAGAGTCAAAACAATAAAAATCCTAGAAAAAATTATAGGCAGTATAATCTCAGATATTTCCATAGCAATATTTTATCTGATGTATCTTTTCGGGTAAGTGCAACAAAAGAAAAAAAAAATGGGACTACATCAAGCTAAAAAGTTTTCCCACAGCAAAGGAAGCCATCAACAAAATGAAATGTCAACCCACTGGATGGGAGAACATAGTCGCCAATGATACATCTGATAAGGGTTAATATCCGAAATTTATAAAGTACTTACAAAATCCAACACCAAAAAATTCAAACTATCCAATTACAAAATGGGCAGTGGACCTGAATAGACACTTCTCCAAAGAGGACATACAGATGAGCAATAAACATATGAAAAGATGCTCAATATCACTAATCATTAGAAAAATGCAGACATCAGGAAGAAATAAAAGGCATCAATAAGTTGATAATAATGATAATTCATTAAAAGGACAATGTGTTATCACCTTACACCTGTCAGAATGGCTATCATCAATAAAGCAAAAACCAAATGTTGGTGAGGGTCTGGAGAAAAGGGAACCCTCATGCACTGTTGGTGGGAATACAGATTGGTACAGACACTGTAGAAAGCAGTACAGAGCTACCTCAAAAACTTAAAAATGGAATTGCCAATTATAGTCAATTAATATTTGAAAAAATATGACCCAGTGATTTCATTTCTGGAAATATACCTGAAGAAATCTGAAACACTAATTCAAAAAATATATGCACTGCCATATTACATACAGAGTTATTTACAATAGCCAAGAATTGGAAGCAGCCAAGTGTACATCAGTAAATGAGTGGAAAAAAAGCTGTGGTGCATTTACACAATGGAATACTACTCAGCTATAAAAAGGAAGAAAATCTTACCTTTGCAACACCTGGATGGACCTGTAGAGCAGAATGCTAAGTGAAATAAGTCAGTTAGAGAAAGACAAGTACCATATCACTTCACTCATATGTTGGAACCAAATGAACAAAATAAATTAACAAACCAAACTCATTGATAGAGAGCAGGCTAGCAACTGTCAGGTGTTGGGGCTGGATGAGAGGGTGGAAGGATTTAGAAAAATAAATCCTATCTAATAAAAGAGTAATATGCAAATTGACCATACCTCTGCTATGCCCACAAGCCATGCCCATCAGCCAATCAGGAGCGAGTATGCAAATTAACCCAACCAAGATGGCTGTGGCAACGGAGAGAGCAGGAGGCTTGGGTTTCCCTGGCAATGGAGGAAGCCAAGCTTTCCACCTGCCCTGGCATACCTTGGCCTCTGCTTAAGGCTACAAAGTTTCAATTATAGAAGATAAATAAATCCCAACAAAAATGGCTGCAGCCACGGAGCAAGCAGGAGGCTTGGCTTCGCTCAAGGCTACGAAGTTTCAATTATAGAAGATAAATAAATCCCAGATACCAGGGCCTCTGCTTGGGTTGCCGGGGGGGGGGGGGGGGGGCGTGGCCAGCCTGCAAACCACCACAGACCCCTCACCCAGGCCACCCCACACCCCAAGGGAACCCCCACCCTGATCTGGGACACCCTTCAGGGCAAACCAGCCAACCCCCACCCGTGCACCAGGCCTCTATCCTATATAATCCTCCTATCTAATAAAAGAATAATATGCAAATTGACCATCACTCCAACACGCAAGATGGCTGCCCCCATGTGGTCAAAGATGACTGACCCCATGTGAACACAAGATGGCCACCACAAGATAGCCAGCAGGGGAGGGCAGTTGGGAGGGATCAGGCCTGCAAGGGAGGGCAGTTGGGGGTGATCAAGCCTGCAGGGAGGGCAGTTAGAGGTGACCAGGCTTGCAGAGGAGGGAAGTTGGGGGGACCCAGGCCTGCAAGGGAGAGCAGTTGGGGGGACCAGGCCTGCAGGGGAGGGCAGTTGGGAGGGACCCAGGCCTGCAGGGGAGGGCAGTTAGGGGTGACCAGGCCTGCAGGGGAGGGCAGTTAGGGGCAAACAGGCTGGCAGGGAGCAGTTAGGCATCAATCAGGCTGGCAGGGGAGTGGTTAGGGGGTGACCAGTCTGGCAGGCAGAAGTGGTTAGGGCAATCAGGAAGGCAGGCAGGCGAGCAGTTGGGAGCCAACAGTCCTGGATTGTGAGAGGGATGTCCGACTGCCCATTTAGGCCCGATCCCAGGATCGGGCCTAAATGGGCAGTCGGACATCCCCCGAGGGGTCCCAGATTGGAGAGGGTGCAGGCTGGGCTGAGGGACACATACCCCCGTGCACGAATTTTGTGCACCAGTCCTCTAGTAAGTAAATAAAACTCATGGACATGGACAATGGTGTGGTGATTTCTGGGAATAGGTCGGGGAAGGTGGAGGAGAATATAAAGGGATGATGGACAGAGACTTTACTTGGGGTGATGAACACAATATAGTGTACAGATGATATGCTGTAGAATTGTGGACCTTAAATTTGTATAATTTTGTTAAACAGTGTTATCCCAATAAATTCAATAAAAAGGGAAAATTATTCAAAGTCAAATTATTTTAAAATACAAAATTTAATGTCTATAATTTCTGTGATTTTCTACATTATTACAGTTGTTTAAAATTTCTTTATAAAAACTCCATATAAACTTAAATTAAGTTAAAAAACATTAAACAATTTATTACCAACCTATGGATGATCATATATATTTACTTGATAAAATTGGTAATTGTAGCAATAACTATAAAAGCCATAATTTTGTAGGCAAAGATTTAAAAAGGTAAACTGTAATTGTAGGTTAAAGGCAACATAAGTACATTACTCATCTTTATTTAAAACAATGTTACTAACGAGAATATAATATTTTCAACATTTGTCTCAAGTCTACAGTAGTCACTACCATATGGTATAATGCAGATATAAGCCTTACTTTAAGCAACTTAACCTTTCACACCCTCAAAAGCTGCAAAATCCGATGGTCTGTGGTTTTTCTAGCTGGTGCACTGTACTCATTTTGGGTAGTGTCATATTAAAAATATTTCACCCCCCAAGCCTTAGACAGAATCAGTCATTAATGAAATGCAGGCAGTACAGTGAGATCATATGAAGTATAGATTTCAACAGCTATACTGGGAACACTAAAGGAACTCGGAACATTAACACAAATCAAGTTCTTACTGCCAGAAAAGAATGAAAGAAAAAGTAGTCAGGAATGCCTTTTGCAGACTTAGCACTTGCTTTGAAAACAGCTGTAACCAGTACCTAGAAAGAAGTTTTAGTTTAAGCATTTGCAGACAAAATAATCACGTTGGATATAGAATAACAGAAAATATCTTCAGACACAGTGATGCATTACAAGATTATTCACCATAATATACAACTATCAACATCAAGAAATGATTTGCTTGATACCACATATGGAATCTGCCCTACTTAACAAAATTGGCTGTCATCACTCTACACAATTTTAAAATAATGTCTTATTTGGGACACATCAACTTCACTATTGTTTATTTTTATTTAATTATTTTAAGAAAACTATACAATGCAACAACAGTATTGCAAAATATTCTCTCAAGTGGAAATTGGTGCCAAAATACTAATTTTAGTATTTCTTTTTTTGAAACAAGAAATAAAAAAAACACATTGTTCTATATTTTTTTCACAACCATCTTTTTTCTAAAGTAAAGCAACTTTAAATATTTCTATTTCCAATCCATTTATCTGTTTGAACAATTCCTTTAAAATGCATTCTCTTTACAAGAGGAATATATATTTATAGAATAAAAAGGGAAACAGTGATGTAAAAGATGCACAATAAAAATGCAATATGTTTGTACATATGAGCTTGAATTAGTGGATGTCCACTAGATTATGTATAATCTGTATATTTTCAAGTCATTTTGTTATTCTTGTTTACACAAGGCGATATAAAAGAGATCAAACAAATAATTATTTTACCTTTATTTTAAGCCTAATGTAAACAGTTTGCATTTAGTTCATAAAAACTCAGAATTTGGAATGGCTATATTAGATAACAATTTAATTATCTTAAATAAAGCAAAATAAATACTTGGTGTACCTCTTAAAATAATATGTCTACAGTAAATCTGAGAAAGCTCTATATTTCTCTACATCTGTTACCCATAAAATCTTTATGTGTCTCAGGCATGCCACCTGGCACTAAACCCCAGCTTACATTTGGAACACTGTTTAACTAAAATAGTACACAGTACACTAATATAATATAGAAATTGCCAAGTGAAGAATAAAATCGTATCATACTATACTTTCCAACTCATATGTCGGCATCCAGTGGGAAATAACTTTCTTCTTGCTGTGGGTGCTGTGCCAATGCTAGTATCTTTGTAAAATGACATTGTGCACAACAAAGGACAGACTACTGTTATGCAGCATTCTAAGTGGGGACAGGATTTCCCTACTACCCCACTCCCCCGGACTTAGACGTTCTCATGAATATCATAGAACTGAAGGCAGAAATCATAGGTGTAGCATGCTGTTCTCAGACTGTAAACATCGTGGGGAATTACCATGTAGTATAGTTCTTTTATATTGATACTATACCCTGCCTTCCAGATGTTCAGTATCATAAACAAATACTGATTGAGAATCATATACCAAGTAATCTTCTAGGCACTTAGATTATATCCATGAATCAAACAGACAAAAATTCTTGTCATTATTGGCTTATATTCTAGAAGGACAATAAAAAATAAATATGCAAAAATCCCTGCCCTCACTAGGCTTACATTCCAGCCAGGGGTGATAAACAACAAGCAAATTAAGTAAGCAATTTATGTAGAATGTTTGGTGATAGATACAATTGATAGAGCATACTAAGAGAAAACCTGGGAGAAGAAGTTAATTGCATTTCTAAATAAAATGGCTAGCAGTCTCTTTAAGATAAGAAACAAATACTTGAAAAACGTAAAGGAGTTAGCCATTCCAATTTCTTGAGGAAGTACATTAAAAAGAAGAGCCAGCACAGAGACACTCGGGTGAGAGAAGCATGTGTACAAATTACAAGTACCATTCAGTCAAGAACAATCTTTTCAAGCATGAATTAACTCAGATAGTTTTAAAATGTGGCATAATGTAAGTCATTAGTGGTTTACTCTTCTATTTAACATTTATTAGAAATCTCAGGGAGTAGATCATTTAATACTGTGAAGTTAATTCTGCTTAATTTTATTTTTCTCCCTTTTGACCCCTGCTCATTTTGTTTCCCACCCTTTTTATTACCTTTTTATCCAACATAAATTAAAAGTAATACAGACAGAAGTAAAAATGCTCCAAAGTTGGAATAAGTATCGTGCTAAGCAAAATACATGAGATGGAAAAGAACCATAGATTTAACTCATGTGTGGGATATAAAACAAAAAGCAACAAATGAACAAACCAAAAAAAAAAAAAAAAAAGACAACAGTATGAAGGTTACCACAGGGGAAAATGGGAGGGGGAGGATAAAGAGGACAAAAGCGGTCACATGGAGGGAGACTAGACTTTAGGTGGTGAGCACACAATTGGATATACAGATGATGTATAGAGAACTGTATACTTGAAACTTATTTATAGTAATGTTATCAACCAATGTAACCTCAATAAATTTAATTTTAAAAATGACTGAATTTTATTGACAATTTTGCTCCTAACTACTAGGTTAGCTAAGCAAGTGTCTTTGCTTATTGAGAAAACGTTTTATTAATAACACTAGTGGCCCAGTGCACAAAATTCGTGCACTCGGAGGCAGTGTCCCTCAGCCTGACCTGCACCCTATCCAATCTGGGACCTCTCAGGGGATGTCCAACTGCCAGTTTAGGCCTGTGGGATTGGGCCTAAACTGGCAGTCAGACATCCCTCTCGTAATCCAGGACTGCTGGCTCCTAAACACTCACCTGCCTGCCTGCTTGGTCACCCCTAACCACTCTGCCTGCCGGCCTGCTCGCCCCCAACTGCCCCCCCTTGCTGGCCTGCTCACCCCCAACTGCCCCCCACTGCTGGTCTGCTCACCCCCAACTGCTCCCCCTGCCAGCCTTATCACCCCCAACTGCCCTCCCCTTCTGGCCTGATCACCCCTAAATGCTCCCCCATCGGCCTGGTCACTCCCAACTGTCCCCCACTGCTGGCCTGCTCACCCCCAATTGCTCCCCCTGCCAGCCTTATCACCCCCAACTGCCCTCCCCTTCTGGCCTGATCGCCCCTAACCGCCTCTGCCTCGGCCCCACCACCATGGCTTTTTTTAGAAGGACATCCGGAAGATCTCCCAGAAGGTCTCCCAGTCTAATTAGCATATTACCCTTTTATTAGTATAAATGAGGTTATTGCAAGAAAAATGGTGGAGATAGAATGATTCCTCAAAAATTGCTGACAGTAAAAAGTGTTATAATTTGGGGGAAGTGTTTGGTAAGCCAAAACAACTACAAAAGTAGAGTACATTTGGACAATATTCAGTTCTAATAATAACATTTTAAAAATAGCTATTGCCAAAATTATTGTATAGTGATGATAAAAGAAAAAAGTACAGTAAAGTCAGTGTGTTTGATCATTTATTTTCAGGATTATCTATATCATAAAGACTCTATTGTTAATATTTTAAGCATTTTTTATATTTCTAAACATGTTCTTTTCTAAAGAGTGTAAGAGATAAACCAAAGGACTTGTAGGCATACATATGAGCATAACCAATGGACACAGACAGAGGTGGGGGTTGGGGGTGGCCAGGGAGAGGTCAATGGGGGAAAAGAAGACTTATGTAATACATTAAACAATAAAGAACTTAAATTTAAAAAATAAATAAATAAAAAATAAAGAGTATAAGAAATATGAATGTAGTAGACTATGTAATTGGTTAGATGTGAGAAGTTAAAATTAATAAAATATTGTGATTGCATAGCTCATTTCACATAACTATTAATCATATCCATGGAAAACCTTTTTTATTTTTTATTTCCCTAGTTTGACTTCAATGCCAGGATAGAGATGAACTGAGAATATAGGTAGAGACAGGGGACTATTGAGTGGACAAGATTTTTTGTTTGTTTGTAAAATAAGTTTTATTTATTGCTTATTATTGATAGTATTATAGATATGACCCATTCCCCCCTGCCTTTATCCCACTCCTCGCAGCCCCTACCCACCCACCTAGGTCTTCACCACACTATTGGAAGTATCCATGGGCTATGCATAAGAGTATATAAGTTCTTTGATTTATCTCTTCTCAGCCACCCAACCCCACATCTCAATGGCATATCAGTCTACTCCATGCCTCCATAATCCATGCTTCAGGTCTTATTTTGTTGGTCAATTCATTTTGTTAGATTAGATTCCACAAATAATTGAGGTCATGTGATATTTATCTTTCTCAGATTAGCTTATTTCACTTAGCATAATATTCTCCAGGTACATCCATGCCATCCCAAATGAAAAGAGATCTATCTTTTTTACAGCTGCATAGTATTCCATTGTGTAAATGTCCTACAGCTTTTTTTAACCATTCATCTAATGATTGGCACTTGTACTCTTTCCAAATCTTAACTATTGTAAATAATGCTGCTATGCACATAGGGGTGCATATATTCTTTCTGATTGGTGTTTTGGGTTTTTTTAGGATACATTTCCAGAAGTGAGATCATTGCTGGGTCAAAAAGAAGTTCCATATTTATTTATTTATTTATTTATTTATTTATTTTTTATTAATTTCAGAGAGGAAGAGAGAGAGATAGAAACATCAATGATGAGAATCATTGATTGGCTGCCCTCTGCACACCCCCTACTGGGGATCAAGCCCACAACCCAGGCATGTGCCCTTGACAGGAGTCAAACCCAGGACCCTTCAGTGCACAGGTTGCAGGCCGATGCTCTATCCAGTGTTCATCAGGGATACTGGCCTTTATTTTTCTTTCTTTGTAGTGTCTTTATCTGGTTTTGAAATTAAGGTAATTCTGGCTTCATAAAATGAGCTTGGAAGTGTTCCTTCCTCTTGAATTTTTTTGAATAGTTTGAGGAGGATATGTGTTATTTCTTTTTTGAATGTTTGGTAAAATTCTTCTGTAAATCCATGTGGTCCAGGACTTTCATTTGCTGGAAGTTTTTAAATTACTCCTTCAATCTCTTCAGTTGTTATTGGTCTTCTCAGGTTCTCTGATTCTTCCTGATTGAGTTTTGAAAGATTGTATGTTTTTAGGAATTTGTCCATTTTGCCCAGGTTATCCAGTTTGTTGGCATATACTTGTTCATAGTATTTGCTTATAATCCTTTGTATTTCTGTGATGCCTGTTGTTACATCGCCTATTTCATTTCTGACTTTATTTGGGTCCTCTTTGTTTCTTGATGAGTCTGGCTAGGGATTCACCAACCTTGTTTATATTTTCAAAGAACCAGTTCTTGGATTTATTGATCTTTTATACTTTTTATTTTTAGTGTCTATGTCCTTTATTTTCACTCTGATCTTTATTATTTCTTTCCTTCTACTTCCCCTGGGCTTTTCTTGCTATTCTCTTTCTAATTCATTTAGTTGTAGGATTAGATAGTTTATTAGTGCTTTTTCTTGTTTCTTGAGGTAGGCCTATAGTGCTATGAACTTCCCTCTCAGGACTGCTTTCATTGTGTCCCATAAGTTTTGGGTAGTTGTGTGTTCATTTTCATTTGTTTCCAGGAAGTTTTTAATTTCTTGTTTGATCTCATTGATAACCCTTTCATTGTTTAATGACATGCTATTTAGCCTCCATGTGTTTGAGTGTTTTTGAGGGTTTTTTTTATTGTAGTTGATTTCTAACTTCTTGCCATTGTGATCTGAGAAGATGCTTGGTATTATATCAATCTTCTTGAACTTGTATAAACTTGTTTTGTGCCCTAATATGTGGCCTATCTTTGAGAATGTCCCATGTGCACTTGAGAAGAAGGTGTATTTTGTTGATGTGGGATAACATGTTCTCTAAATATCACTTAGATCCATCTGATCTAGTGTGTGACTTAAGGTCTCTCTTTCCTTGTTGATTTTTTGTCTGGAAGATCTATCTAGTGATGTCAGTGCGGTAATAAAGTCCCCAACTATGACTGTATTGCTGTCAATCTCTCATTTAAAGTCCATCAATAGTTTTTGTTTTTTTATGTAGTTGGGTGCTCCTATTTTGGGTGCATATATGTTTATAAGGGTTATATTTTCTTGTTGAATAATTTCATTAGTATTATATAGTGTCCTTCTTTGTGTCTTGGTTTTGAAGTCTATTTTGTCTGATATGAGTATTGCTCCCCCTGCTTTTTTTTCATTTCTATTTGTGTGGAATATTTTTTCTGTCCCTTCACACTTAGTCTGTGTGTATATTTTGTTCTGAGGTGTGTCTTTTGTAGACAGTATATATATGAATCATATTTTCTTATCCATCTATGTCTTTTGACTGGAGTATTTAATCTGTTTATACTTAAAGTTATTATTGATAGGTATTTATTGCCATTTTTATTTTCTTTATGCCTATGATCATCTCTCTCTCTCCTTTTCTTCTTAAAGCAGTCCCTTTAACATTTCTTGCATTGTTTATTTGGTGGTAATATAACTCCTTTTTGTCTGGAAAGCTTTTTATTTCACCTTCAATTTTAAGTGATACCCTTGCTGGATACAGTAGTCTTGGATTTAGGCCCTTGCTTTTTATTATGTTGAATACATCATGCCACTCCCTTCTGGCCTGAAGTGTTTCTATTGAGAAGTCCATTGGCATTCCAATGGGAACTCCTTTGTAGGTAATTTTCTGTCTCTCTCTTGCTGCCTTTATGAAGCTTTTCTGTCTTTAATGTTTGTCATTTGAATTATGTGTCTAGGAGAGAGTCTTGATTGGGACTCTCTGTGCCTCCTGAACTTACATTACATTTTCCTGCACCAGGCTGGGAAATTTTTCTGTCATTATTTCTTTAAACAGGTTCTCTGTTCCTTGCTCACCCTCTTCCCCTGCTGGTATTCCTATATTTGAGATGTTTTTACATTTCTTATTGTCCCAGCACTCCCTCAAGCTATCTTCCTGCTTTTTATTTTTTTTCTATTTGCTGCTCTAATTGGGTATTTATTTCTATCTTGTATCCCAAATTGCTAATTCAGTCCTCTGCTTCAACCAATCTTTTTTAAATCCCTTCCAGTGTGTTCTTGATGTCGGATAAGTTGTTCCTCATTTTTGTCTGGTTCTGGTTTATGCTTTCTATTTCCTTTTTCATGCTGCTATAATTCCCACTGAGTTCCTTGTAATTTGCACTAAGCTCCTTAAGCACCTTTATAACCATTACTTTGAACTCTATATATGATAGGTTGTTTGCCTCCATTTTGTTTAGTTCTTTTTCTGGATATGCCTTCTCTTTTTTCATTTGGGGGTTCTTTGTCTCCCCATTTTAGCTGGCTCTTTATATTTGCTTCTATGTATTAGATCGAACTGTTATGCCTCCCAGTCTTTGTGGGATGGCCTTATGTAGAAAGTATTTTGAGGGGTCCAGTGGTGCAGTATCTTTGTTCATCTGAGCTGGATGATCTAGGAATGCCCTTTCTGTGTGTTATTTGAGCTCTCCTGTTGTAGTTGGGATTTGATTGTTGAGATCCCATTTGTGGGAGGGATCTTCTCTCTGACTTGCTGCCAGTGAGGTTCAACCCCAACATCATCATGCTAGCTGTAATACAGGTGACACTCAAAAACCTTTAGGTCTGCTATTTGTAAAGCTCGCTGGATTTTGCTCTGTTGTTATTGAATCTGGTCCCTTGGAGTATCTGTCCTGGGCCTCCTGGGAGCTTCTCTGGTGCAGGTCAATGTGAGTCATGGTCCCTTTTGGCCCTGGACAACCTGATTAAGTTCTGAGAGGTTGAAGCCTATAGTAGTCCAGTGGGCAGGGACTCCTTAGCCCAGAGTCTGAGTCTGCCTTGAGTCTCATGTCTTGATTGTCTCTGTTCTCAGATGTGCTCCCTTCCCTCATGGAGCTGGTCCTGCAGGTGTTCGCTGCAGGCACTTGGGATCCTGCTGGTCCAGGCAGTGTCTGCGGTGGGCATGCATGGGGTCTGGGTTGTATTTTTGGGGCAGATGCACACAGGGTCTGGAGTGAGGTGCCTGTGGTTCAGGCCCAGGCCATGACTAGTCTGGGTGGTGGTGAGGCTGGGTCCTTACAGCCTCCTCTCAAGGAGGACCTTGTAAACCCTTCAAGATGGTGTGTTTTCTGAGGCAGAGCCATGCCCGGGGAATGCCTGTGGTGGTAGCAGAGGATCTTTGGTCAGGAGAGGCCAAAACGCCAACCCCTGAGACTCCTGTGCAATTGGACTGTCACACACACACACACACACACACACACACACACACACACACACACATCCACACACTCTCCTTCTCATTCCCTCACTCACTCACACTTTCTCCCTCACTCCAGTCCTGCTGGCCACCATGTTGGAATCCATGAATAGAGTTTATGGGACTCAAGGAGACAAACTTAACAAGAAAAACCACAGCTGGCAGAAAGTAACTTTGAGGTGAAATAGTTACATGTTTAGGATTGACATATCAATCAAGCTATATGCATGGGAAAATTTTTGAGACAAGTAGACAATAGATACTCAAAACCATAAAAATGGTCATTTGACCTTATAATTAACTCTTAAATATTTATTGAACTTGTAGGTATTTATCTAAAGTTTTTTTTTCTATTTTTTATAAGTAAATATGTTTATAAACGTGCTAAAATATGAAAAGAAACTAAAATGTAATAAGCTATGTTTGGAATTAAAACTATATTAAACAAAATTTTATGTTGAGGTACTTAAGAATTATTTTAAAATTATCATGTGTAGTATTGTAATATTACAGATAGTTTTGGAGATTTGGACAACCCTGTATTGCTTTGATACTAACTTCCATTTAAAACTATTGAAAGTTTATTGATTTGAATTTCAGAGAAAAAATAAATAGTCAAAATGGAAGGTTTTTTTGTTGACATTTCTAAGTTCAAGTTGGCTCTTTAAGTTATAGAAGTAGTAGTGATAACATCTTATAATACTGTGAATCAATGAGCAGTGACACTGTGCACTTATGTAAAGCCTTTGGTAGGAAATGGTACAACCTAAAAGAACTTAGTTACCCTTTTTATCAAAGTACAAAATGAAGCATAAAGGAGATTAAGTCCCAGGACATGAATAGAACCTTAAATTCCTGATAATCAGCTTCTGAATTAGTCCTAAGAATTTAGTCAGTTTTGGCAGTGATTCCTTTGAGCTATCAAAACTACTGCTGGTGCATAAGTTTATGAGCAGAATATAAAATGCAGTCTGGCCTGGCAGCTGATCCAGTCAGAGTGTAAACTATAAAGGTAAAGAATGGGAAAAGATTTCTGAAAAAATGACCTAGTAAAGTAATGAGGGAGTGAACATTTCTTTTTAATTTTTCAAGTTAGGAAAGAAAAAATGAGATCTGGAAAATAAAATACAGAGGAACTCTCCTCTGAAGCAGAGAAATTGAATTTAATTGATGGGTAGATATATGATGGATGGATATAGTAATCATCAATCTACTAGCATATTTTTTAGCAATAACTTATTTTTAAATATTTGTGATGTTCATAGTAATCATCATGGACTCACTGTTAGATATTTTGTTTGTTTTTATCTTTATAGTATTTATCTTTTGATATCTATCTACATATATTCTATAATAGATGTTTGTTCGTATACATATTAGACACTATTCTTTGATAATATTCACCCTTTCGTAAGCCAATGTAAATTAAAGAAAATATCTTATTAAATTAGAAAAATTGAATTTAGCATATATTATATCATGCTTTAATGTTCAACCTTATCCTAGTTTATTAATATACTAGTTGTTGCTAATCATATGGCTATTGTAAGGATCTTGACTTTAGTTGATTTGAAGGAAAAAATTAAGGATACATCCATTAAAAATATTGTGTAGTTCAGAAGGTGTTAGATGTGAATGTTCAATGTTAAGTAATTATTTATGCTTTCCAGGTAAATAATTTAAAAACAAGTAAAGATATATTTTATTGTTTAAATCATGATGAATTGTAACAACACAGGAACTTCATTGTTTTTATAGGACTTTTCCTTAATTAAAGTAGACTTTCTCAAGTGTAATAGTACCATGACCCACTTGCCTCCGTTCGACCAGATCCTTCCAGCTTGCACACACTGCCTGTCCACACCCTTAATAAGCCCTTAAAGAACAAAACCTCCAGGTCTGTTAATCAAGAGAACAGTTTTAGTGAAACTAAAGATAACATTTTTTCAAGTATTAATTGAATATAAAGACTTGGGTTGATTTCTGAGTTCTCTGTTCTGTTCCATTGATCTATAGGCCTGTTCTTGTGCCAGTACCAGGCTGTTTTGATTACAGTGGCTTTGTAGTATAACTTGATATCTGGTATTGTGATCCTTCCAACTTTGTTCTTTCTCAAGATTGCTGCAGCTATTGAAATTTTGTCCAGGTCTATCATTTCAGAAGGGCAACTATTTGCTAACCTCACCCTGTTAATCCTGAAAGAAAATAAAGCTTCAGAAATGTTCTGCATTGGAATCATAATGGAAGATTGTGAGAACAAACCAAACTTAAAGGGAAAACTAAATACAGGAAAGAAACAAAGTAATTTTCATCAATCATTTTATTCCTTAATCATTTTTCCTATAATTTTAAAAGCCAAAAAATATATATTCATTATTATAATTGTGGTTATCACAATAATATTTAAAGCATTCTTATACACTAACGTTGAAAGAGAGATTCTTTAAGATAAAGTTTTTCCATCACACTGTCATATACTGTCTGGCGTTCTGTTTTATTAAGTCAAAAGCATGCCCCTAGTTCTAACCTTCAAACAACTGAAATACCACAACATTCCAATAACAGAACTAAGCTACGTTTCAACAGCTCTTTCTTTTCATCTCAGTCTCTCTAGTATATTTCCTTTCTGGAAAGCTAAAATTTAGTTTAGAAAGATGCAGAATACATAAAACATCTGGAATATGGGACAAGAAATATTGGCTTATTGTCCCTTGTGGACCCTCTCCATGAAAAATTTAACAGATCTGTTTTGGTAGTTTTAATCTCCAGAGCACCTCAAGCTATGTTATGAAAACATCATCTTGGTCATTTATATTAGAAAGAACACCTGGGATGAAAACAAATATACTCTATTTTAAATTGTGAATGCTTTTTTAACAAACTCATCAAACTTTTCACCAAATATGTATATAGATGTATTTTTGTAAGTGTGTGTATATGTAGGTGTGTTGTGCGTGTGTAAAAATCCTGACTAGAAATTAGTTTCTGTATCTTTGTTACTGATAAGGTTATAATCTTGATGTATTTACCAAAAATACAGTCCTTTTTTATGTTCTGCAAATAAATTATTTTGTCTTCACTCAGACATTTACTTAGTGCATAATGAAGAGTTAAAGAAATTTAGTGATGTAAACACTAAAATATCATTTACAGTGTCCGAAACAAAGGACACTGATGATTTTTAAATGTTAAAAAATATTAAACAAATTAACACATTTTCTTATTCCATAATAGTTTCAAAATAATAATTCTAATATGTGTTAGTAATAAAATACATTTTAGTTAATACTAAAATAATATTCACAGCTAAATATAGGTAATAACTTTCAGTATTTATTTTGTTATGGAAAATCTATTTGCTAAGAAAAATTTAAAATTGAGAATGTGTGCATCTAAGGAAGATTGAACTATAAAGTCATTTGCCATAAGAATGTATTAAAAAGTAATCTACAAAATTTTAGTGTTACATTATTTTACTGTAACTCATTTTACCATAAAAATTTTAAATTAAGTTTCAGTGTATTGGCATATTAAAATTAGAGAAAATTCCATATAATTAAAAATATGATAAAACACTACACTTCAAGTAATGTTTTAATATTGGAATTGCTGGGTCATAGCCAGTTTCATTTTTAATTTTTTTGAGGTAACTTTCTATAGCTATCCACAGTGGCTGCACCAATTGCCACCAACAGTGAACAAGGGTTCCCCTTTCTCCACATTCTTGCCAACACTTGTTGTTTACTGGTTTATTGACAACAGCCATTCTGACAGGTGTGAGGTGATATCTCATTTTGAGTTTAATCTGAATTTCTCTGATGATTAATGATATTGAGCATCTTTTCATAAGTCTATTGACCATCTGTATGCCCACTTTGGAGAAATGTTTATTCAGGTCCTTTGTCATTTTTTTTTTTTTTTTTTAGCAATAAGTGTAAGCTGCTATTATTTTTATTACTAGGGTCCCTAGGCCTGGCCGGTGATCAAGGCCAACCTGTGGGGCGACCAGTGGGGCAACTGGGGGGTCCCCACTGGCACCTGCATTGGCTGTCCTGGTGCCTCCCACTCACCAGTCCTGACCCCTGCTGCTACCTTTTGCCTCCCTCTGCAGGGCGACTGGCGGGGTGATTGAGGGGTCCCTGCTGGTACCTGCCTTAGATGTCCTGGGGCCTGCAGGCTGGGGGCAGCTCCTGCATTGAGCGTCTACCTCCTGGTGGTCAGTGCATGTCATAGTGACTGGTCATTCCTCCATTCAGTCTTTTTGCATATTAGGCTTTTATTATATAGGATTATTTCATATAACTTCAAACAGAGACTTCTAACACTGGGAGAGTCCTTACAGATGGACATACA
Source organism: Plecotus auritus (assembly GCF_963455305.1). NCBI lineage: Eukaryota > Metazoa > Chordata > Mammalia > Chiroptera > Vespertilionidae > Plecotus > Plecotus auritus. The sequence goes on along the minus strand of NC_137775.1, from coordinate 113,055,396 downwards.
GACAAGAGACTGGAAATCAAGAGATGGGAGTATGTTTCTGATCCTGCCACTCCTAGGCTGAGTAACCTTGAGAAGTCTCAGACCTCTCTGAGTAGCAGTTTACTCATCTTCTTTGCCAAATTTTAATTAGGATATTTGCGTTTTGGTGTTGTTTTGTAAGTTCTTCATCAATTTTGGATATTAACCCCTTATCAGATATAATGGCAAATATGTTCTCCCATTCAGTAGGTTGTCTTTTCATTTTGTTGATGTTTTCCTTTGTTGTGTAAAAACTTTTTAGTTTGATGTAGTTCCATATGTTTATTTTTCTTTTGTTTCCCTTGCACAAGGCATTACATCAAAAAAAAAAATAAAGAAATCCAAAACACTAATTTAAAGAATATATGCATTACTATGTTCATTGCAACATTATTTACAATAGCCAAGATTTGGAAACAGCCCAAGTGTCCACCAGTAGATCAGTGGATAAAAAATCTCTGGTACATTTACTAGTACACAATGGAATACTACTTGGTCATAAAAATAAAAAAATAAAATAAAATAAGGAAATTTACCATTTGTGACAGGATGGATGGACCTAGAGAGTAGTATGGTAAGTGAAATAAGCCGTCAGAGAAGGACATATGATCTCACTCATATGTGGAATCTAATGAACAAAATAAACTAACAAAGTAGAAACAGATTTATAGATAGAGAGCAGACTCAGAGAATAGCTATCAGAGCGGTTAGGGGTGTACTTGTCCGGGTTGTGTGAAAAAGGTGAAGAGATTAAGGGAAAATGAAAAAACAACAACTTATAGGCACAGACAGCAGTATAGTGATTACCAGAGGGAAAGTGGGGGGGAGGGGGGGAGGAAAGAGTTTAGAGGGATAAGTAGTGATAGAAAGACATTTGACTTGGGGTGGTGAACACAGAATATGACATACAGATGATGTATTATAGAACTGTACACCTGAAAACTATATAATTTTATTAACCAATGTCACCCCAATAAATTCAATTAAAAATAAAATAAAATTGGCACATTATTCCAAAGCCATGCTATTATTAATAGCACTCAAAATATGTAATGGTCCTCTACACATTCCAATTAAAAAAAAAGTCCTTAAAATATTTGAGTATTTATAGTCTATAAAGATTTTCAGGGACATTTTTATTAATTTGACACAGATACGCCTTCATTTCTAATGTTACAAACCTGAATCATTTTAAATGCAATTAAAAGTGGTTATGAAAGAGTGTGGACTTCCTTGTGAAGTAGGAAATCACTCTTGTGATTAACATGCAAACGAGCTCATGCTGGCAGAATAGATTGGGGTTTTAAAACCCCAATTACTTTTGTATGATTATCTATTTACCAGTACACAGTCTATTTTCATTTTTCATCTAATACAAAATCGGCTTGCTTACATTTTTAGCACAGCAATTAATATTTACAATAATTATGACATCAAGCACTGCTGAGAACTCCAAGTAGATCATTTAACCCAATCTCTTTCTTTATATATGATTAATATCCTTTTATAATTAAATGCTGTATATGAGGTTACCATTATGCAAAAATCAAAATTAAGAACCACTTTCCTGTTTTATTTAAATGTAGTTATAATACATATTTTTGTAATTTAGTAAAAATGACTATTGTTATAATATTAAAACTCATTTTTTATGTCTGATGTGAATAATAAATAGAAACAGTTTAAATTGCTTATAGTAAGAAAAATAAATATATATTGAGAACAATAAAATGTGTCTTACGAATCTTTTCTTTTTAAACTAATAACAGATTATTCTAAACTTTCACTAGCACACTTTGATTCATACCTGCTACATACTGCACACATAGACATTTTCCAGACTTCTAAAGAAAATTATAATGCATTAATGACAGGAACCATGGTAATGGAAAAAAGGTCACCATCTCTTGAACACCTTCTGTTTTAAACCATTATATATAAAGACATTCGAGAAAGCAGAGAATTAAAAGCCAGGCTTTGTGCACCCCATTACTGAAATATTATAGAATAATCTATATCAAATGTAGAGGAACAGCAGATTCTTTTGGATCTAAATTAACTACAGCCATAGAAATGCTTTTATGCTTATTATGTATCTGCATGTTGATTCAATTATTAAAAGAACACCTGAAAGCATTAGACTTATTTAATTGAATTAATTAAGTTGGATGAATAATCACTGAATTCCTTTTGTGTGATTTTTTTCCTGAAAAGTAACACTGGCATTTGGAAATTGCAAGTAATTTGCATGGTGAAATACAGGGAACATGGAAATCTCCAATTTCAGTATAATGGGTTTTTCTTTTCCCTAATTTCTCATATAAAACAAATGAACAGATTCTTGTCGTGGATACTATCTCTTTTGCAGTGTATAGCTATGAATACTTTTTACCATTGTATCATAAAGCAATTTTCAAGTTTCTCAACATCACAATGTAAGTTTTTATCCTATGTTGAAAAATATTATGCAAACTATCATTTTTGCAAAAGAGGTGATATGACCCCAATGTATCCTTGAAACTATAAGGTAAGAGAAACTCTTGTTTCATGATGAATTACTAAGATAAGATATTTGTTATCTCCATAATAATAATGAAACTATTTGTTTAAAGCTAGAAGTGAAACACAATTAGAAATAATACATCAGAGCAGTTAGTTATCTTCCACACACATTTTTTTTTCTTTTTGGTAGGAGGTACTTGTTTCTTTTATGATTAAAGGTTTAAGGATTATACTTATCAAATATAAGATTTTTGGCATTTTATTAAGATAAATATTTGAAGTTTACATGCATGATGATTTTAGATACTTTTTAAATGGCAATAGGAAAACTTCCTATATATATTTTTTTCTTGAGTCAAGTTTAGAGATAAACTAAAAAGAAAATTGTGCAAGGTCTGTTTTTTTTTCTGTCATATCAAAACAAACAAAACTGACAGCAGTTAAAAATATTCTTAAAGCACTCACTTGCAGTACTTATAATTTCTGGATACTAGGTTCTTCATCATCACTAGAGGGGCATCATTTCATCTCTTTACATAATTAAATTTTGTACCCCACTACTCATGCCACTGGGAGGAAGCATCACTATTGTTATTTCATTATTAAGCATAAAACTTGGTAAAACACAGATGCTTGGTTAATCTTTATGTACACACTATCATATAAGTTATACTTCAATATATATCATGTTTGGATCAATCTTTTTTCTCTTTTATTGTGAATGGAGAATTATTGTACTTTCATACTTAAGATGATAATCACTCTATATCATTTTAGTCATGTCCATTGTTTATGAAAGAATGTTTACCATAATAAATTGTGGTATCTGAAATCATACACCATTAAATATTAATTAACCTTTTGAATATTAAGGTTGGCCACCTTTGAATTTTGTTCATTGTAAAATTATGCTTGGTATCTTCACCCTTTAATCCAAGTATCTTCTTCATATCAGCCTTATTTCTATACTTTCTCAGCATTTATCAGATATATTTTTGTGTGAATGGTCATCCCATGTGTGATGCAGCATATTCCTTCCAAAATAAAATTAAAATGCAAGATATATTATGCTATTTATGAAAATAATTCATAAAGCAACTGATGTATTTAAGGAAACTGCTTTCTGTCATATAGAAATTTCTAGCATTCTAAATAAATTGTTTATGATATAAAGTAAAAACACAATAAATATACAAACTTTTACAAAATACTTTGTGAAAAATCTATGACTCCACTTTAATGCCTGTATTAATAACCTTAGTAGTTAGATTTTTATTTTACATAAATTATACAAAATACATTGCCACTACACTCCATTCTTAATACCAGATTATTTTTATGGCTTTATTTCATATATTGGATTTGGAAATGGAAACAGTGCCATCATGTGATACTTTTCAGGGTATTTCACTTCTTATACTCTCGAAGTCTGAGCATATAGCTACTATACAAATACAAGAGTGCATAGAAAAGCAGAGAATAGCAATATAATTAATCACCTAGTATTTTGCAAGCACATCCAGTGTTCATGCTTTTGTGTCAAAAATTAGGAACACCACTTATCTCTTCAAAGATAAACAAGTATAAAGTCAGTAATTGTATTTCTGTACATACATATATGCACATAGAGATACCCTTTATTAAAAAATCTATTGTTTATTCTAGCTCATAAAACCTGCATTTGTAACCTATTTCAATATTTAAAAATAAAAAGAAGGTTTACTTCATAAATGGAGTGAGTTCATTATTTTAATTAACAAAACTCAGTAGTTAGGGAGGGAGAATATTCAGATGAAATGTAAATATCACTCTACCCTCCCCCCCCAAAAAAAACAACAAAAACTAATGTCTAAAAATTGAACCCAGTTTCTCCATAGTCTTTTATTTTCTTTAAGTCAAGGGATATAGTTTTTCCACTAACTTAAGAAGAACTAACCACCACAAGCAATCAGGTTAGATTCAGCAGGAGTTACATTATTTATTTAAATTTGAAAACCATCGTACATATGCAAATTTACACTAGAAATGATCCCTGCTCTTTTTCTTATAATTCACTCTGTTATTCCCATTGTACTTAAAAAGAGCTTTTTTATGTGTGAGAAAGGAATAAATTTAGGAGCTACGCCCTTACTTACTTCCCAGACTCGTATTTCATACAAATATAGAGTTACATCTTAAGGATAGGAGTGTATCATTCAAACACTGATATATACAATGTTTTTATACAGAGGATTAGAACATAAACATTAATTTTTATAAATTGATTTTCATATGTAAGTTCATTTCTATAGCACATTTGTATGTAGTACACATATAATTTAGGGCATTTCAGCTTAAGACATTGACCCCAAAGTGAGAAAACTAATTTAAGTGCAAACTTTAAAAATATTGATAACTTCAAAAAAGAAGTTCTTAAACAATTAGTCCTGAATCAAATCCATTTCATGTTCTTTGTGATATACTGTAGCACAATACCTCAAATTTCATACAAAATAGTTTTAATAAAGGAAGGGAGAAAACTTATTCACATAAGCATAAGTATAGCTGCTTGTTTTTGTTTTGTTTTGTTTTTTCTTTATTGATTAAGGTATTACATATGTGTCCTTATGTAATGGGGGGGCAATTCCCCTATTGTTCCCCCCCACCCCACACTCAACCAAAGGACTTGTATGCATGCATATAAGCCTAACCAATGGGGGGTGAGGGCTTAGCTGCTTATTTTTGGAATGGTAAGGATAGCCTCTAATCACAGAAGCCTGAGGAGAATTTAAATATAGATACTGAAAAATTTTAGTGAGGAAAATTTTAGCAGTAGGAAAAAGGTAAAAGTAGATGTGAAAATGTAAGTCAATGTAAGGAGATACAAGAGAACAACAAAAAAGAAAAAAAAAAACAAGAATCCTTACTAGAAGAGACAAAAAATAAAAGGGAAATTTAAACCTAGACTAGGAATGCTGAATGACCAACAAGGAAACACATTAATTATCATGACCAGGAGCAAACAAAGGGAAGGTGGAAACAGGATACATAAAATCTATACAGAAGAGGCAAACTGATGACAGATTCCTATGAGGAATAACCTGTAATGCTAAAAAATAAAGTAAAAGCTGCCCTGAAAGTGTTTGGAAGAAATAAATCACCAGAAGGAGATGGGATGCCAACAAAATTATTTCAAGCCACAGAGACTGAATCTGTCAAAATCCTAACAAGAGTATGTCAACCAATAGGGAAAATGAAACAATGGCCAACAGACTGGAGACATTCAATAGACATCCAATTTCCAGGAAAGGAGATGACGAGGGGTGCAGTGATTATGGGACCATTGCTCTACTTCCCCACACAAGTAAAGTGATGCTCACGGTGATGCCACAAAAGCTTCTACCTTATATGAAGCAAGAAATGCAGATGCTCAAGTGGGTTTCAGAAAAGGACGAGTCACTTGAGATCTAATTGCGAACATTTGTTAGATACTGCAGTGCTCCAAAGAATTTCAGAAGAAAGTTAGTCTATGTTTTATAGACTACAATAAAGCCTTTGACTACATAGATCATGAAAAGTTATGTGTTGCGCTGAAAGAAATGGGTGTGCCTCAGCACTTGATTGTCCTAATGTGTAACATATTGTGGAAAGGAAGCCACTAAAATGGAGAGAGAGCATGGTTTCCTACAGGCAAAGGGGTGAGACAAGGGTGCATTTTTTCTCCCTATTTGTTTAATACATAAAGAGAATCCAAAAACTGGGCTAGACTCAGAGGAAGAAGAAGTAAAAACTTGTGGAAGAAACAGCAATACCTTAAGATATGCAGATGGCACCATCTTATGGGCAGAAAGTAACAATGATTTGAAAGGACTTCTGATGAAAGTAAAAGAAGAAAGTGCTAAAGAAGGACTACACTGGACCACCAAACAGAAAAGATGCTTGACTACAACAAACAAACAAACAAAACAAAACAAAACAAAAAAACACACAACTTCAACAGACAATGAAGATATTGAAATCATTAAAGATTCTCCTTAACCTTGGCTCAGTAACCAATTGACATGGAGACTGCAGCCAAGAAATGAAGAGAAGGCTGGGACTCAGAAGGACAGCATTGGAAGAATTAGAAAGATCACCAAGAGCAAAGACGTGTCAGTGGAGATAAAGGCTAAGATCATTCATACCCTCATATTCTCATTACTATAAACGGGTGTAAAAATTGGGCAGTGAGGAAAGCTGATAGGAAAAGAAAATGATTTATGTGAAATATGTCATTGGAAGGGAGCTCTACGGTTGTATACTCTGGACAGCTGGAAAGACGAACAAGTGGCCCTAGACAAATTAAACCTGAAACATCACTAGAGGCAAAAATAACAAAACTGAAGCTGTCTTACTTTGGTCACATGAGAGGTAGGGTTCTTTGGAAAAGAACCTAACACTCGGAAAAACTGAAGGCATCAGGAAAAGAAAAAGACCAAATGTGGGGTGGATCGACTACATAAAAGAAGCCATAGACATGGATCAACAGGAACTGAGCAGGGCTGATGAGGAAGGGCAGTGTCAAAATCACTCATTCGTAGGGTTCCCAAGAATTGGAGCAAACTGAATGGCACATAACATATGCACACAAATGTGACTTATGAAACTCTTTGGTTCTAAAACTTCCTGTCCTGTGAACTAAACTAAAATGGAAGTTACCAATTGGTAAACAACTTTTCAAATAAATAATCCCTCCTAGGAGAAGGGGGAGCTTGGGGATTATCCAAAAACCTGTTATTATTATCACTATTACTCTTTCCCTAAATAACATGAGGCAAGGCAGGTTTTTATTTGGAAATATTACGATTCTTCTGAAAAGAGACTCTTTTCTTTTTTCCAAAACGTGTTTGCAGATTCTGTCTTGTGGTAGAAAGAAACCTGGAGTTTCTTAACATTATTTTTTTTTCTTCATGAAATATATATGTTCCATAAATTCTTCAGTTCTTCCAACCTGCACTTTTAATAGTTCTTTCAGAGAAGTAAAGGACCAAAGACTTTTGATGGTTTTCAATCATGTAACACATTTTTCCTTTCAGGATAAGATTTACCATTGGTACTTCTATATGTTCAGACGTGGAAGAGCCAGCATCACCAATTTTTTTAAAAAAAAAACTCAGTCCAGACTAACGTTTTACAAACCACAGAACTCTAGGAAACAGCATCGACAAAGTTATAAATGGCACAACAAACTTCTTCATCCAGCGCACCCTTATTTTTAACATTATATTTGAGTCTTGACTTTTCTTTCTTCTAGAGTAATAGTATTTGGAGTTAGAAAAAAGAAAGGAAAGAAACTGCTTGGAAAAGACAAACAAAATATGTGAAAAATGCTTTCAGTGTGTCAAGATATACTGACAGGTGAAAAATTATAAAGACATTAATTCTATTTTTTATAGTTGTAGCTTTGAAAACATCTGAAAAATACCAATTCTTCAAATCAAAACAATTCATTATATAACTATAAACCCATTTCATTGTGAAAGAAGAAAAGAAATTATCCTTAGGTTAAGGTAATACATTTTACACTGCTAGTAGAGAAAAATAAATAACTTTGTCTACTAAATTATTTAAATAGCAATACAAGTTGCATGTGTGCATATTCAATTCACTGATACCAGTAGCTTTTAGCTCTATCATTTGCAGTTGTCTAATACCCCTCACCCACCTGCCCACACACTTACATATCTATACACACAGGCATAGATAGTAAACAATTTGGTGAAATTCACTGGCACAGATCAAAGTCTGTTGGCAATTTAGTAGGCGGGTACACCCTTCTTCTGTTAATTAATACAGAGTTGTCATTTGCTGCACATATATATGCAACTATTGAAAATGTTCCAAAAAGACTTGATATACTTATTCTAGTTAAGAATATTTGACATTTTATAAGAAAGTAATCTGTTCATAGGAGAAAATGAATAAAGCCTTCCTATCATGAGTAGAAAGAAAAATTTTTCTTTCACATCCAATCCAATGACCAATTCACATATTTCTTGACACAGTAGTCAAGAATATGAACTTTTAAATATCAGGCTTTATCTTTGTGCTTCATCCTTATGCTTCATCTTCATGCATAATCTTAGCTATTATTACTGACACCCTCTTTAGTTTTTCTCCAGTTATATATGTATACAAAAATCCTTTCTATATTTGATCACCATGATGTCATTTCCTATTTTAATGATTTATTTTCCTGTCACTTTAGCCTGAAACTTATGTTCAGTAATAAAATTGAAAAACATATTACAACAGGACATTATCATAGGTTCAGGAAGTATAAATATTTTTCATTAAATATAAAACTAACTTGTAATTCAAACATATTTTTTACGGTTTACAAGTTGTTTTTTATTCTTAAGAGATTTATTTTCCCTATGTTTCATAAGATTATATTTTGATGATTTTGTTGTTATTGTTAATCCTCACCCAAGGATATTTTCTCCATTATTTTTTTTTAGAGAGAGCAGAAGTGGGTGAAGGAGAGAAACATTGATATGAGAGAGACACACAGATTAGTTGTTTCCCACATGCACCTGACCAGGTCGGGGATCACCTGCAACTGAGGTACATGACCAGAAATTTAACCTGCAACCCTTTGGTGCACAGGCTGATGCTCTAACCACTGAACACACTGGCCAGGGCTCATTGATATTTTTATTCCAATTATTTAAATAACAACTAATGAAAATTTAATCTTATATAATAAAAGCCTAATATGCTAAGTGTCTGGTCATCTGTTCAACCAATCAAAGTGTAAAAATGCTAATGATATGCTAAGGTCATTCAATGCTCGCTATGATGTGCACTGACCACCAGGGGGCAGACGCTCAATGCAGGAGCCAGAAGCCAGGCTCACAGCTGGCGAGTGCAGCAGCGATGGCAGGAGCCTCACCAAGAGCGGGCCTAAGCCATCAGTCAGACATTTCCCGAGAGCTCCCATACTGCAAGAGGGTGCAGGCCAGGCTGAGGGACCCCTCCCCCCGTGCATGAATTTCATGCACTGGGCCTCTAGTAAAGATATAATAAAGAAACTTCATCATGAACTTTAGTGGCACCTAAGGCCTTCTTAGGAAGAAATGATGCAAAGACAAGTCTCATTCAACAACAACTTTTAGGAGCAATTTGTAAATTTTTGTTAGATTCCTGGTATTCAGACATCATATATCAAAGATAAGTATAGAAGGAGATTAGGATTAGAAAACAAAACATTATGTGTGTTTAAAATATTACCTTTCAAAAAGCAAATATAACATATATAAAAGGCATTTGTAAAATTAAAATGTAAGTTTAAGACTTTAAAAACATATTGCTATTCCTTTTTTCAATGTGTATCCACTCGTATAACTGTCACATTATTTAAAAAAACAAACAAACACAGAATTACTGGACTTTCATATATCCAAAATTTCCACCAAAATGATCTTTACTTGATAAACCTCTGGATTGCCAATTATTTCAATCTGCATTCAATGATGACATAATTAACCCTGAGACCAATTTCTGTCCAGTGAGCCATTAACAGTCACAATCACAAGACACTGATTTTAAGGAGCCCATTAATTTATAAGCTCCTGCCTCTTAGCACACTATAGTGGTCCTTTATTTTAAATTTTGATTCACATAGTATGCCTGTTATAAAGCACAATCAAAGCTAAATTAAAAATTTAAATAGTGCCAGTCCTATATTCTGAGTCTTTATGGCTTGTCCTTTAAAAATAAAAATCTCAGTAGATCTAAGATGGCAGCAGAGTAGATGTCACACTCTTCTCCTCCCAGAACCAAACTAGAATTACAAATAAAATACAGAACAATCAACCTGAATAACCAACTGAAGAGTAACTGAACAGAAGCCTTACAACCAAAGTTTTACAGAAGCCCCATTGAGATTAGTAGGAAGGGCAGAGATGGGAGAAAGGCTGGTCCTGCTCCCACCAGCTGTGACTGAGAATTCAGAGGCATACCTCAGCTGCAAAGTTTCCCCCTCAGGTGTGTGGGGTCTCAACTCAGTGCTGGGCTCCCCAATACAAAACATCAGAGCCAGCAAGAAATGCCCACATAACACCTGGTTGTGAAAAATCAGTGGGGATTCTGACCACCAGGGAGAGACTTGAGTGTCCTAGAAATCCAAGTGCACTCTATAAGGGCTGACACACAAAATCTTATTTGCAATCACTCACCTTTGGCTCCAGGGGAGGGAAGTCAGAGCACACTAGAGTTGTGTGAGGAGAGATTGAAGCTTGAGGCTCCAGGAAGAGGGTTGAAAATCAGCCACAAAAGTCCCTGGACTGAGTCCTTCCTCTGCACCACAGAAGACATCTTTCTTGAGTGGAACACTCCCCTCCATACCACATCAGGCTGGGAGAATGCAATAGCTCCACCATGTGGATTCATTGTCTCCCCTCCCTGTGAAGTTCATGCCCTGTGAAGGAGTCAGCTGCCTGGGCACAGGGTGTCATTGACTGAGTTGTATTGCTTTTGGGCAGGGATCATTTTCCCTATGTTTCAGTGAATCTGACAAGGGCCTTCCCCTCATAAGAGATCCACTAATCCCAACCTCCAGATTCCTTGCAGCCCAGCAATACCTAGCTCTGGCTCTCCTAGGCAGATGTCTGGGCAGAATCTGGGACAGAATGTTGTGTGGCCCTAAAATAGGTGTCATTTTTTCCTCGCACATCGGACCAATGCAGAACTCTCCCTTCATACCAAATCTTAATCTGTTTGGATTTGATAAACTCTGCTCACCTCCCCCTGGTAACTCCCTGAGTCCTCAACCTCACCACAAAGTTCTGCTGTCACCTGGAGGGTGCCAACTAGCTTTGGAAAACCCCAGAACTTTTGCTGAATGGCTTCAGGTCCAACACTGGCATCGAGTTTGAACTGTAACAGTCTGGTGCACATCACTCACCTCTACCTTGTGACTCACTGAGAACCTATCTCTTAGAACTCAAGTACTGCCAGGAGCTCTTTCAATGACTGAGCATAACAGGCAGCCAGCAGGCAGAGGCAGGGGGAGGCAGGTGGAGGTGAATCTTGGGATGCTTTCAGCCTTTTGCTGACCTGCCGCTGTGCTTGGTGCTGCTGAAGCTGGTCTTGGTGCACAGTTTGGTTCTTCCCATGCACACCCAGGCCCAGCAGAGGCAGCCATAAACTATGGATTGCTTTGTAGCTCCAAAATGGTAGCCCAGGGGCAGTCATAGGCAGCAGCATCTGGTGTTTATAGACAACAGAAATCCTCCCAAGAGACCCCAGAGCCAACACACCCAGTGGCAAGTTTCAGACAACATCAGAGCAGGATCCAATTAGCTTCATAAGTGGTACTTCCAAATGGAGATTTTAGCAGACATCAGAACCTCTTGAGACAGATCCCACTTAGAGTGGTCAGCACAGGTACAGCCACTAGTAGATTGTGGTCGGGGGTGATCCTCAGATTAAGCCAGCCTGAGGATTGACCCCACACCTGGATGAGCAATCAAGGCTCAATTACAATAGGAAAACTCCAATGAAACACATAGAGGCATTTCTGGAGAACCTAGCTCAGGTGATCAAGGAGACTGTGCCACTAGATCCCACAGGATACCTACTCTATAAGGTCACCCTACCAAGACTGGGAGACAACAACAACAATAACAAAAAACAAAACAGAGAGGCAGCCAAAATGGGGACAAAGACACACACACACACACACACACACACACACACACAAATGTCTGGAACAAAAGAAAAGGAGAAATCTCCAGAAAAAGAACTAAATGACATGCTGGGAAACAATCTACCAGATATAGAATTCAAAACAATGTTTATAAGGATGCTCACAAAACTTAGGAAGAACTTCAACAAGGAGCTAGAAAGCATAAAAAAAGATAAAGGAATCATAACAAATTACCAGTCAGAAATGAAGAATACAATATCTGAAATGAAGAAAACACTAGAAGAAATCAACAGTGGCATTCCAAGATGGTGGCAGATTAAGTGGAATTACACTGATATTTTCCCTGGGCCAAAATGGAATTAGAACTAAAATATATGAAAATAATCCTAAATAACCAACTGAAGACTAACTACAGAGGCCCCTTGTCATTAAGGATGTAAAGAGGAGGCCATGTGGAGACTGGTAGGAAGTGCAGAGAACAAGAGGGCTGAATAAGCTCCCACAGGCAGCAGCTAAAGTTTTGCAGGGATATCTCAGCTGTGGGGGTTTCCCCCTGAAGCAAAAACTCTAACCTGGGCTCCCAAGCCCTGAGTAACAGAAATTCACACAACATCTGGCTGTGAAAAGCACTGAGGGTTCTGTCAGATAGTGAGAGGTGGTTAGAAACACAGGCACTCTCTTAAATGACCAACATAGTAGATTTCCACTCACTTTATGCTCTGGCTGAGGGAGGGCAGAGCAGACTAGAGTTGCAGACTAGAGTCTAGGGTTGGTGACTCTGAGGAGAGAGTTGAGAAAAAAGGCACCAGGATCCCTGTGCTGAATTATCCCCCGATTCTGCAGAGGCCAGCTTTCTCAGGTACAGCTTTCATGCCAACACAACTTTAGCCTGGGGGGAAGCAATTGCCACACTTATTGGAAAACATATTGCCCCACCCACTGTAGTTTATACCCTCCTGAAGACTACAGCCTGAGGGTCATTAAATGACTGAGATTAATAGTCAGCCTGCAGGTAGAAGTGGATCTCTAAGTGCTTTGAGTCTTGCCTGACCTGCTCTTGGGCTCATACTCAACCAGCCCCAGCAGAGGGAGCACAAGCAGTGAACTGCTGAGAGCTCCAAACAGGGTACTCTGAGCCAGTCACAAACATAGTCTGACATTGGACTGCACCAAAGACCTTCCAAGAAGACTCGAAATGAAAACACCCAATAGCCAGCTTCAGACAACATCAGAAAAGGATCCAATAAGTTTCATAAGCAGAATATCCACAGGGAGATATTGGTAGGCTCCAAACCTGGAAGAGAATTCCGCTTCATGTAATAGTCACTTGCACAGCAGGCCAAACACTGTGTTTGGAGTTGAGCCTCACTGTCAACCAGCCTGAGGAAGTTCAACCCATTCATGAATAGGCAATAGCATTCAAGACTTAACTAAAAAAAAAAAAAAAACAAACAAACAAACAAAAAAAACAGGGCCTACAAAATGCACACAAAGGGCACTATTAGAGTGCCCAGGTCTGGTGATCAGGGAGACTGCACCACTGGGTGCTACAGGTCACTTACTACATAAAACCAATCTACCAAGACTGTGAGTCATAACACATTTAACTAATACATAGAAACAAACCCAAATAGGCAATCGAAATTGGGAGACAAAGAAAAAAGCCCCAAATAAAATAATGAGAACTCTCCAGAAGAAGAGCTAAATGAAATAGAGATAAGCAATTTAACATATAAAGTTCAGAGTATACTGATAAGGATGTTCAACAGTATGAAAAAAGACACAGAAACTATGAAAAACAATCCGTTGGAAATGAAGAAAGACATAGTGGAAATAAGAAATGCACTGGAAGGAATAAACAGCAGAGTAGAGGAAGCTGAGGATCAACTAAGAGAATTAGAAGACAGGATAGAAAAAAATCACTCAATCAGAGAACCAAAAAAACAAAACAAAACAAAAAAACAGGAGGACAGGGAGGACAGTATCAGTATAAGGGAGATGTGGGACAGCATGAAATGTAACAATGTCTGCAGCATATGAGTACCAGAAGGAGAAGAAAGTGAGCAAGGTATAGAAAAATTGTTTAAAGAAATAATGGAAGAAAACTTCCCTAAACTGGTAAAGGAAAAAGTAACACAAGTTCAAGGAGTCCCAAGCAAAAAGAACCTGAAGAAGTCCACAAAGAGATACATCATAATTAAAATGCCAAAGATTAAAGACAAAGACAGAATCTCAAATGCAGCAAGAGAAAAGCAATTTGTTACCTACAAATGCTGTCAGATGCTTTTTCATCAGAAACTCTATAGGCCAAAAGAGAATGGCAGGAAGTATTCAAGGTAATGAAAAGCAAGGATCTAAAAACAAGATTACTATATCCAGCAAGGCTATCATTGACAATAGATGGTGAAATAAAGAGCTTCCCAGACAAAAAAGGCTAAGGAGATTGTCACCACAAAACCAGTACTGAAAGAAATGCTAAAGGGACAGCTGTAATGAGAAGAACAAATACAGAGTGATAGAAACATAGGCATAAATAATAAAAATGGCAATGAATAAGTACTTATCAATAATAATCTTAAGTGTAAATGGCTTAAATACGCCAATGAAAAGACATAGGTTAGCTGAATAGATACATAAACATGACAAAATATATACTGTCTATAAGAGACCCACCTCAGAGCAAAAGACTCCAATAGGATGAAAGTGAAGGGATGGAAAAATAATTTCCATGCAAATGAAAATGAAAAAAAAAAAAAAAGCAGGGATAGCAATACTTATATGTGACAAAATAGACTTCAAAAAAATAAAAGAGACAAAGAAAATAACTACATAATACTAAAGAGAAGAATCCAACAAGAGAATATAATCCTGGTAAACATATATGCACCCAATATAGGAGCACCTAAATAAATACACACACACACACACACACACACACACACACAAACAAACTCTTGACCACTTTAAGAGAAAAATCATAAGTAGGGGACTTCAAAAGCCCACTGACTTCATTGGATGGATATTCCAGACAAAAAAAAATCAACAAAGAAATAGTGACACTCAGTGACACACTAGATCAGATAGATTTAATTGAGATTTACAGAACATTTCACCACAAGGCGGCATAATATACAGTCTTCTCAAATGCATATGGGACATTCTCAAAGATAGAACACATATTAGGACACAAAATAAGTTTCTACAAGTTCAAAAAAATTAAAAACATATCAAGCATCTTTTCTGATGACAATGGCATGAAACTAAAAATCAACTACAATAAAAATACTCAAAAACATTCAAACACATGGAAAGTAAATAGCATGTTATTAAACAATGAATGGGTTACCAATGAGATTAAGGAATACATTTAAAATGTCCTGGACACAAATGAAAAGGAACACACAACAATCCAAAATCATTGGGACACAGCACCAAAAGTCCCAAAGGGGAAGTACATAGCACTACAGGTCTACATCAAGAAACAAGTAAAATCTCTAATAAACTATCTAAAATTACAACTTAAAGAATTAGAAAGGAAGCAACAAGAAAAACCCAAACGAAGAAAATAATGAAGATCAGAGCATAAATGTCATACAGATTAAAGAAACAATACAAAGAAAAATGAAACCAACAGGTGGTTCTTTGAAAAGATAAAAAAGGTTAATGAAGATTTAACCAGATTCATCAAGAAACAAAGAGAGAGAGAGGACCTACATAAATAAAATCAGAAATGAAAGAAGTGAAGCAACAACTGATACTATAGAAATACAAAGGATTGTAAGAAAATATTGAAAACAACTATATGCCAACAAATTGAACAACCTGTGCAAAATGGACAAATTCCTAGAAACTGAATGTCTAAAATTGAATCAGAAAATCTGAATAGAGTAGTAACAATTAATGAAATTGAAGCAGTAATCAAAACACTACCAGCAAACAAAAGTCCTGGACTGAATGGCTTCACAGGGAAGTTTTACCAAACATTAAAAAAAGAACTAAGATCTATCCTCCTCCAACAATTAAAAAATTCAAGAATAAGGAAGATTTCTAAGCTCTTTTTATGAGACCAGCATTATCGTAATTCCAAAACCAGATAAAGACACTACAAAGAAAGAAAATCACAGGCCAATATACCTGATGAACATTGATGCTAAAATCCTCAACAAAAAAATATTATCCAATTGCATCAGGAATTATACTAAAACTAGTGGCCCGGTGCATGAAATTCATGCACATTAAAAGAAAATTAATTAGAGGAAATATTTTAATATTGCTATTTGCCCTTTCTCTATAATAGAAGTGTCAGAGATGAAAGAAAATTAGTAAAATGTATATAAAATCTCCCACCTGTCAGAGTCTGGGGTGCACCGTGGGACCTAGAGTTAAGTTCTCGCCCACCACCCGCACGTGCTTTGAAAACACAGGAGACCCAGACCTGGCCAGCCCCATCCCCATTGGGTGAAACCCAGACCCGGTCAGCCCCACCAGGAGGGGGGCATAGCCTCAGGTTCCCCAGCCCAACGCCAGGTGGGGGGTGCAGCCTCAGGTCCCCTGGTCCAGCGCCGGGTTGGGGGTTCCAGTCAGGTCCCCTGTCAAACCCTGCCTGGTGGGGGGTACAGCCTCAGGTCCCCTCGCCTGGCGCCGGGCCGGGAGGTATGGCCTGAGGTCCCCTGTGAAGTCCCCCTGGGAGCGGGGTATGGCCTGAGATCCTCCATCAAGCCCTGCCAGTCTGGGGCGCAGCCTGAGGTCCCCCGTCAAGTCCTGCGGGGCGAGGGACACAGCCTGAGGGCCCCCGGCCCGGTGCTGGGGCACAGCCTAAGGTCTTCCGGCCTGGCGTCAGAGCTGGGGGCATGGTCTGAGGTTCCCCCGGACTGGTGCTGGGGTGGGGGGCACGGCCTGAGGTCTCCCAGCCCGGCGTCAGGGCAGAGGGTGCTGCACAAGGTACCCTGTAAAGCCCTGCCAGGCAGGTGGCATGACCTGAGGTCTCCTGTCAAGCCCCCTGGGGCGGGGGGCACGGCCTGAGGTACCTCGCCCCCCCCCAGGCGCCTTGCAGCCTCAGGTCCCTGCTATTCAGTTGTGACGCTATGGTGTCCCACCTAATTTTCATATTCATCTATTATTATGATGATGATTATCCAACATGACAAAGAGGGATTTATCCCAGGGATGCAAGGCTGGTACAATATTTGCAAGTTCATAAATGTGATGCATCACATTTTACAAACAAAATGAAAGAAAAGTCATATGAGCATACCAATAGATGCAGAAAAAGCATTTGACAAAATCCAGTACCCATTTTTGATAAAAACTCTTAGGAAAGTGGGAATAGAGGGATTATACCTTAACATAATAAAGGTCATATTTGACAAAACTACAGCCAACATCATACTTAATGAGCAAAAACTAAAAGTGTTTCCCTTGAGAACAGGAACAAGACAGGGATGTCTACTTTCACCACTTATTCAACATAGTACTGGAAGTCTTAGCCATAGCAATCAGACAAGAAGAAGAGATAAGGTATCCAAATTGGAAAGGAGGAAGTGAAACTGTCATTATTTGCAGATGACATGATATTGTGCATGGAAAACCCTGAACATTCCACCAAAATATTTCTAGAGTTAATAAATGAATTGGCAACATAGCAGGGTACAAAATTAGCACCTAGAAATCAATGGCATTTTCATGCACCAATAATGAAATCTCAGAAAGTGAAACTAAACAAACAATCACATTTACCATTGCAACAAAAATATTAAGATACTTAGGAATCAACTTAAGCAAGGAGGTTAAAGACTGGTCCTGGGAAAACTGCAGGACGTTGACAAAAGAGATACAGGAAAATATAAACAAGTGGAAGAATACACCGTGTTCATGGATTGGTAGAATCAACATCATTAAGTGTCCATACTCCCAAGGCAATCTATAGATTCAATGCAATTCCTATTAAAATACCAATGGCATATTTCACAGATCTAGAGCAAACACTACAAAAATGTATATGGAACCAAAAAGATCCCAAATAGCCACAGCAACCTTGAGAAAGAAGAACAAAGTTTGGAAGGACCACAATACCAGGTATCAAGTTATACTACAAAGCCACTGTAATAAAAACAGCCTGGTACTGGCAAAGAACAGGCATATAGATCAATGGAACAGAACAGAGACCCCAGAAGTTGAGCCATTTTGCTCAATTAATATTTGACAAAGGAGGCAAGAGCATACAATGGAGTCCAAGACAGTCTCTTCAATAAATGGTGCTGGGATAATGGGACAGATACATGCAAAAGAATGAAACTAGAACAACCAACTTATACCATATACACGAATAAACTTAAAATGGATAAAAGGAGATACTTTTCGAAAGAGGACATAAGGAAACCCAAGAGACATATGAAAACATGCTCAAAGTCACTAATCATCGGAGAGATGCAAATCAAAATGACAATGCGGTACCATCTCACACCTGTCAGAATGGCTATTATCAACAAATCAACAAATGACAAGTGCTGGCGCGGATGCGGAGAAAAAGGAACCCTCGTGCACTGCTGGTGGGAATGCAGACTGGTGCAGCCACTGTGGAGAACAGTATGGAGTTTCCTCAAAAAACTAAAAATGGAACTCCCATTTGACCCAGAGATCCCACTTGTAGGAATACATTCTAAGAAACCAGAAACACCAATCAGAAAGGATATATGCACCCCTATGTTCATAGCAGCACAATTTACCATAGGTAAGATTTGGAAACAGCCTAAGTGCCCATCAGCAGATGAGTGGATTAAAAAACTGTGGTACACAATGGAATACTATGCTGCGGTAAAAAAAAAAAAAAGGAATTCTTACCATTTGAAACAGCATGGATGGACCTGGAGAGCATTATGCTAAGTGAAATAAGCCAGTCAGAGAAAGATAAATATCACATGATCTCACTCATTTGCGGAATATAATGAACAACATAAACTGATGAACAAAAACAGATCCAGAGACAGAGAAGCATCGATCAGACTGTCAAACCTCAGAGGGAAGGTAGGTGAGGGAGGGGGTAAGGGGCAGAGATCAACCAAAGGACTTGTATGCATGCATATAAGTCTAACCAATGGACACAGACACCAGGGGGGTGAGGGCATGAGTATGGGGTGGGGGGGGGACAATGGGGGGTAAGGACACATATGTAATACCTTAATCAATAAAGATAAATAAAGTTAAAATGTAAGACATGAAACCATAAAAATCTTAGAAAAAACCACTGGCAGTAAAATCTCAGACATTTCACAATGTAATATGTTTACTGATACATCTCCTAGGACAATGGAAAGTAAGGAAAAATAAACAAATGGGACTACATCAAAATAAAAAGCTTCTGCACAGCAATAAGAAACCAACAACAAAATGACAAGAGGGCCCAATGCATGGGAGAACATATTTGGCAATGATAAATCTGATAAAGATTTAACATTCAAAATAAATACAAACTCATACAACTTAACAAAAGGAAGATAAACAATCCAATTAAAAATGGGCAAAGGACCTAAATAGACACTTCTCCAAAGTGGACAGACAAAAGGCCAAGAGACATATGAAAAAATGCTCAGTCACTAATCATCTGAGAGATGTGAATCAAAATGACAATGAGATATTATCTCACACCTATCACTACCATCAACAAGACAAGTGCTGGCGAGGATGTGGAGAAAAGGGAACCCTAGTGCACTGCCGGTATGAATGCAGACTGGTGCAGTCATTGTGGAAAACAGTATGGATTTCCTGAAAAAATTAAAAATGGAACTTTCATTTGACCTAGTGATCCCACTTCCAGGAATATATCTTAAGAAATCAGAAACACCAATCTGAAAGAATATATGCACCCCTGTGTTGATAGCGCAATTTATAATAGCTAAGATTTGGAAATAAGCCAAAGTGCATGTCAACAGATGAGTGGATAAAAATGCTGTGGTACCTCTACACAATGGAATACTATGCAGCTGTAAAATATAAAGAACTCTTATCCTTTGAGAGAGCATGGATGGATCTGGAGAGAATCATGCTAAGTGAAATAAGCTAGTGAAAGACAAGTATCACATGATCTTACTCATATGTGGGATCTAATGAACAACATAAACCCATGAACAAAATAAATCCAGAGACATAGTAACATGGAACACACTGTTGAACCTCAGAGGTAAAGCAGGGTAGGGTGGGTGGGTGGGAAACAAGCAATCAAAGATCTTGTATACATATATGCATAACCCATGGACACAGACAAGAGGGTAGTGAAGGCCTTGGGTGGGGGTTGGGGGTGGGTTGGAAGAGGTCAATGGGGGGGAAAAGAGGGACATATGTCATATTTTCAACAATAAAATTTTTTTTAAAAACCAAGAAAAATTTATTATTCAGTGTTGTACATTTAGATTGTTTCTGCCTTTTTTTAATACACAATGTTACAGCTATGCTTATACATCTAGCTATATTAGTTTATTTGGTTTTAGAGAGAGTGGCATGGAAAAATATCAACAAAAATTATTGTCACATTTATTTTCTCTTCCTTATGTAAAAAGCATATTTTATTGTTAATAAATAATATGTGTGGCTGTCATCAAAGCTAATTTGTGTACCTATCTAAACTTCCACTTACTTTGTTTATGATTCATATAGTTACAAAATATTTTCTTCCAGCATTCTGCCAATACTTCATGCAGATTTCATCCAAACATATCTATATTCACATAACATTTCTCCTTCAGTTATAAACTTCCTTCCATCTTTGCCATGTTTTATATATGCCTTCATAAGTCAGAATGAAACTATTTAATGGTAGAATGTAAATTGCTAGACAATGAGGTAGATGCACAAATAGCCATCATAGGTTAAAGTTTAAGTCTAATCATGCTTTAAACTGAGTAACATGAAAACATAAATATCAAGACATTGAGATATTTATTAAAATATTATCAGTGAAATAAATCAAGTCTTGAATCAAGTATAACAAAATCTACTTATTGCAATTAATTAAATCAATAAAAATCAGTTAAACTGAAACAGGGAAAAGTTTTCCATACATAACTATAACAACGTAAAAAATACCCTGAGTCAATTAAAAGATAAAAAACAATAATGAAAGATAGGGCACGTATCACTATTGGTATAAAGTGAAAAAGGTAGGCCCCTGCTTTCTCAGGGGTAACTGACTTTCATTACTTAGCTAAGTGCTTTCATTTATTCTTCATAATGGATGATGAAGTGTTACATGTTATGTTTGTTTTTCCAAATAACTAAAGGCAAACGCCACTCATTCAGTACACAGTCAGCCAAAAATATGTTCCTGCTTTAGAGTGCCTAAATCAAATGGAAGCTCGTGACTTCAAAATAGTTTGCTGATGTATATAAAGTTCCTTGCTCTTCCAAGGTACACACACACATAAACAACTTGATCTCTTCCTACTATTTCATGATCAGTACAATGCCCTAAAAGAGTAATTCCACGGGGCCCACATACCATTAATGAATCCAGAGACTACATCCTGTTAATCCATGCATTACTTCAAAGGATTTTAAAATATTACTTCCCTTGATATGAGGCTATCACTTTCTATGTGAAATATGATGGTCTGTGGTCTGGAAAGTCAGATAAACAAGGGACAATGATGGATAAAGAGCATCTATTTCACTATAAAGGTAATGGAATGTAAGACATGAAGTAAAGTCTCTTTGTATTTTTTTATTTGAATGTTTGCTTGCTTCTGAGTTCATAGTTTTGTTCTAATTAGTTCAAGTACCTTAAATTTTCACCTTCAGGTATAAGAATTTTTATTGTCATTTCATGTCCAAAGGTAAAAACAGAATATGATGAAAATACAATAGACTAACCTTTGACAAAATGTGAAAAATCCTTTATAAAATGTAGTATAAAACTACATGATATCAGGAAATACTTAACACTATTTTTATGTATAATAACTCTGAGTCAAAATTATTAGATGATGACTAAGTTTAACAAATTAAACGACAGTTTAACGGACTCTATGAGAATTTCAGTAATACACCATTTGTTCACTCATTCTTCCATATAGTCATTTATTCATTCAACAAATACCTGAATAACTGAGTGTAAGCTACTGCTAAATACCTAGATGATAGAATGAGACGAACGGACACAGGATACACCTTCATGAAGTATGCAGACAAAAATTAATAATCACACACATATGTGATTGCAAGCTGTGATCACTGAGGTGAATGGAAAGTCCAGGATGCAATGAGATCATATAGAAGAAGACAATCCAGTCTGTGATGTCAGAAGTCTTCGTAAAGGAATGCATTTCTGAGATCCAACTGAAAGGCTGTGAGGTTCAGGGGAAAGGAATCTACGCTTATGTGAAACCCCTGAGAAAGAACAGAAATATAGGCCCCCGAAGGACTCTCTACATGTTAATAAAAACTGCTAACTATATTACCCCTAACTTTTTTGATCCATTAAAGGAATGTGTCCTAACCAGTTCAGCAGGAAGCTAACTTGCTTAAAAGTACTGGCTATGGATAGATTAGAAACAACTGGTTTGAATATTTTTTGTGAATAAAATGATTATCATGGCCAGGCTCAGAGAAAATGTCTGGTCTATCTTTTTCTGGTTGAACATTGTATAGAAGACAGCACAGTATGCCAGTCTTTACTTTGCCTTTATTATTTACCTAAAGACAATGGAGAACAAATGATTGGATTCACAAACACCTTGCAATGTTAATATATTGCTCACTTCCTCAAATAAGTACCGCCCCTCGTGTGAGGTGCCATGGATCATATCATATAAATAAACTCCAAGCCCTTAAAGTCCTAATCTTTTCCTTTAGAGAAAATTCTCAAATGTTTTTGAAAAAAAAAAGTCACACTTCCATCATTCTTTCTAAACCCATTTCCAGGACCAGCTGAAGTCAGGGGCCATCTGACTTCACCTCATCCTGGGGATGGGATTAGAAAGAATGATGGCAAGTGTTTGATTTATGCACCTTATTTTACAGGAACCTCAAATATATATACTCTCTAGATAATCTGTCTAAGCCATGTACAATTTCTGAATCTCGTGTTCTTGCCAAAGACTACAAGGTTTGTACTCTTTGCTATCTAATCCTTATCAAAATTTTAGATAAAGAAATAATATTTATGGAAGATTGCCTATATGACATACAGCACACCCATTATTCAGGTCAGATAATCTAAATTTTACATATCAATCTTACAAGGTCATGAATGTACTCATTCTAAATACCACAATTACAAATGTAATGCTTTACCACATTTTAAAATTGGTTTTATTGAACTTCACATTGGAATTATATATTAGGCATACACTGACAGATACCATAAGCAATAGCTTTGCTGTGTCTATTATGGGGTTACTACTCATCCACAATATTACACAGTGTGCCTTCATGGAGACTAGGGCAAAAAATCCTTCAAGTCTAAGAATCAGAAAACATTGTGATTCCTTCTAGAAACTCTTTTTTATTGTTTGATTTTTAAAACAGCATTTATCTTATAGTATAAGTACACTGTCTCCTTTAACTTAACTGCTAAATAGATCAAAGGTAAATTTAAGGACAAATCCTAGCAATTCAGCAGGCCTATATAAAAATCATCTCTATAAGCTGATCCCACTTCAATTTAAAAAATCTTTATTGTTGAAAGTATTAGTTATGTCCTCTTTTTTCTCCCATTGACCCCTTACAGCACGAGGCTGCTCCCCGAGCCAGGCCTCCATCGCCCTCTTGTCTGTGTCCATGGGTTATACATAAATGCATACAAGTTCTTTGATTGATCTCACCCACCTACACCCACCTGCACTCTGAGGTTCAACAGTGTGTTCCAAGCTTCTATGTCTCTGGGTCAATTTGATTAAACAGTTTATTTTGTTCATTAGATTCCACAGATGAGTGAGATCATGTGATACTTGTCTTTCTCTGACTGGCTTATTTCACTTAGCATAATACTCTCCTGGTCCCTTCATGCTGTCTCAAAGGGTAAGAGATCTTTCTGTTTTATGGCTGCATAATTTTCCATGATTATAAATGTACCACAGCTTTTTTATCCACTCATCTACTGAGGGCACTTGGACTCTTATCAGATCTTAGCTATTATAAATTGTGCTGCTATGAACATAGGGGTGCATACATTCTTTCTGATTGGTGTTTCAGGGTTCCTAGGATATATTTCTAGATGTGGGATCATTGGGTCAAATGCCAGTTCCATTTTTTATTTTTTTTAGGAAAGTCCATACTATTTTCCATAATGGCTTCACCAGTCTGCATTCTCACCAGCAGTGCACTAGGCTTCCCTTATCTCCACATCCAGCACTTGTCATTTGTTGATTTTTTGATGGTAGCCATTCTGACAGACGTGAGGTGATACCGCATTGTCATTTTAATTTGCATCTCTCTGATGATCAGTGACTTTCAGCTTTTCTTTTTCATATGTCTCTTGGTTATCTCTATGTCCACTTTGGATAAGTGTCTATTAAGGTCCTTTGACCATTTCTTAATTGGATTGTTTATCTTCCTTTTGTTAAGTTGTATGAGTTTGTATTTATTTTGAATGTTAAATCTTTATCAGATTTATCATTGCCAAATATGTGCTCCCATACCCTGGAGTCATTTTTCATTTTGTTGAAGGTTTCTTTTGCTGTGCAGAAGCTTTTTGTTTTGATGTAGTCCCATTGATTATTTTCTCCTTAATTTCCATTGCCCTAGGAGATGTATCCACAAACATTGCTATGAAGAGAGGTCTGAGATTTTGCTGCTTATGTTTTCTTCTAGGATTTTTATGATTTCACATCTTACATTTAAGTCTTTTATTCATTTTGAGTTTATTGTGTATGGTGTAAGTTGGTGGTCTAGTTTCTTTCTTTCTTTCTTTCTTTCTTTTTTTTTTTTTTACATGTATCTGTCCCATTTTCCCAGCACCATTTATTGAGCATAATTGCTTATATTGATTTCTGGGTTCTCTGTTCTGTTCCATTGGTCTATATGCCTGTTCTTGTGCCAGTACCAGGTTGTTTTGATTACAGTGGCTTTGTAGTATATCTTGATATCTGATATGGTGATCCCTCCAAACTTTGTTCTTCTTTCTCAAGATTACTGCGGCTATTTTGGGGTCTTTTTGGATCCACATAAATTTTTGTAGTGTTTGTTCTAGGTCTGTGAAATATGCCATTGGTAATTTAATAGGGATGCACTGAGTCTATAGATTGCTTTGAGTAGTATGGACATTTTAATGATGTTGATCCTACCAATCCATGAACAGGGTATATTCTTCCACTTGTTTATATTTTCCTGTATCTCTTTTGTCAACATCCTATAGTTTTCCCAGTACAAGTCTTTTATCTCCTTGGTTAAGTTTATTCTTAGTTATATTGATTTTTTTGTTGCTGGGGTAAATAGGATTGTTTGTTTAGTTTCTCTTTCAGAGAATTCATTATTGGTATATAAAAATGCCATTGATTTTTGGGTGTTAATTATGAATCCTGCTACCTTGATTAATTCCTTTATTTAATGTAGTAGTTTTTGGGTTTTCTATATACAATATCATGTCACCTGTGAGCAATGACAGTTTTACTTCCTCCTTTCCAATGTGGATGACTTTTTTCTCTTCTTATTGTCTTATTGCTATAGCCAGGACTTCTAGTATTATGTTCAATAAGAATGGTGAAAGTGTACATCTCTGCCTTCCTGCTCTTAGGGGAAATAGTTTTAGTTTTTACCCATTTAGTATGATCTTGGCTGTAGGTTTGTCATATATGGCTTTTATTATATTGAGGTCTGAGGCCTCCATTCCCACTTTGCTGAGTATTTTTATCAAAACAGGGTGTTGGATTTTGTCAAATGCTTTTTCTGCATCAATTGATATGATCATGTGATTTTTGTAGTCTGATTGTATTCAGTTTTAATTAGCCTTAGGCTATTGACCACTGGGTGGGGTAAGAGGTTTTCCAACAGGGTGGGGCAATTGCTTCTGCCTACAGGCTGATTGTTAGTCTCTGTCTCTTAATGGGACTCAGAAACTCCAAGATGTTTTCTAGTAGGGTGGGATAACTGCCTTCCCCCCCAGGCAAAAAACAACCAGAGAATGCTGTCCTTTGCAGTGTGAGGGAATGACTCACCACAGAAACTATAGTGGCTCCTATTTGAAGTCCACCATCAGATCCCCCAAACCTGGCTTCTGCTCACACAGCTCCAGTCCACTCTGCCCTCCCTCTGCTGGAGTCCAAGGTGAGTGGCTGCACACAAAATTTTGTGCGTTATCCCTGTAAGTGGGTGCCTGCATTTCCAGCTATCCCTCCCAGGCAGACCTGCTGGTTTTCTCAGCCTGATGTTATGTCGGTGCCTTTCTCAGTTCTGGTGCTCTGTGCTGGGGAGCCCATCTCGGAGTTTAGACCCCAGAGTTCTTATTGGGAGCCTCCCACAGCTGAGATATCCCTTCAGACCTTCAGCTGCTGTCTGTGAGAGCCTAGCCAACCCTTTTGTGCCTTAGTACTTCCTCGCAGTCTCTACGTAGTCCCACTTTTTGTCCTTGGTTATCAGGATTCTCTACAGCTAGTTTTCAGTTGATTATTCAGGATGTTTTTTCTGTATTTTAGTTTAATTCCAGTTTGGTCCTGGGAGCGTGTCAGTGTAGCATCTACTTACTTCCCAACCATTTTGGAATCTATCCCATTATAGTTTTATTTATTTCCCCCATATATTTCCCTTTACTTAATCATATTCATGTTTATTATCATGGTTTTCAATTGATGAAAATCTTTGATATGATAAAATAAACAAAAATCTTATAACTCTTTAAATGGAGTTTATTTTTAAATTTATGTTTCTTATTTATTTTTTTAATTTAAATTTAATGTTGAAAATATTACACATACCTGCCTCCCTCCACTTGACTACCTGCCCTCAGGCCTTCACTGCACTATTGCCTATGCCCATGAGCTTTGCATATATGCATATTAGCATATAAGTATTCAGTTAATTTCATCCCTGACGCCACTTACCTCTGAGTTTAAATTAAGTTCAACTTAACTCTTTTTTTTTTTTTTTACATATATTTTATTGATATTTCACAGAGAGGAAGGGAGAGGGATAGAGAGCTAGAAACATCGATGAGAGAGAAACATCGATCAGCTGCCTCCTGCACACCCCCCACTGGGGATGTGCCCACAACCAAGGTACATGCCCTTGACCGGAATCGAACCTGGGACCCTTCAGTCCGCAGGCTGACGCTCTATCCACTGAGCCAAACCGGTTTCGGCTCAACTTAACTCTTTAAAATTAAGGGAAATATAATGTTTATATATATGTATTTTGAGAAAATTGCTTTTAAAAAACTTCAAGTATTTTTATTACCTATCTCGATTATTCATTTTTAATTCTATATTGCCTACTATTATTTGAAATTTGCTGTGTGACGAAGGACAAAAATATCATTTTGCATACATTTTGTACTTTCTTGAGAGCAGAATATTAAATCTAATTTGAAAGAAAAGATTCCAGAGTCTACAATGAGATAAAAATTGGAGCCTCTATGAAATTTTATATACTAATCATCATATAAACTTAAATTCTGAAGAGTTTAGGTCAATGGTACTAAAAGCAAGGGCATTCAGAGATATCAAACTTCTTTCTTCCCAATGTTCTGATACTCCTTAAATATGAGTAGCAACCTTACAATTAGAACCTTTATATGTTATGTTTATAAGCATCTATCTTAAATTTTTGAAGTATTAATTAAATTTATCTGTACATAATGTTAATACCCAGAGGTTTAATGTAAAAACATAAATCCCTTGTTGCCATGAATTATCTACACTAATATAAGAGAAACATGCAAATTAACCATCACTCTGCTACGCCAAGCCATGACCACCAGCCAATCAGGAGCGAGTATGCAAATTAACCCAACCAAGATGGCTGCAGGACACGGAGCTGGAGCAAGCAGGAGGCTTGGTTGCTCCCGGCAATGGAGGAAGCCAAACTTCCCACCTGCCCTGGCCAGCCCTGGCCTCCGCTCAAGGCTACAAAATTTCAATTATAGAAGATAAATAAATCCCAACAAAAACCATGGAGCTGGAGCAAGCAGGAGGCTTGGGTTGCCCCCCGTGATGGAGGAAGCCAAGCTTCCTGCCTGCCCTGGCTGGACCTAGCCTCTGCTCAAGGCTACAAATTTCAATTATAGAAGATAAATAAATCTTAGATACTTGCTTCCAGCCAGCCCTGGCCTCCGCTCAAGGAGGCGCTGAGAAAAAAAAAGAAAAAGAAAAAGAAAAAAAGGAGGGGCTGGGACCTTGGGTCGCAGGGTGGGTGATCAGACCAGGATGGGATGGCAGGGGCCATTGGGGTAAGCAGACCAGCAGGGGGGCAGTTGGCGATGAGCAGGCCATCAGTGGGGGTCAGTTGGAGGTGATCAGGACAGCAGGGGGCGCAGTTTGGAGTGAGCAGGCCAGCAGGGGAGCAGTTGGGGGCGAGCAGGCCAGCAGGGGGGGGGGGCATTTGGGAGTAAGCAGGCCAGCAGCAGGGGGTAGTTGGGGGTGAGCAGGCCAGCAGGCAGAGTGGTTAGGGGCAATCAGGCAGGCAGGCATGCAGGTGAGTGGCTGGATCCAGCAGTCCCGGATTGTGAGAGGGATGTCTGACTGCCAGTTTAAGCTCAATCCCTATAAACCGGCAGTAGGACATCCTTCGAGGAATCCCAGATTGGAGAGGTTGCAGGCCGGGCTGAGGAACACCCCCGAATCCGGTGCACAAATTTCGTATACCGGGCCACTAGTATAACCTATGATAAAATAACTAAGTGCAAAGATAACGAGCAAAGAACAGATATTTAAAAATACTTAAAGCATATAAAAATTCTCATAAACAAATTTGTTGATATAATATTAGTATAAGGGTAAAATGAATAGACTATAATATAACTTTGTTAATGAAATGTACTTACTAATCCTCATTCATAAACAGTGGTGGCCAAGAAGAATTGTTTCCTGTGTTCCAATTATAGGGACTAAGTTCTTATATTGAATATAGACAGATCTCATATGCAACTAGAAACAAAGGAAGGAATGGAAAAGTGCATTGAAAGATAAGGAGTAAAAGAATCATCAATATCAGCATGGCACAGTCTAGTAAAACGTTTGAAAGAGGAAGGCCTGATGAAATGCAAATACAAATGTCCTTGAAAAATTAAAAGTAAGAAGGCTTGAAATGTTCAGAGAACAAATGTAAACAAACTATGATCGTAAGTTATTTCAAAGAGAACTGAGCATGGTATCTGCATATAAAGAAAGTCTGGGAGCTGAATGGGCTGGTCTGACACCCACATGTGCCGTTTTATTAACAGGGAGGAAGATTGTTTCTGCAAAGGCTGCCTGTGAGGATTAAGAGTTCCTAGCCCCACACCAGATCCCTAACCCAGGGTGCCAGAGCTGGGAAGAGAAGTTCCCCAAGTATGGGTTATGAAAATAAGCAGGGATTGTGGCTGAGTGACATGAAGGCTGCTGGAGACCCAGGTGTTCCATTTAAAGGTCGGCACATGAACCTACTCAGACTCCCAGCACCAGGAGGCTTTGGAGGACCCAGACACATACAGGGAGAAACTGAATTGTCTGGCATCAGGGCAGTAACTTGGGAGCAGATTTCTCCAAGACAAGGGTGCTTGCAGGGATCATTGTTCCTGTGCTGGGACCTCCCCTGTTCCAGGGCTGACTGGCAGCCATATCTGAGTCTCCATCAGCCTGGACCACAAGGTATATTCCCTCCTAGGGATTCCCTGAGACCCCCACCCCATTGAATTTGCAGCCCCACCCATGCTGTTTGCAGCAGCTTTTCCATATGAATGGCCTGTCCAAGATAAGTCTTCAGACTTTGCTAAAATCTCTCAAACAAGCTGCAGCTGGTGACAGTGTGCCCTAAACCTATCAAGACCTAGCACTAACACCAGCCTGCCTGGCTTCACAGCTGGGCCTCACCTGGACACCTCCAAGCCCAATACAAATAGCAAGTAGCAGCCATCTGCAGATTCTGCTGTAGTTCCTGCTGGGTGGCCCCAGGCAGTGGCTGGCTTTGCACCTCACAAGAAGCCCTAGAGCCAGTGCACCTAGTGGACAGCTTCTGACCATAGGACATTACAATTCTACACAACCACAAGTGACACAGTTAAAAGGCAGACTCAGTGAGCACCAAAACCCCACTGAAGTAAGTCCTGCTCCATAGAGGTGTTTCCTGAACAGCAGTTCTCCAACTGTACTTGCAACTGGTACTCACAGCCAATTGGCCTGGAGATCAACTCCTCACAGTAATGCCAACAGCAACCAAGGATCAACTATAAGTCTGCTTGCAGCCCTCACAGGGGCACACCTAGAGTTCCCAGCTCAGGTGACTAGGGAGGCTGAACCACTGTAGGACACCTACTACACAAAGCCACTTTACCAATTCCAGGAGACATAGCAGCTCTACCTAATACATAGAAACAAGATCAGGGAAGCAGCCAAAATATGGAGACAAAGAAACATGTCACAGATGAAAGAAATGAAAGCAAGCAAACTACTGGATACAGAATTCAAAACCTTAGTTATAAGGTTATTCAAGGATTTTCATGAGACTTTCAAGGATATTAGAGAGAATGTAAAAAACATGAAAAAGGACCATTCAGAAATTAAACATACACTAAGCAAAATAAAGAATAGTTTACAGGGATTCAATGATAGAGTAGAAGATTCCGAGAATCAAATCAACAATATGAAATATGAGGAAGCAAAAAACACCCAATCAGAAGAGCAAAAAGAAAAAAAAATCCAAAAATATGAAGATAGTGCAAGGAGCCTCTGTGACAACTTGAAGAGAACCAACATTCGCATTATAGAAGTGCCAGAAGGAGAGGGGAGAGAGCAAGATATTGAAAACCTATTTGAAGAAATAATGACAGAAAACTTCCCCTACATGGTGAAAGAAATACTTAGAAGTCCAGGAAGCACAGGGAGTCCCAAACAAGAGAAACTCAAAGAGGCCCACCAAGACACATCATAATTAACATGCCAAGGGTTAAAGACAAAGAGAGAATCTTAAAACCAGCAAGAGAAAAGCAGTTAGTTACCTACAATGCAAGCAAAAGTGAAAGCAAGGAGTTGTCGTGGAAGAATTAGAAAGGTTTATGATGCTGAATTTTAAAAAGAGAAGGTTCTAGCTATGAGAAATTTCAACAACATATTCCATGTGAAAAGATTGTAATGAGGCCAAAATCATAATCTTGTGCTTTAAAAATCAAACATATGTTGATACAGAAAAAAAACAAAAAACACCTTTGCTTCAAAATATTGATAGGCATAAGGATTGACAGGATTTCAAAATAAAAAGTGTAAAATTCTGCACCTTGAAGAATTTCTCCAGAACTAACATAATAACTTCTAGTTTGACTCAAGAAAAGTGACAGAACTCTTAGACTGTTTTCTAGTTGTAATAACTGCAGAGCCACTTGACTAAAATTCTAAAAAAAAGATAAATTATGAAATGAATAACAGTATTAGATTTTTTTATATTGCACTTATTCCTTGGAGAAAAATTATTAGTTATTTGATGGTATTTCATACTGTTATATAAAATGGACTTAAGATTACTGAAATTCAATTATTTTTGAATGGCCAACTGATAGGAAAATAATTATTTCTTCTAAAAATGAGTAACTGAATAAATTGGATAATTGGAAGGGGTCTCCTTTTTCAATGTCACATCTTTGGTGGGGGACAAATCATTGTACCTCTGGCTTAGAATGTAGAATGATTACATTTCCTTAGTTAGGAGAAGACCTTTTGGCAACCCATACTCTCACTTGAATACAAGTGTCATATATAAATCTATTATGCATCCTTCCTCTTTTATACTTAGATAATAGATATGAAATTCATTTCTTCTGTACTTGTAAAACGAATAAATTTCTCTGTACAAAACCAATGGAAAAGAAGATTTCACAATGTTTAATAGTATCACAAGGGCAATGTACTGCTGTAATACTTTTAGTCTGAAGTAGATAACTCAAATTATAGTTTAACCTCCAGTAATAAGAACCATTCCGCTTTGAAAACATTTGTTGCAAAATTAAAAGAGATAGTGGGTTTTAAGGGCATGAAGAGAGGCTCTGCTGTGTTTCCACTCATTGATGGTGAAAAAATACCAAAAATCACATACATGGACAGGTCTCAATATACAGAAAAAATACTCAGTGAGAACTAATATATGCAGAAGTTAATGTTAATTGAACATAAAGTATGTGACAAACTAAACAAAAGACATTAATGAGTTAGATATAAATCTGCAAAGGAACTCATCCCTTTAATCCATACAAGTCCACTAAGATATTTATGCCAATAAAAGTTAATTTTGCTTAAATAAGAAATAAAATATGAAGAGATGCCACACATGATCTAAATCATCCTCACACACAAACACTCATGTATGTCATACAACAAAATAATTTTGTCTGAGCACATAATCAAATCAGTACATGAAACATAACACAACAAACATCTAATTTACAATAAACCCAACATTTAACCATCTGACAATGACAAATGTGAATGCTAGGTTTATAAAAGACAAAGTAACCACATTTTGTAGAAAATGGACTGTAGTCTTAGGAAGATCTGCTTTCAAATACAGACTCCACTATTTAAAATCTATAGATTTTTCACATTTTACTTAACCCCTCTTTGTCTCAGATTTTTTGTCTGTACATCTACTACATCTAATAGGATTATTATTAAGGTTTAATGAGATCCTATCTGCTTTGATGTTGTGTGTCCATATATAGCAGAAACAAAATAATGTAAGCTTTTAAAAGTGAGATTTTGTATAGAGTAATTTTTTGAAATTCTCATGGCATTTATTTTTAACTAAAAATAAAGGCTTGTGTATAAACTTAGGCGACAGAAAAGTTTACAGACTAAGCCTGGCTTTCTCTCTTTACTGTTGTCAAAGTACCTAACCTATCTGAGTATTCGTTTTCTCATATGCAATTTGTGGATAAAATATTTTAAAGGTTCTTGATAAATTTCAAATGAAATAATGTAAAGAAAAAAGTACCTGGAATGAATACTCAATAAATTTTAATTTGCTTTATTTATGTCATCACGAAACTGCAGCTTAAAAAAATCTTGTGAGTCAAATTTATCTTTTGTACATTTCTCTGTTATTCATTTATTGTCCCTGTACATACATGTTTGCTGAAAAAGGAAGTGGAGAATAAAGCCCAGAAATTATGAGATACTGCTCCAAGGATTGGTTTGTTGCAGTAATACTGGTAAAGTAAGATGAAAATTATATCTAAGGAGAAAATTTCATTGAAAAGGTACTAGATATTCATGGTTACACTAATAAAAAGGCTCCTTGACAACTAGCCTCCTTTAATTTATTTTTTATTTTTTATTTTTTATTTTTATTTTTTTGTGGGAGCAGGGTTGCCATCAGCATATCCTTTTTGTCACACACACTTGTAGAACAAATAATCTTTTCTTGTCTGGGGAAGTTCAAATAGTGGTGGAATAATTAAAAGCAAATTGTTCACCTTAGAATTTTAAAACCTTACATTTCATTAAAAAAATATGTTGCCCTAACAGCACAGTGACCTCTAGGAGGTAGAAAGCTTTAGATCACTGGTGAAGGTTGGGCTGGCCTTCCCTTCTTTCTTCCCCAGGCTGTCTGGTTCTCCTAGGCCCTAGTTTGCCAGGAGCCAGAAAGGTTTCTTTTCTCAGAATGGGACTGGAAAGGCTGTGACCCCTGTGCAGAGAGGCACCCTGTATTGTGTGTGAGTCTTACAAGATCCTTTAAGGTAATCTGAGAACAAGGGTTGGAAGGTGCTATAAGCAGCTACCAAGAGAGATCTGTGCAACAGCCGAGTTGAGCACTCATGAGAGAAGCTCAGATTATCCTCAAATATTAGGAGGATATATAAGTTCTTCCTGCTACTCAACATGGAGTGATTGAATAACTAGAACATTTTAGATCCCTAAGTCTTTTAGGCCCCTGTGATTCCGTACTGAATGTGGTCTCAGAAATATAAAAATAAACAAAGAAGTCACAATATGGTCAAATTAGAGAAGGAGAGAGAGAGAGAGAGAGAGAGAGAGAGAGAGAGAGAGAGAGAGAGAGAGAAGACAGATTAAAATGACTTAAGTAATGACCAGTTCCACAGTAGTGGCAACATATACAAAATGCCAGAAGAGCAGAGGGAAGATGTCAAAGTGGTGATTTTTGAGCAGTGTTTTGAAAGTTGAAGTGATAAAGAGAAAGTTGAGAAAGACACAAGCTCTTCTGGGCCAGTTTGGCTCAGTGGATAGAGCATTGGCCTGCGGACTGAAAGGTCCCGGGTTCAATTCTGGTCAAGGAATGTGCTGCGGTTGCAAGCTCGATCACTGGTCCTGGTCAGGGAGTTTGCAGGAGGCAACCAGTCAATGTGTCTCTCTCACATCAGTGTTTCTCTCTCTCTGTCTCTCCACATCCCTTGCACTCTCTCTAAAAATCAATGGGGAAATATCCTCAGGTAAGGATTAACAATAAATAAGTAAATAAGTAAATAAATAAATGTGAATTTATGGAATGGCATAATGTACTCAGGAAATAATGAGTACACCAGTGCAAACAGTATACAGCCAACAAATCAAAGGTGAAATAACTTAAAGGAAAAAAGTGCTAAAAATAGTGATTCAAGGAAGTAAGTATTATGAAACCAAGAGCTCATGATAAAATGTAAGTCTTGGATTCAAACAGCCCAAGGTATTTAACAATATTCTTGAGACCCCAACTTGCTCTTCTATTAAACAGGACAAAATAAGATGCTTTTATCTAGAATGCCTATGTGACTCCAAATTTGAAATCGTCAACAGTGACAGAAGTAGATTTTTCAGGGATATCTACCTGAATGTTAAAGATTACAGTGTTAGCCTGGCTGCTGTGGCTCAGTGATTGAACATCGACTCATCAACCAAGAGGTCACGTCAGGGCACATGCCAGGGTTGGGGCTCTATCCCAAGTAGGGGGCATGCAGGAGTCAGCCAATCCATGTTTCTCTATCATCGATGATGTTTCTATTCAAATGCAAAATTAATTCAGTATAAATGTAAATAAACTAGCTGTCAGGAGCTAAAATAATGAATGCCCAGATTTTTCTTTATTGATTTCCTACTATAATAAGCATATGTTTTGGCAGTAAATAGGCAGCCATTGTGCTATGTAGTAGATGTGGTGTGGAGAAGAAATGCCATTGATTTAGAAATTGAATCATGGATAGGATTCAAATGGGTCTACACTCCGAAGCATTTCAACAGGGAGAGAGAGAAAAAAAGAAGTAAAGCCTCCTCACCACCCTTCAAACAGCTTACATTCCAGTGGATAAAGATAAATCATTAAAAGTAAAAAAAATAGTAAATTTTATAGTATGTTAAATGGTAATGAATGTTATAGTAAGAAATTAGAGAAGGATGAGGATGATGAATCAATGTGCCTGTAGAATTGCAATTTAAATAAGATAGTTAGGGCAGATTTCACTGAGAAAGTGACATTTTAGCAGACATGAAAGAGGTGATGAAGATATCAGAGGAAAAGCAACCTAGGCAAAGGGAACAGCCATTGCAAAGGCCCCGAGGAGGGAGCATGCTGAGGAGGGAGTTGTTTGAAAAACAGCAAAAAGGCTAATGTGGCATGAATAGAGTAAAGAAGAGGGAGGGTATAAGATATGATATCAGATTATATATGGTTTTATAGACCATTTTAAGGTTTTTAAATTTTAATGGGGTGCAGGGAGAGAGTTTTGAATGGTGAGGTAAGATGATCTGATTTAGGTTTTAAAAGTACCTAACTACTGTGCTGAAAACAGACTGTAAGGGATCAAGTATTAAGTTTGGCAGACTAAGGAGAAGGCAATTACAAAAAATAAATGCAAGAGATGATGGTGGCTTGGAACAGGATGACAGATGAGATAGTGAGAAGTGATTGAAATTTGTTTTAGTGGAGCCCACATAGAGCCAAATCTACCTTTATTGTTTATTTTTAAAATTCATTCATTTCTTCCATTTATTTAATTGATTTCAAGCATTTAATAAGCATTTATTGTAAGCAAAGTACTGTATACATTAAATATTATTCTACAATTTCAGACTGCCATTGTGTCATTTGCCATCTCTACTTTCTCACCACTCATTACAATAAAGTATCCTTAAGCCCTTGGTTTTGATCTATTTATTGCTTACACTGAAAAACATCTATGATCAAGCCAGGATAAGGTAAGCTATAACTCTGATAACTGTTACTTAACAGATAATACATTGGGACAACTGCAAGAATTAGGAAAAGAAGAGGAGAAAGCTCATTAGGTACCCAGAATGCAGGCCTCTCTAGTCAAATGGAAATGGAACATTCAGGAGCCAGCTGGCCTAGTCCTAGCAGTATTCTCAGTTTTACATGAACAAGTGGCAGCTATCCCTGTGGGGAAAACTTTCTCTCCAACTCCACTATCCTAAAGCTGCTAAGTGCATCTCTCAATTCCCTTAAATGCCTCTACCTGCTTCAGTGATGCTTTGGTTAAGTAGAAACATGATGATGTTCCTTAGGCTACTGCGGCTCCCTGGGCACAATTCAAGGCAATCTTTAGAGCCTCAACCAAAACTCCCCTTGAGAACCAGGCTACATTTTTACTAACTCTTGGACAGTTGACAATGGCCCAGCTATATGGTCTACCACCTGGGAGATCACAGATTGGCAAATTAAAGACACCTACCTAGGACTGCAAACTACAGGGGGGAATTGTGGCTGGTCATCAGATAGTCTGAGACACTCCTGTAGGCACCCACAGTAAGAACCTGTTCTCTGATGAGATCAACTGGAATCAAGATGCTGATCAAGCCTGCACCAGCCACATCATCACTACTGACTACTACCTGAATTCATCATCATAGCAAACATGGCAGCGCATCCACCATCATAAACTGGATACACCTTAAACAGCTTCATGTTCCTGATGCAGAAGCTGCTGCTATATGCCAGACTTTCAACATTAGCCATAAATTGGTGTATTGGCACAGGGTATAAGAGGCTGTACTTTACAAATTGTTTGTCAAAAACTGTGAAGGGTCTGTCATGAAAACTAACAAGCTAGCAGGTTTCCAGAACTATAATTCCCATAAAGTAATGCAAAGAGGGCTAGTGACAACTGTATACACATTGGTTAAGCTTAGGGAACCTGGATATTTTCTGTTTGTTTGTTCGTTTTTATTAATTCTCACCGGAGGATATTTTGCCATTAAATTTTAGAGAGAATGGAAGGAAGGAAGAGAGAGAGGAAAACATTGATGTGAGAGAGACACTTTGGCCAGCTGCCTCCCACACATGCCCCAACCTGGGGCTGGGGATTAAGCCTACAACCGAAGTACATGCCCTTGATAGGAATCAAACCTGGGGCCCTTGGATCCGAGGGCCGATGCTCTATCCACTGAGCCAAATTGGCTAGGGCAGAACTTGGATATTTTATAATGGGAAATGTTTGTCCCATCTTTATTGTAGAGGCATACATTGTCTATATTATAATGGACAGTGAAAAAACTTGCTCTCCGCTCCAGAAAAAGGCTATATCCCTATCTTCCAAGACTATTCACTGTACAAACACTCTTGAAGAGATATTCTGAAACAAAAGACCAGATAATTCCTCTGCTCAGAAAAATGCATAGAAACCTGAGAGAGCCATGGAGAACCATCTCCCAACAGCATTGATGACACTTGCTTTTGGAAAATTGACTATATTGGACCTTTTTTTCCCCTCCCAGGGCTACTGTTGCTACTTCACTGCTGTTAACACGTTTTCAGATTACAGTGGCACTGTCAGTAGTTTAATCAGCCAACTCTGACCACATCATTTTGGCCCTTGAAACATAACTGTGTCATATATCAGCTTCTGGACTATCTACAATCTGACAATAGTGCACCTTTTATCACAAAGATCATCCAGAATAGACTGAAACCATGTTATTTGACAAACAGTTGATGTTCCCTGCTGTCCATAGGCATCTCCATTGTCATGGACTGGAAGAGCCACCTCAAAAAGCAATTCAGAAAGATTTCTGATCTCACTGCCTTCATCTCCTTTTGGTCCCCATATCTAAAGAGGGTGGTTTTGTCATCAAATGCATCTATTCACAGAAATGGTTTATCCCTTTGACCATCTCCTGGATAATAATCAGAATGAAAGAGGTGAGAGTTATGTAGGCCTATTTTGTACACTTGGGATTCTATTCTGACCATTCCTGAATATGGTACACTATTCTTTACCCTAACAAGTCCTAGTCAGTCTGGTAGTATATTATACCTTCTAGGTGGCAAGTCAATTATGAAGTGCCCTAGAGAATTCAAACTTAATTGTAGTTCAGTTTCCTTTACACTATAGTTGGATTAACATAATCCTAGGTCATAAGTATAATGAACACTGAGTTGACTGTTTATCCATCCCCCTTCAGTGACCCATGAGGGCCCTGTGGAAGGAATACCTTAGCCCCTGGAGGTGGGAGAGAGTAGGAACAAGTAATGCTCCTTGATCCTTATATTTTGTTTAAATCTTCTTGGTATGAATTCATATGTTTCTCCTGAATCCCATCAACCTTGAGTTATAGGGTATATAGCTATCAAAGTTGCAGCAATTCAGTGACTTTTCCCATGTTACTTAATCAAACTAATGGAAAATAGTGATACAAATAAAGCTTAGCAACAAATTTCAAAGAGGAGAAATGAGTGCCTTTAGTTACATGTTTTTACCTGAGGAAGAATGGGCCATAGACTATCTTCTCATTGGGGGGTTGCATTTTGGCCCATCTATTTCCCCTGTAATTATTGACAATGACACCAAAGATTAGCATGTCAGTCTAAACTCCCTTGTGTGGGTCATAATGGATAATTGATTGGTCTTACACTGATCTTAGCTTACTAAAATAGGACCTACTAGTATTTCTTGGTTATTTATTCAAAATTGGCTGAGTCTAGGACTCTGGAGACATAACTGAGATCAATAGTGCAGTTGTTCTTATCTGGCTGTTTAAATCCTATTAATAGTTGCCTTAATTAAATACTTTATGAGACAAATTGAATGGTTTGACCTCAACCTCTATTAGTCAGATTAATCAGAATGGCCAACAAGGTAGCCAACTCATGAAAACTCACCAAAAGCCAAGACAATATATGTGGTAAGCAAAATAATGGCCTCCCAAAGATGTCCAAATTTTAAACCCTGGAACCTGTGAAATTGTTACATTATATTACTGAGGGGAATTAAGGTTACAGATGAAATTAAGGTGACTAATCAACTGACCTTACAATATGGGGGTTATCCTGGATTATCTGGTGGTTCCACTTTAATCAAAGGGATCTTAACATGGAAAAGGGAGGCAAATGAGGCCACGTCACAGTAGTGTGGTGTGAGAAACACTTAACTGTCCATTGCTGGCTTTGGAAATTGAAGAAGCCCAAGAGCGAAGGCTTGGGATGGCCTTTAGAAGCTGGGAAAAAAACTAGAAAACAGATTCTTCCCTGGAGCCTTGAGAAGAAACACACCCTGTTGACACCTTGATTTTAGCCCAGTGAGATCCATTTTATATGTCTGACCCCCAGAACTGTAATATAATAAATATGTGTTGTCTTAAGGCACAGAGTTTGTGGCAACCTGTTACACCAACAATAAGAAACAAACACAGTGTAGAGTTCAAGGGTGGAAAAGACACTCTCCCTTGACCATCTGCCCCTCCTACAGCTTTTACAAATGCACCAAAAATGCAAGACCCCATTCTATCTTTTCCTGGTCCATTGCTCTAGATTGTTTTTGCAGCAATGAACCTTGAGAGATGAGATATTATATCTTTCTGGAACAACAAGCAGGCAGATTTCCATAGCTAAGTGTTCCTCAGCTATAATATATATATTCCCTGTGCATATAGCACCTATGTGGCTCACAGCACTTAGGAGCAAGGGACCTGATGCAAACATGCTTATTGATGCCCCATGCTGCTTGCTGTGCTGTAACTAATCATTCCTTGATCTAAGAGTTCCATATGTTTTGCCAGCATCCCTGAAACAATAATAGGCTGATGTGTTAGATTGTAAGTAAGATAAAATCAAATACCAGACCTGACACTCTCTGGGTAATAGAAAAGAACATCCCATACTTCAATATGTAAATGTCATTCTCCAAAATAACACAGATTAAGGATATAGAAAACAGTCATACAGTATAGCATTTTAAAATTCCAATAGTTTTCTTACTACTCTCCTGTATGCCCCAGGGATAATATTCACACTTGGTGTAGAGCCACTTACAAGTTTTTGAGTCTGGTTCTTCTATTTATTAGTTGTGTGACCTTGAGAAAGTTAGGTAACTCATCTGTCAAATGGGAATAGCAATAGCTACCTCACAAAGGTTGTTGAGATATTAAATGAGTTAACACATGTAAAGTGGTTAGAAAAACTAATACACAGTAGCACTCAATGAATTGTAAATATTTTTATTACTAATTGCACTTCAATGACATTTGGTCAGGAATGACCAAGGGATGGGAAAGAAAGAACAATTGCCCTTCTAATTCCAAACCACCCACTATAACAATTTATTTGTAACAAATAGGAGACGGATATAATTTAAAATAATGTTTTATAATAATATTTAAGGATGATATCAAGTATTGAGTTATATTTTAAATGAAGTTACTCAAGATGGCTCTCAAAAGCAGTATTTATTCAAGAAATCCCCTGTATTTGTGCTATATAGTATTCAATGTATTTGAGTAAAATATCTGATTAACACTATAATTTAATTTATTTAAAGGAGCTGTAATACTCTAAAACTATTGATATAAAAAGATTTATTCACAGGAGTAAATAAAATAATTGTGAAGTTGATGAAATGACTACCTAAGCCATTTTAAAAGAGAAATATATTTTTTCTTCTTTTCATTGAATGTTTAAAACTCTCCTTCAAGCCCTTG
The DNA here is from genome assembly GCF_963455305.1 of Plecotus auritus. Taxonomy (NCBI): domain Eukaryota; kingdom Metazoa; phylum Chordata; class Mammalia; order Chiroptera; family Vespertilionidae; genus Plecotus; species Plecotus auritus. The sequence continues at coordinate 113,014,182 of NC_137775.1, read as the reverse complement.
ATAAATCTATTGATCTGTGAAACAGTGTAGAGAATTCAGTTTACATTATATATCAAATGATGAGATGATTAATGATTATAGCATTTGGTAATTAAACATCTTAAAAACCTTTTAACTGATTGACAAATAAGGTCAAACATACTGTTTTATCATTCTCATATTAATGATGTAAACAATAATGTTAAAAGATATAGAAAATAATATGGCATAAGAAACATGAAAATGTTTAAAGATAAAATATATGAAATATCTAGCTCATTACTCACTGTATATGTAACATGTCTTCTTTTTAAAGTGCAGATTTATTTTCTATTATTAAATGTTTTGCTTTTAAAGTTGTTACAGAAACATTTCAAATCACTTATTTGGATGTATAGAGGAGAAAATGTGGGAAATATTAACAGTAATCAGTAAAGATTAAGTACTGATAATAGAGAAAGAAATCACCTGCAATTTACAGTATTTTCAGAAATTATATTTTATTAACATAACAATGAAATCCTAAGCAGAAATGAAAGCAAGGATATATCAAATCTTTATTACTGAGAATGTTTGACCAATGGGGCACCAGATTAATTGTATGTAGCAGTAAACTGCATACTAATTAGAGAATTGCATCTGGTTAAGAATTTAATAATTTTTTTTCATTTTAAATTTTTTTTATTTCATGAAAAATACATATTCATTGAATAAAGTTTAAATTATACAGAAAATTTTATATAAGAAAATTAAAATATTATAACTATGTCCTAGAAATAAACACTGGTAATAGTTTGGTGTGTATATATCTGTGTATATAACATTTTTCTATAATTCTCTTATAAGTAATTTAACAATTTAAGCAAAATATATATATATATATATATATATATATATATATATATATGTCATTGAAACAGTGTTTTGTAACCTGCATTATTGACTTAACTAGCATTGCCTAGATAGGTATAATTTAACCAGTTTCTCTTCCCATGGTTATTTAGGCTGATTCTTCCTCTGTGATGTGAGGAAACAAGAAACCATATATCTAATTGCCTGATATAAGACTACAAGAAGTTGAACCAGAGAAACAGATATCTTCAATAAGAAAAAAAAATAATGTTTTAAAATCTATTTTTTCATTTTCTGCAGACTCCCATCAAAAGTGGGTTTTATCTGTGTGGGTAAATTGTGTGTGTACATGCATGTGTGTGTGTGTGTGTGTGTGTGTGTGTGTGTGTGTGTGTGTAGGGATAGATACTGAAAAGAGTGGAGCAACCCTTTCCATAAGGAAACTTCTCAGAAACACAGGAGTTTTTCTGTCATAACCTAAGCATGTAACTGGCTACTATGTAATTCTTTAATTTTTGTAAATTATTTTCAGAAGACAAAGGACCCAGAAACCATTTTTCTATTCTTTTAATAACCTTTCTGAACTCTTGAAAGATACACTCCCATCCCTGTTTTCCCCTTCAAGCTCCTGGTCCTCTCCCCTAAGTGGATCCTGCATTATGCAAATAGAGATCACTGTAAAGTGAAAGTCTGGTTAGGGTCCAAATCCTCAAATAATGATTAAAATGAGTATATTAGCATATTTATAGCCCGAAGTAACAAAATAATTTAAATAAAAAAGGATTAAGTAGGAAAAAGTTACTATCTCACTTGCTCAAGTGGTAAGAAGGGCTCCAGGTATTATAAATAATTAATCAAATACCAAATTTATTTATATGTTTAATGAATTTATTTAACATTATTTAATATTTATTAATTTAATAGACTATAAATAAACAAGGTCTGGCAAAGGAATGGAATTATCATAATTGGCCTAAACTAGTCAGTATCCACCAGTGGGAGCTAAGGATAAGGTCAGTTTCCCATGAAGCATATGCTATGTGGAATAATAAGTTATCTCTGAATGACGTCAGTGTTCTGTTAGCAGAGAGGACATGTTGGAATAACAACCAGTAGTGACTATTTCAAGTATAGTGACAGGCCGAGACTGGCCCAATGTACACCTGTTTTCTATGGTAAATGATGATAGAATCCTTTTTTATCATGAAGTGTCCTGGATGATGTAGATAATGTGGTCTAGCTATAAGGTATATTTTTTAAGATTTCAGAATTGAGTTATAATGCATCTTTATTATAATTACATATGAAAATTGCTCAACCTGTAGTGGAAATAAAAAAGTTTATGAAAGCATGGTCAGCTTATAAATTTTAAAGTAATTATGAAACAATTCTTTTCAATTGACTGAAAAACTAATCACACATCATTCTTACCAATTCTTCCCGCTCTATCCCTCACCCCTCCAGCCAAGCAGCAGCTTTATTAGTGATACTGGAGTCTTTACATATCATACAGTGTATGTGGAATATTCCCCAGGGCTCCAGAGAATGCCTCCAGGTGTCCAGGACAATACTGTGTGGTACTTATACTGGAATGATATAAATAAAGCTTTGGTGAACAGGTATTCAGGAGAGTGCATATTATCAGTGATAGACAGATAATGCGCACACCTCTCAGCATGAATTGAGTTGTGGGCCAAGAGGGTAACTTCTTAAGTGATTAGACATGGGGCTGCTCTGGGTCCAGCAGCATCAGGAGAAGGAGCGTCTAGAGCTGAGACTCAGTCGGTTCATCGTCATCGACAGGTACCTCCCTTTGCCTTCCTCAAAGCCCTTCTTCTAGTCCTAGGCCCTGGGCAGAAGCTGGGGCACAGGCAGCAACTTGCCCTCCTAGCTTAGGGACACTTGGTGAAGAAGGCACTCGCTAGCAGGTAGCGCTTCTCCAAGTTGTCCACCACAGGCTCAGTGTCCAAAAGAACATAGGTTTCCATGGACTTATTATTGCTCCTGAAGTTCATGCACCCAAAGATGGCGATGACGTACCTTTCCTGATCTTGTGAAAGTTCCTGGCATCCACAGAAGCCGTGACCACGCTGGTCTTGCAGTGACGTGAAGCCATGATTCCAGGTACATCCTCCATGAGCTTCATGATTACACCTCCATGCACAAAGCCGTGCAGCTTACAGTCCGAAGGCCCCACCAAGGGATCAATCTAGACTGGCTATAGCAGACCGTATTCAGCTCTGGGTCCAGGGCCAGTTGGATGTCCTGGTTGCTCCACTGAGTCTCCATGTGCTCCCATTTCTGGGCCTCCAACAGCTTGTGGCCCTCCTCTTCCTGCTCCTGGAGGGAGTACATAACTCTTGCACACTTCTCAGCAACAGGGGCACATACCAAGGATGACCTTCGGGGTCAGTTTTTAGTACCTGTGAGGATGTTTCCGGACATCATGTTGACCTGTACTTCCACTGAGTGCTTGGAGGTGCAGGTGACTTCTGAGCTGACAAGTGCCACCTCACCAGTGCAAAGGAGTGACAGGAAGTCCATGGGGGGACCTGGGCCAGGGCAGCCAGCAGCACTCCTGGTTCTGGCTCCTAGGGTGCCAGGTGCTGATGATGGACCTGGCCTCCTTGAACATCTTCATGATGGTTCCTCTGTGGACGTTCCTGGCCACATTGCCATTGTCTGGCCACATGGTCCAGGAGACCTGGATGGCAGGCAGGTGTCCACTGCGGCGCCCCATGTGCTGGCGGAGGTGGGTGGGCTGCTGAAGGACAGCGCAGGTGTCTGGCAGGCCCGGGGCCTCTTACCAATTTACTTATTTATTTTTTAAATTTATCTTTATTGTTGAAAGTATCAAAGGTGTCCCATTTTTTCCCCATTTACCCCTTCTAGCCCACACCCACCTTCACCACACTATTGTCTGTGTCCATGGGTTAAAAATAAATGCATATAAGTTCTTCGGTTCATCTCTCTCCCCCTACTCCCTTTGAGATTCCTCAGTCTGTCCCATGCTTCTATATCCATGGATCTTTTTGTTCAACAGTTTATTTTGCTCTTTAGATTCCACATATGAGTGAGATCATGTGATACTTGTCTTTCTTTCTTAAAATGTAGATTTAATGTATTCTTACCAACATTTTTATACCTTAGTCCATGTTTTGCCATTTGAAAAAAGAAAGGTGATTTATTTTAAAATGCATTTTATAATTTAGAAGTTAACTCATTTAGACTATGCTAGCTTCCAAACATTTAATGAACAGAGTGACAAACTACACCATAAACCTCTTTATGCTTAAATATATACTGTTTTGGGTCGCATAGGATCACATGAGAAGAGAGGCTGTGGAGAGCTTTGGACCTAGCCTGCCTTATGAATTCTGCCACACATAAGCTATAGAACAAACATGTCAAACTCAAAGGCTAACATGGGACAAATAAACAAGGTTTAAGTTTATGTGGGGTGCAAAAAAAAAAAAAGCTTCAAATTTCATAGAAATGTAGGTTTATTTTGATAGAGACATGCTGAATACAAAGGGCTGAAATAAATGAGTAATCCTTAACATAAAATAATAGAACATTTTAATAAAAATTAATATTTTTTCTTGAACATTAACTTACCAGACACTGAACAACTGCACAAATTAATAAGCGTAATGCAAATAAGCCTATTTTTCTTGTTTCCAAAAGCGGAATATTTCCTGTTGCACACACTGAACAAGTCAGTATAAGACTAATGACGTGGCCATCATCTGCTAAAATATTCACTGCTGGTATTAGTGGAGAGAAATGGTGTGCCTGCACCTAAGGCGTGTAAGGGAAATGAATACAACCCGGTTATAGTAATCAGTCATTAGTGAATGTTGTAGTTTGTTATTAATAATTATGTATAACAGGATATTATAAAAATTAAGTTACAAAACTTTTATTAAAACGTTTCTTGCATACCATTATATTGGCTGGGCCGCAAAAATATTCATTGCAGGCCACATGCGGCCCACAGGCCACAAGTTTGACATGCTTGGCTATAGAACAAACACTGGGTAAATTATTGAACTATTCTGGGCCCTGCTTGATCAGTAAAATGGGGACAACAATTGTCTCTACCTCACAAGTATCTAACTCATAGATAGTGAGTATTAAATGCATTAATGTTGGTGAATCACTTAGAAGAGTACCAGGTACTAAATAAATGTCAGATATCATCATCATCATCTTCATCATCACCATCACCACCATCACCACCACCACTACATGGAACCAAGGGTGCAGTGCTGACTGGGAGACCAGACACTAAGGCCAAAAGAACACATACTATCTCAAAACTAGTAATATAATTAGGCAATAAAACATTTTAAAAAGTAGAAGTGAGTGTAAAGGCAAAGCAGCAGCAAGGGATGACTAGAGAAAAGGTAGAATATAAAGAAATAATGGGTGGGAGTAGGATGGAAGGGGTGATGGGAGGGAGAAGGGGAATATCTGAAATACTTTCAACAATAAATATAAATTTAAAAAAATAAATAATGGGTGATTTTAGGAACAGGTTCACTACATGCACTTCTTCTACTACAAATTCCTCTTATTTGCAGTATGTCATGTTGTCAAACATCTAGAATATACTGTTAAAGGGACTAGGGCTTCTGTGTAATATTCTCTGTGTGATATTCTCTACATTTCAATAAAACATTTCTTAACACGATTTTCTGAAGGCAAATTCACATTGAAAACCAAAATCTCAAATAGGATAAATTGTTGGAGTCCAGAGTAAATAAGATGTAGTTCTGGATAGAGAAATGGGCTTTAACATATTTCAGAGAAATAGAGAAGTGGGCTTTAACATATTCGAAAGAAATGTGTACAATATAACAATGAAGTAAAACAAATATAAGAGCACTAGAGGCCCCGTGCACAAAATTTGTGCACTGAAGGGTGGAAGGCAGGTCCCTCAGCCCAGCCTGTATCCTCTGGCAGTCCGGGAGCCTTCTGGGGATGTCCAACTGATGGCCATGGGACATCCTTAGTGCTGCCGCTTATGTGCTCGCCAGCCATGATCCCCGCTTCTGGCTGTTTCGCTCTCCCTGTGGGAGCACACTGACCACCAGGGGGCAGCTCCTGCATTGAGCATATGCCCCCTGATGGTCAGTGCGCATCATAACAACTAATCGGTCTGCCGTTCAGTTGATTTGCATATTAGCCTTTTATTATATAGGATTAGAATACTAGAACACTAAAATTATAGTCATGTGTTGCTTAATGACAAGGATATGTTACCAGAAATGCTTCACTAGGCAATTCTGTCATTGTGTAAACATCAAAGATTGCACTGACACAAACCTTAGATGGGTTATACACCTGGGCTATATGGTGTAGGCTACAGCTTGGAGGCTACATTCCAGCAGGTTGCTGTACTGAATACTATAGGCAATTGCAACACAATGGCAAGTATTCATATATTTAAACATATCTAAATATAAAAAATGGCACACCTGTGCAGGGCGCTTACCATGTATGGAGCCTGCAGAACTGGAGGTTGCTCTAGGTGAGTCAGTTGAATGGTGAGTGAATGTGAAAGCCTAGAACATTAGTATACACTACTGTACAATTTATTAACACTGTATGTCCATGGTGGTTTGCTTGGTTTGTTTCTTTTTTTTCTTTTCTTTATATATTTTTTATTTATCATCTCAAGCTTTACATATGTCTCCTTTTTCCCTGATTGACCCCCCCACCCTAGCCATTCCCACCCCGGGGCAAGCCCCCACTGCCCCAGTGTCTGTGTCCATTGATCATGCTAATATGCATGCATACAAGTCCTTTGGTTGCTCTATAATCACCCCACCTCCCCTGCCATTTGTCTCTGGATCTATTTTTATTAATAAAATTATGTTGGTCATTATATCCCACATATGAATGAGATCATGTGATGTTTATCTTTCTCCAACTGGCTTATTTCACTTAGCATAATGCTCTCCAGTTCCATCTATGCTGCTGCAAATGATAAAAGTTCCTTCTTTTTATAGCAGCATAGTATTCCATTGTGTAGATGTACCAAAGTTTTTTAATCCACTCATCTGCTGATGGGCACGCAGATTGTTTCTAAATCTTAGCTATTGTAAATTATGCTGCTAAACCAGAAACACCAATCAGAAAGAATATATGTTTCTTTTTTTCAATCATAGATTTGCTTGTAATCAGATAATGAAAACTTTTTAGTGTTGGAGTCCATGTTTTCAAATTTTATAAGGAGCTTGTTGAGGTTTACAAAAGCTTCTGCTAAACCCTTCACTGTGAAATTTCTTGGAGGTTCTTCTTCTTACTCTCATGCAGTTTGCCTTTTGTCTTGCCTCTTCCTCAGCTATGCTTTCATGTTCCAGTTCTAACTAACTCCGTATTAGTCAATTCCTTAGGAACCAACTCCAGGAGCTCCTGTATGCCATCCTCATCAACACCCAGGTTAAACTTGTTTGCCATTTCAACCACAGCCTTGCTGATTTTTGCCATGTCCTCAATGTTGGCACATCTTTTGAAGTCATAAGTGAACCTTTTGATGTCTTCTTCGTGTGTCACTTCTTTGTGACATCATCCCAAGCCCAAGCAATGTTCTTGATGCAGTCACTTATACAATCATCCTTCCAGAATTGTGTCAGTGTCTTCCTCAGTTGCAGCAATAGTCTGGAAAAAAGTCCTCCTCAGGCAGTAGGTCTTAAAAGCTGTTATAACTTAGTGATCCATTTGTTTGATCAAAGAAGGAGTATTTGGAGGGAGAAATATCCCTTTGATATTGGAATAAACAAAGGAGATGTCCAGGAGCATTATCTCACTAAGCAAAATCTTATAAGGCTTGTTATTCTCCAACAGTACTTCTCCATTTCACCGGCATATCAATTCAGGGGGACATCTTGGAAGAGGAGCTCAGTCACTTGTGACTACTAATGGCTCCAGTAGTATCTGGCAGTGTGTGCTTACTGATATGCTTGAAGACCCTAGGGTTCTCACTATACTAGAACACTGGATTTCAACTGTAGTCTGTAACATTGCCCCCAAGCGAGACTGTTGTCTTGTCCTTAAAAGCCCTGAAACCTGGATTTAACTTGGCCTCCTTACAGATGAAAGTCCTTCTAGACATCTGTTTCAAAATAGGGAGGTTTCATCCATATTGAATATTTGCTCTGCTAAGTAATTTTCCTCCACAGTCAGTTTACCAAGAGTTTACGAAGAATTCTTGCTTTGAGGGATATACTTGTGTGTCTTGTCTTCAATCCAGGTCAGTAGAAGTCTGATGTGGCCCTTGTCAAGTTTTTGTTAGTCTCACTGCCTTCCATGAAGCAGATCTTTTAGCAGCTTCTGTCACTCTGTTCCTAGTCTTCAAGATCTTAGCTATAGTGAAGTTCAGCAATAACCATCACTGATTTTCCACCTTTGTAGTCCTTAATAACTTTTAATTTTGTTTCCAGATCAATCACTTGATGCAGTCTCTTACTGGCAATATTAGTAGTGGATTTTGTGTACTTAGGAGCCATAATGTGAGATTAAATCAAGCTCAAGAGAAAATTATGCAATCAAGAGACTTGGTAAATAGGAGATCTATGAGGCTGCTGTTAGCATAGCACAGGATACTATTTTATAGCACACATATTTTAATAAGTAAAAAGACAACACTCTAAAACAATGGTAAAAGTATAATATAGTAAGTACATGAACCAGTAACATAGTCACTTATTATCATTATCATTATGTCCTGTACATAATTTAATGTTCTACACCTTTATACAACTGTCAATGCAAGTTTTTATACTAATATTTCCAGAAACACATGAGTAATATGTTATTCTATGACATTATGATGGCTGTGACTCTACTAGGCAATAAGAATTTTTTAGTTCCATTATAATGTTATGTGACCACCATCATGTTTCAGACATCATTGACTGGAACATCATGGGGCACATATTTATTATTTAATAAATATTGTGTAACTAATTATACTTTTAGCCTTATTATATGAAGAAAACTGAAATGTGATAACTTCTCTTTCAGTTCACTCACAAGAGATCATGAAGCATGTTTATTCTTTTCCAGCCTTGCAAGCTGTCAAAGACACACTAAACCCTGAGACTGACTGAATCCTAAAGGGGAGAAAGGGTTGAATTTGTGGTTAATAACCTCAGCTGTTCCTGATTGATAACACTACTTAAAAGAGCAAAAAAGTATGTCAAAAATTTCTTTTGAATGGCTCATTGTTTACATAAGAATGTAAGTATGTTTTGCATCTAATTGATGACAAAAGTTAGTTGAAATCATTATGGCATAAATAGTTCATAGCTGTGAGAAATAGTGGACAATTGGGTACCTAGAGACAAGAGAAAAATGATTCAATGGATTAAATTTAAAATGTATTTAAATAACTAAAAGTAATCATTACCTGAGAAATAATTAAAATGTATTATCAAATTTTAGAAACAAACTACACATTTAAGAGGAGTGTAAATAAAAAGTATCTTGAATTTGGATAAACCGTAAGAAAAACTGCAGAAGAAAATATTAACATAAATAATTCTTTATACATTGAAGAGAAAGAATGTCTTTAATTAGCAAATTCAGAAACTTTTCTACCAAAAATCTTTAGTTGATTTTTCTTCTATAATATTTACTTTTAACCTGATTTAATCTGGCCTGCATGGACAATCAAATAAGAGATCTTCATCAGACTTTCCACACATTAAATATGTCAATATATGTTATTATGGTATCATATTCTCTTGTCATAATTTCATAGGTTTCAAGATGATAAAGTTACTCTAACTTATATTTTTCCTTCCACAAATTATTTTGGACTATAATATATACAGAATATGTATTTTATAATTTATCCTATATAATCAAAGGCTAATATGCAAATCAACAGAACAGCGGAATGGCCAGTAACCATGACACGCACTGACCACCAGGGGCAGATGCTCAATGCAGGAGCTGCTCCCTGGTGGTCAGTGCGCTTCCACAGGGGGAGCGCCACTCAGCCAGAAGCCGGGCTCATGGCTGGCGAACGCAGAGGTGATGGCAGGAGCCTCTCCCACCTCTGCGGCAGTGCTAAGGATGTCAGACTGGCGGCTTAGGCCCGCTCCCTCCCCAAGGGGAACGGGCCTAATCCGTCAGTCGGACATCCCCCCAAGGGCTCCCAGACTGCAAGAGGGTACAAGTCAGGCTGAGGAACCACCCCCTTGAGAGCACAAATTTTGTGCACTGGGCTGTAGTATATATATAAGCCCAATATGCAAAGTGCCCCCTCAGGAGTTCAACTGGCAGCCAGGAAAGGAAGGCCCCAGCTGGCAGCCGCAAGGGACCCTACTTGTGCATGAATTTCGTGCACTGGGCCTCTAGTTTTTCTTATAAACCTAACAGTATTGTATTCAAGAAAATAAATGTCATAGGACAATTTCTAAAAAGGCTGTTCTCATATAAACACATACTTTTAATTAACGAATAAAATACTCAAGATTACCAGTGCCTTTTATTAGGCTCAGGATTACTGTTATTTTTTCCAACCTTATGATTCTAGAATGCAGTTTTGCAAAACCACTCATTTGTGTTATTTATTACATTCTCTGAGGCTACTGATCCATGCATTTAAGTGTCAGAAGACAGAAAAAAATCATCACACTATTGTATTCTCAAAAGTTTTTATTCATATTACTTTCTTACAGAGGACCCATTATTTAAGACCAAAAATATGGCAATTGAGAATTATGTTTAATACTTAATTGTATGGGCAAAGCAAGAACATATATATTTTGATATACTGAATATAATAAGTTTTCACATCTGTTTCACTGCCTTGGCTATCTCATGGGATTAAACCTGCCAAATTATTCCATTTGATTTCAGAGAGGTCTCATATGAAAATTTATTTTATTTACTTTATTTTCAATTAATTGGTTCAGTGAGCATTAGCAACTCTGAGGCACAGTTTCCATCTTCAGGCAAAGGTGTCAATCTATATTAGACCTACTGTGCTGTGAGTTTCAGCTAGAAAGTTGGATAAGGCAGAGCAACAGGGAAAGTGTGAGCAGGGCCTATAAAACCACAGTAAAGAGAAAGAAAGCTCTATCCAAGCTCTCAAATGCATGGCTTGTACAATACTAGGTGCTGGGTTCAACCCATAAAGAGCTTCTTAATAAGGCTGACAGCTAAAGCGTTAGACCTAACTTTACATGTCACCTACAATAATAGTTCTCTGTTCTCCAGCAGACAATAGTAAAAACTTGAATTGCCAACAGTTAAAAATAAGGTTTCATATTTACCCTTTAGATTCCATATAGGGGGGGAAACTTTCAAGCTGTATAGTATTTCTTCTATAACGTTTTCATACAATTACTAATATAACAGTAGTTCCAGTGAACCTTTCCTTACAAATTTGTACGAAAGTTTAGATGTAGCTGCTGGATGAGGATGAGATTTTAACCACAACACAATCAGAAAGTTGGAGCAATAACTCATTTTGGAAAACGATATAATTAAAGACTAATTCCAAGAAGTGTGGGGCAATACTGTTAGATGCCATGAAAATATTTCCCAGAGCACAAACTTTGTAATGAGTGATGTTGGTTCATACTTGATATGGACTGTGAAAAGCAGATTATCATAATGGTGCTCTTCCCAGCAAATAAAACCATTAAAAATGTATTTAATGTTCGGTTGGACTGAAAAGCAGGCCAGTTAAAATCCATATTTGGCCATCTTGTATAAAAAATATTACTAGTGAGTCGCTCTAAACCAACATTTTAAATTATAAATGTAAACTTTTTTTTATAGGGATAAGGGTCCATATTTTTCTTTTTTAATATAAAACCATATTTTTGCCCAGGTTCTATCATCATGGTAAATAAACAGGAGTGAAATATGGAATGATGGCTTAATGAGAATTCATAACAAAAATGTGTTGCTCTATTATTTGCTGATACATACTTCTCAACTTCCCTTTCTGGCCATCAAATGTATTATTTTTCTAGTGAACTCAACATTTCAAAGCATAGCACCCCACATGTGTCAAAAAATGTGTACACACTTTGAATGGTTATAAAGTCAGTGCTCATTAACATACAGTTCATTTTCAAAATTTAAAAGAATCTACTGAAATGAATAGTTGTTTTTGTCAATGCCTATTTTCAAACTGATGACCGTTCTGGTCCAGGCACTGCTGATAATGCAAAGCAATGGAATCACAAACTTCAAAAATCATTTTGTTTGGTATTTGTAAGCCCTCAATTCATAGACTGTTGCCAGTTTTGTACCATAAACTTTATCTTTTATGTATCTCCATAAAAAAGTCTAGTAGATAAATTTTCTTTGCTCAAAGCTTGGTCTGGCTTCACCCATTATTTCAAATCAGTTAAACCTGAAAAGTAGTTAAAATTGAGTTATCAGCTGTTAAGCTGTCTATACATTTTTTGGGTGACATTTTGAATAATTAGAAAGGTAGTGTTGTTCTTCAACTGCATTTTCAAACATCAGGTAGCATTTTAAGATGAATTTCTTTGTTCAAAGCTTAGTCTGGCCAAAAAGAAAACAACATCAGGTGAGTAATCAGCTGTAAAATTATATCTACATGTTTTTGGGACACCCTGGAAATGTACATATATCTAGAATCTAGATACTTTCATGTAACTCCATTCTTTACAACTCTGTAAAGACATTAAAGAAAAACAATAGGAAACAAGCATGATAGGTTAGTAAAATATATCCTGCAAGTTCAGATTCTGTAAAGGTAAGAGTGTTTTTAACTATTCCAAACAGCTCTTCTACAAAAGAACCAGTACCAGGCCAGAACCCACATCTGCTCAGGCCCAAGTAAACTTGACTCTCCAGCATTTATGTGATCAATGGACAAGAGGTTAAAAGTGGCTTCTTTCTATAAAATCAGTATTCTGAGTGAAATCTAAACATTTCACATTTTCTACTCACTTAGCTTGCTACCTTATAGAGGTACATGCCTATCCCATTACACTTATTTACAGACCATATATTCAGTACAAAAGCCAAGGGCAGTGATGAAATTTGTAGAAATAACTTTAGGAGTATGATATATATAATAAAAGCCCAGTGACCATTATGGCAGAATGACCAGAATGACCGGTAGACCAGTCGCTATGATGCACACTAACCACCAGGGGCCAGATGCTCAATCCAGGAAGAGGGTTGGAGGCCATGCTATGGCCCAGGAATCCAAGGAACTGCAAGCCCAGAGCTTGCTTTCCAATAAAAAAATAAACTGGAAAAAAAAAGCGGCCCAACGCCAACACCCTGGGAAGAATGGCTCCAGGAGGGAAAGGCCTCCCAGGCCCCGCCCTGCCTGGCTGGCACACCACTGGCTTGCGGGGACTCACCAGTGATGTGCAGGAAGCACAGCCCCTCCAACTCCAAAGCTGGTCGCGTCGACAGCTGCTCCCCATCCAGCTCCATAGAGGGTGCAGTGCTGCCAGGCAGCCTCAGCTCCAACTTCCAGCTTCTGGCTTCCTGCCCACCCTTTCGTATACTACATGTGCTTGGGAGCTTGGCTTCAGCCTCCCTGGCCAATAGTGCCATAGCGCAGCCAGAGAGTGGCAGGACACTGCCACCAGGGCTTCTTGGGCATTGACTTGGCGGCTGATTGCCATCCATGTGCAGTTACATTGTGTGTTTACATTTGTAGGGAAGCAAAGCAGCCCACTCCTGCCGCCAGCCTCACCTCCTAGGCTAAGAAAGGCCCACTGATCTCTGTGTTTCTCCTCCCATCCGGAATCAAAACCTTTTGGAGATGAATGATCCCAGCGATGTCCCCAACACACGCTCAATGTCACTGTCACAGACATTCCCAGTCATTACAGCCCATTTCTCAGCCCGCAGTGCCCTGCTCCACCACTGCCACTCCTCACCTGTCACCCCCTGAGGACCACCTTATGTTATCCTACTTGAAATGTGAGCAAGATCTCAAATGCCCCCTGTCAATAGCTCCCTTGCCCTACCTTTCTTCCTCTAAAAACCTTGCATTTTAAAAATATACATTTGATTGATTTTGTAGAGGAAAATAGAGATAGAAACATCAATGATGATAGAGAATCATTGATTGGCTGCCTCCTGCAAGTTCCAAACTGGGGATCAAAACTTCCCCTGGCCTCCCTCTCCATCCCTCTCCCAGCCAGCAGGCCCCCCGGTGGCGGGGTGCTGCACCGAAGAAAGGAGGAGGCGAGGAGGCAGGGAACCGCAGTGTGCTGGGGTGTTGAGGGCAGCGTCGGCATCTGGCGTCTATTCTTTCCACACCCGGCCCAGCAACAGTCACCTCCTCCCCTGACCCCACCAGGGCCTTTAGGCCCAGATTGGCCCTGATTGCCTGCCAGGCCTAAGGACCCCACCCATGCATGAATTTCATGCACTGGGCCTCTAGTATTATATAATGTATTAATTATCTATCACCACATAACAAATTACATGCAAACTCAGCAGTTTAGAACAAAAATATTTATTATCTCACACAGTTTCTGAGGATCATGAACCAGAGAGTGGTTCTGCTGGATGGTTTAAGCTTAGGGTTTTTAAGGAAGCTGCAGATTATTGCCAGTCCCTCCTTGTCAGTCAGAGGGCTTAGTTCTCACCACATGGCAGCAAGCCTCCCCCATAACAAGTCATAAGACAGAGAGAGGAGAGGAGAGGGAGAGTGGGAGGAGGAAGAAGGGAAACACGAGAGAAAAAACAGATGTCTTGAAATCTTCTATAACATACCATCACTTGTTCCACATTCTATAGGCCACATAGACTAACTCTGATAAATACTGACGGAGGAAAAACAATGGTATAAAAACAATGAGACATTAAGTACCTTTAAAGGCTGCCTACCACAACCCACCTTCTGGACCCCAATTAGTCATGTTTTTCTCATGTGCAATCAATTCTAAATGTGTAAATGGTAATGAATTCTTAAAGGTAATTAAGGGTTTTTTGAGGAGCACTTCAGATTACTGAGTCAATATAAGAGTGTATAATTTATGAAGAACGTCCTTAGAAATATGATTCTTAAACTGAGTATGACTCTCAAACTGACCACTGTTCTAAATCAAGGAGGTATTTTTTAATCTAGTGAATATTTCTTAAGATACTATTACTTGAAAGGATACACATAATATAGATATGAGACTATGCATTAAAATCCCAGGCTAGGTACAAAGGAGGAAAGAAACAGGAAAAATGAAATGGAAGTGTTAAAAATGTAAATGTGCTTCAAAGAGATGGAAAAAGAGAAACAATAGGATGCGCATTGGCAAAGATGTAGACATGTAGCTCAAGGTGTACATATCAGAATAATGGGGAAAAGGGGTTGGATATTTAGGATTGTCTGGTTCTGGAGAGTATTAAACATCAGTTTGGTTGTCTTTAGTCTGGTGGTAAGCCAGCTTGAAATAATGGATGTATATTAGGAAGAGAAAAATGGCCTATTGGGAGTTATACTAAAAGCCTAACAGGGAATAAAATTTTATAATTTGTGGCAATATTCCTTTTAATCAAATACTAAATAATTTAAAATTCTAAAATAATATGTTATATGAATTTTAAATCAAGAAATTTAAAGTGGTGTGGCAGACAGACTCTAGGTGCCCCAGTACTCATGCCCTCCCATTCTTTGTGGGCAGGACTATGACTTGCTTCTAATCAATAGAATATGAAAAATGTTATGAGATGTCACTTCAATGATTATGTTAATACACATATCCACATTCTATATACATGCACACACATATATACCTACATACCTACATGCATTACATACATACATGGCTCTATCTTGCTAGCATAACAAGCATAACATAGAGACTCTTCGGCTGGTGGTAAAGAAGCAAGTTGCTATGATATGAACTGCATATGAAGAGGGCCACTTGGATGGGAAACATGGAGCCTCTAGGAACTGAGGTTTGCAATCCTACAATTACAATGAACTAAATTCTGCCCAAATCCAGTGAATTGGGAAGAGGACACTGCTCTTCGAACAAAAATGCAGTCTAGTCCATATTTTAATTACAGTCTTGTGAGACCCTGAGCTAAGCCCTGCCTTTTCTCCTGACCTGTGGAAACTGTGAGATAATAACATATCTTGTTTTAAGCTTTTAAATATGTTTCATAGCAGTAGAAAACTAATACATTTCCTAACCAAAACACAGAGAACAAGCACATTTACAGAATCAACTCACTTTTCCATTTATTGGACCAAAGTAGAATGTTATAGAGCAGCGGTTCTCAACCTGTGGGTCGCGACCCCTTTGGGGGTCGAACGACCCTTTCACAGGGGTCGTCTAAGACCATCGGAAAACACAGATATTTACATTACGATTCATAACAGTAGCAAAATTACAGTTATGAAGTAGCAAAGAAAATAATTTTATGGTTGGGAGTCACCACAACATGAAGAACTGTATTAAAGGGTTGCGGCATTAGGAAGGTTGAGAACCACTGTTATAGAGGATATTTGCCTGGTGGCCTGTATAATAGTCAACCTTTGAAACTAATATAATAGGGAACAAAACAACAACAAACTTTTTTTAAATGCTTACTATGCTCTGTATGTGTATTCACACATTTAGTTCTCAGATCAGCTCTGTATAGTGGATACTATCAGATCTATTTTCTAGATTCAGAAATTAAGGATTAGAGAGTGGAAATTATTTGTTCAAAGTTTCACATATATGGTAGCTTTGTTTTGCAACCATAACTCAATCCTAGGCAAACTGATTTTCAAGCTGGCATTCTCAAAGCTATACACCAGAGCCTCTTTCTTTGCAGTCTTGTTTACTCTGCTTTTTCCCAAGAATGTCAGCACACCATGTATTTGAATTGCTGACCCAGTCCCCCTCAGCCAAACAGCTTTCTATATAGTTCATTTACTTTACAGTAACTTAAAAATTAGAGCGAATATTATATCATGTATGATGCCTAATTTTTAATAAATTAGTTATGAAACTTAAGTTTTTATAAGTATGTGAATGAAGTTTTTTCCTACTCCCTAACTAAAATGAATATTTTATTTGATTTAATACTCTTACAATGGAAACAAAAAATTGCAAATATTATGCAGTAAAACACACACACACTCACCCAACTACTCGTTTACCTATATACACATTCTTAGTTGTGTTTTATGAAACATTTTAGCTCACATTTCAGAAGTATAATCTAGGGCAGGTTATGTACCTTCTCTGAGAGATAAAATGAGGATAATACAAAACAAATTGTTGGAAAATAGGAAGATCCCACCTAGTATTCCCTTTAGGGATTTTGGGGTAAGAAAACAGAGGCGTAGACAGGGAAGAAGAAGACTAATATTTGTTGAAAATAGCTATGTATCAAGTGCTAACTTCTTATAACAATCCAAACAGTTACATCTGTCCCTCATTCTACTGTTTGAAAACTGAGGTGCATTTTTTTAGGAAATTAACCAAAGTTTATTAAATAAAAACTAACAACTGACTGCAAGAATGCAAACCCTTGTCTACCTGACTCCCAAGTCTTTGCTTCTAAACATAATTTTATTCTTTTCTTATCATAATACCTCCAGTTCTAGGGTTCATAATTCTATATATTTCCAAGAAAAAAGGACTTTTTCAGAATGCACTTTTCTATTAAGATGAACCATTGGCCTTATGCATATACAGTATTTACACCTATATGTGGTTGGTCTTCATTAAAAATATTTAAAAACTGCTATTATAAGCATCTGACTAGAAAAAGTCTAATTAGCAATTTCCAGAAGCAGTTTTGAGGACTAACTTCCAACATAATTATGTTCCCTTTTGGAAAGAAGTGTCTTTATTTTATAAAAATAATTTATTTTCTTAAATTTTTTCTTTCAAAGTTCCATGATGTTCATTGTCAGGTAACTCCAGCTAATAAATTTAATGCCCCCGCTCCCCGCTATTATTAAAGCAAATGTCCTATTACTCCAAAAATGAAAATTTAAATAGTAAAAGACCTCACAAAGATAGAATATATCATGTAACCATTGTCTATAGTAAGCATAAATTATGTACTTAACTTAGAAGAAAAAGATTAAGCGTTAGCATACATGGTTTCTAATAATACCTAATGTTTAGTATTAGTTATAAAATCATAACAAGTTATACTTTTCCAAAATCATTTAAATTTTCTATCTTTTAATCTCTCCACATACCATGGGTCATTTTCAAAGATAGACCATATGTTGGGACATAGGCAAAGTCTCTTCAAATTCAAGAAGATAGAAATCATATTAAGCATCTTCTCAGACCACAGTGGCATAAAACTGGAAATCAACTACAATAAAAACAACCCAAAGAAATCAAACACATGGAGACTAAACAGCATGCTATTAAACAATGCTTGGGTTACCAGAGAGATCAAGGAAGAAATAAAAAACATCATGGCAACAAATGACAATGAAAACACTACAATCAAAAATCTATGGGACACAGCGAAAGCAGTCTTGAGAGGGAAGTTCATAGCTCTGCAAGCCTACTGCAAAAAACAAGAAACAATGGTAATAAATTACCTAACCCTACAACTCAAAGAGTTAGAAAAAGAGCAACAAGAAAAGCCCAGTGTAAGCAGAAGGAAGGAAATAATAAAGATCAGAGGAGAGATAAACGGCATAGAGACCAAAGAAACAATACAAAAGTTCAACAAAACCAAGAGCTGGTTCTTTGAAAGGATAAACAAGATTGATGAACCTCTAGCCAGGCTCACCAAGAAGCAAAGAGAGAGGACCCAAATAAACAAAATCAGAAATGAAAGAGGTGAAATAACAACAGATCCCGCCGAAATACAAAGGATTGTTAAAAAATACTACGAACAACTCTATTCCAACAAGCTGGACAACCTGGAGGAAATGGACATATTCCTAGAAAAATATAACCTTCCAAAACTCAATCAGGAAGAATTTAAACAGCTCAATATGCCAGTAACTATGGAAGAAATTGAAGCAGTCATCAAAAAGCTTCCAGCAAACAAAAGCCCGGGGCCAGACGGCTTCACAGGGGAGTTTTACCAAACATTCAAGGAAGAACTAAAACCTATCCTCCTCAGACTATTCCAAAAACTTCAAGAGGAAGGAACACTTCCAAGCTCATTCTATGAAGCCAGCATCACCCTAATACCAAAACCAGATAAAGACAACACAATGAAGGAGAATTACAGGCCAATATTCCTCATGAACATAGATGCCAAAATCTTCAACAAAATTCTAGCAAATCAGATCCAGCAGTACATCAGAAAGATCATACACCATGACCAAGTAGGGTTTATCCCAGGAATGCAAGGATGGTACAATATCCGCAAATCAATAAATGTGATACATCACATAAACAAATTGAGAGATAAAAATCACATAGTCATTTCAATTGATGCAGAAAAAGCATTTGACAAAATCCAACACCCTTTCTTGATAAAAACTCTCAACAAGGTGGGAATAGAAGGATCATACCTCAACATAATAAAAGCTATATATGATAAACCCACAGCTAACATCATACTCAATGGGCAAAAACTAAAACCATTTCCCCTAAGAACAGGAACAAGACAGGGATGCCCGCTTTCACCACTCCTGTTCGACATAGTACTGGATGTATTAGCCATTGCAATTAGACAAGAAGAAGAAATAAAAGGCATCCAAATTGGAAAAGAAGAAGTAAAGCTGTCCTTATTTGCAGATGACATGATATTGTACATAAAAAACCCGAAAGACTCCATCAAAAAACTAACAGACTTAATAAATGAATTAGGCAATGTAGCAGGATACAAAATTAACACCAAGAAATCTATGGCATTTCTATACACCAATAGTGAACTTACAGAAAGAGAGACTAAAAAAGCAATCCCATTTACCATCGCACCAAAAAAATTAAGATACTTAGGAATAAACCTAACCAAAGAGGTAAAAGACCTATATGCGGGAAACTACAGGACACTGAAAAAAGAGATAGAGGAAGATGTAAACAGATGGAAGCACATACTAAACAAAGGGTAATAATGTCAGCCTTACACCATAAGCAATGCCAGAATAAAATTGAGTTTAAATAAAAGAATAAAATGAAGTAAAAAGATGCCAACATGCTCTAAAAACTTAAATTAATATGGAATCGATTTGTTTGCATATTTGGAAAAATAATAAAGTTAGTACAAAACAGGAAAAAGTACACAGGCAAATTAATAGGTAAACTACTTGAGAAATATTTGACTGTATAATTCTAGCTCATTGATAAAAAATCTTTCAGGGAAGAGACGGAAATTTTAGAAAAGGGTGGAACAATGTAGGCAGAACAGTGACGATCATGAGGACAGTCTTATACAGGTGGTAAAACTCCTTGATAAAGAGCCTCAGGTGGAGTGGAGTAGGAGGGACAAGAAAAAAAAAAAATTCTGAAGAAGCCACGGCAGCATGGTTTCCTTCTTTTGAGAAGTAAAATCTGTGAAGATAAGTGATATAAACTCCTCACCCAAAATTATTTTTGTTTTCTTTTTATAATTATGTTATTACATATATGGCCACCTATGACATACTGCTTGATTGATACCACAGTTCAACAATGACACTAAAAAACTAATATTATAGAAACATTATATATTAAGTAATAATGGGAAATAAAATCTGCATCTCTTGGAAATGCATCACACACTGTCTTTGTGGTCCTTGCTTTGGGCCAATCAATGGATTTAAAGTTCTCTAACTTGATATAGATAGCAAGGAAAACTGCCATTAGATTTAAAAATGTGCAACATTAAAAAGAAAACAACAAATAAACCAAGAAGAACTCATAGACACAGATAACATTATGTTTGTTACCAGAGGGATGGGGTGTGGGAGGAGTAGTAAAGGATAAAGGTGGTCAAATATATATATATATAGTGACAGAAAAATATTTGACTTTGGGTAGTGGACACACAATGAAATATACAGATCATGTATCATAGAATTGTATACTTGAAACCTATATAATCTTAACCATTTTCACCCCAATAAATTTAATTTTAAAAAAATAAAAATCCTTTTTTTATAAAAAAATACTTTTTTTTTTAGAGAAGAAGGGAGAGAGAGAGAGAGAAACATCAATGAGAAAGAACCATCCATTGGTTGCCTCCTGCACACCCCCTACTGGGGATCAAGCCCACAACCAGGAATCAAACCAGTGACGCCTAGGTACATGGGACAATGCTCAATCAACTGAGCCACACCAGCCTGGACAACAAATCCTTTCTAAAGAATGACTGGCTGGGTCTCAAAAAGTTCATAAGAAAAATCAACCCCTCAAAAAAATATATTTCAAGTTTGCTAATCACTTTATTTTTGGACATTTCCAGATGCCCTCAAAGCCTCAATATCAACCAAATCTTAATAAAATAACACTAAAAGCATCTGAATAAAAGGCCAGCATAATGGTGACAGAAAATGCTCCAAGTACTTTTCTTGCCTAATTATTTCAAAACCAAATTCACATTCTGCATCAATTTATGTTGATTTTTAAAAACAGTGAGACTAAGTTTAATAGTAAGAGAGAGCACAATGAGGAGTGAAATGGGAAGCCCAAGAAAAGACACAGTGGTAAATATTCCTATTATCATACTTGACATCGTTCACTGATAACTTTTTGAAACCTTTGGGTACTTAACCAAAAAAATTAAAGAATAAAACAAATTAGAAAAAAAAAAACAGAATTCAACACAATGAACAAAAGAGAATTATTACCAAAAAAATACTTACCTATTTTGTCCAGATCTTCTACAAGACTTTTAGGTCAACCTTGTTATGCTATCCTATGTAAATCCAATCCCAGCATCACATTAGAATAGCCCTGTTAACAGAGACAAATAATTGTTACTGCTTTGAAAATTAAATTTAATTTATGTCATAATTAGTTCAATGACTTCATAGAACATAAAACATAGTCAACCTCAAATAAAGATAATTGTTAATGCATTCATTACTTTGTGAATCTTCAAGCATGTATGAAATGCTTTTGTACATTTTAATTTGGAGAAGTTTAAATCCATTGTTTGGTACAAACTAAGGACCATGGAGACAACATGAGATGCATTTCCAAGAGATGCAGATTTTATTTCCTACTCTTACATTGATTTGGAAAATTTGAATTTTTGGTGATAAATTTTAAATGTATGATGACAGAAGATGATTTGACTTTGGGTGGAGGGCATACAATGCAACATACAGATCATGTGTCACAGAAATGTACACATGAAAAGTGTATGATCTTATTAACCAATGTCATCTCAATAAATTTAATTTAAAAAAATTTTAATGTATATAATGAAATTATTTATGTCTCAAGTTTATCAACTGAAAACATGATTGATTTCAATTGCCTTTTAAACCCATACTTAATGAGCTTTGTAGGCCTTTCACAATTAACAAATTGGTAGTGAGCATTTTTACTTTATAATCAAAATGTAAGCATTATCACCTTAATACTTATTTGAATTTATATTTTCCAGATCCATTTCCTATTTAACAACTCTCTTTCCCTGCATCTTCCTTCTTTAAACTGAATGATTCAACTCATACCTTTCTTAGGCTAAAATAAATGTTCTGAAGGTCCAATAAAATTATAGGAGTTAGTCGTGTATTGATGTAAATGGGTTTTGACTCACACACCCATAGTGATTTATTGGAAGTGACCATATGGAAAGCAGTATGGAGACTAAATCTGAATCTGCAGCAGGAAAGAATACTGTGTTCAATTAGCAATATCTTCCATAGGCATTAAAAAGGTGAATGTCATCATATGGCATCTTTGTTTAACATTTAGACATTTCACTAATTTTATTTAAATGGTTTCCAAACATTTTTGACTAAAACTCCTTTCTTCCAATAAAATCTTACTGAAGGGTAGACTATTTAAACAGATAAAAATCAAGCATAATGGTTGAATTTGAAACCCAAATACTCAGTCTCACTACTATTATTTCCCCAGATACTTTGGGGGTATTCCAAAAAGCCTTAAATATCCCACAAAGCATAACTTAAAACCATTATTTTTGTTAATCATAGTATTAAGGTAATTCAAACACAGAAATTACGGTAATTCAAATTCCATTACATTGTAGCATTCTTTGTCTAGTGCTTCTGTAGTCATATTTATCTTTTTTTAAAAACACGATTTAGGTAGATTTTTTTTTGGATGTTGTCAGAAATCATGGTAATTTATTCATAAATACCTAACTACTACACTCAACAAATAAAATTTTGCACATGAGCAGGCTCCACTATTAACTTCCTTTGTGTTAATTATTGTCCATAATTATTTCCTGCCTGCTATATAAAACCAAAAGAAACAGAGATCATATTAAAATGTAGCAGTCTAAATTATTTCCCAACTCAATATGGCTTATTTTTCTTTTCCTATATTCCTGGATATAAATTTTCCTAAATTATTCCCATATTCATGCATATAATTTTCCTAAGTTTTTCCTAATTATTCTATAAATTTTATGTCTAAAAATAATCACAAAATCAGTTTTAAAAGCATATGCTATAAAAGGTACATTTATCTTATGTAATAAAAGTCTAATATGCTAAGTGTCCAGTTGTCTGATCATCCTTTCTACCAATCAAAGCATAATATGCTAATGATATGCTAAGGCCGCTCAACCACTTGCTATGACGTGCACTGACAAACAGGGGGCAGACACTCCGACCAGTAGGTTAGCTTGCTGCTGGGGTCCAGCCAATTGGGACTGAGTGAGAAGGGCTGGAGATGCCCTGGAGCCCTCCCGCGTTCCTCCTTGGCTGGCCAATCTCCCGCATCCTTCCCTGGCCTCGATCGTGCTCTGGTGGGGTCCCTCAGCCTGGCCTGCACCCTCTTGCAATCCAGGACCCCTTGGGGAATGTCAGAGAGCCAGTTTCAGCCCAATCCCACAGGCCAGGCCAAGGGACACCACTGGTGCACAAATTCATGCACCGGGCCTCCAGTATCAAAATAAAATTAAAATATAAAGTGTAAAGAAAAGGAATCGACTATTCCAACTATTAGGTTGCCAGTGTGGGTGCAGGAATATAGACATCAGAGATAAATCCACATATCAATGAGTTATATATAGTAAGGGAAATATCACAAAGTAAAAGAAAAGGTTGGCGTTGACTCATTGTGTGGAGAAAGAACAATTGTCTTGGAATATGACAAAAAATAAAACTAGCTTCTTATACAAATTTAATTCCAATGAGATTAAAGAGTTTTAAAGTAGAACACCCCTTCACTTTTTTTCTCTCTTTTTTATCTTTGCTCTCTCCTTTCTTTTCCCCCCTTTTTTATTTATCTTCTGTATCTATCTGCTTTATTGATTTTTTATTATTCTAGTTTCTATAATTTCATTCCTATATCTAATTTTCCTCTTCTCTTTTCCTACTCATTTTTCCCCTCTCTCTTTTATTTTTCTACTGCTTTCTCATCTTTTTTTTCTTTTTCTTATTTTGCGTCTATCTACTTTCTATTATCCTTTTCAAAATTTTTTCTTCCTCCTTTATTTTAAACAGTTTTCTTTTCCTTATTCCCCTAATTCTTTTTTCTTATTTCCTTTATTTCAGCTCTGCCCACACATATTCCTTTTTCTCCTCCCTGCTTTTTTGTTTGTGATTTCTTTTGTCTGTTTTGTTACTTTTCTCCTTGTATTTTTCTTTCTTACTTGTCTTCTATCATTCTTGCTCTCTTTCCTCTTTCCTAATTCTCTCTTCTCTGATGGTTCATTTTGTTGTTGCTGTAAGAGTCTATGTATTGTTTGGTTTGTTTCTTTTGTTTTATGTTTAGTTGTGTTGTATTTTGTTCTGTTCTGTCAGCATCTCCACAGTAGTTCCTGTGATGTGGTCGAGGGTGAGCCACATGGTCAGCCAGCCTAAGAGGAGATTCCATCCATGAATGGGACAATGACATTCAAGACAAAACTACAACAGGAGAATCCAAGCAAGGAGATTTCCTAGAGCACCCAGCTCAGGAGATATAAGAGATTGCACCACTGGGTCCCACAAAGCACCTACTACATAAGACTACCCTATAAAGTCTGGGAGGCATAGCAGTTTGATCTGATACATAAAAACACATATAAAAGGACAGAAAAATGGGGAGACAAAGAAACAACCCCAAATGAAAGAAAAGGAGGAAACACCAGAAAATGAAATGGAGACAAGCAATTTATCAGGTAAAGAATTCAAAGTAATGGTAATAAGGGAGCTCAAACAACTCAGCGAGAACTACAAGCAACTTAATGAGATTTATAAGGGACTTAATGAGAGCTACAACAACATGAAAAGAATAAAAATAAACAATAAATAAGAATTCATTGGAAATGATTAATGACATAGCTGAAGTAAATAAGACTCTAGAAGGATTTAATAGAAGACTAGAAGAAACTGAGGACCAAATTAGAAAACTAGGTAGTAAAAAAAATCCCTATTCAGAGCAGCAAATGGAAAAAAAAAACTAAAAAGCAGGAGGAGAGTCTAAGGGAGATTTGGGACAACATGAGAGTTATATTTTCAAAGCTAATTTAAAAAAAAATTAGGTGGCTATTTTTAAAAGTAAAAAAAATGATTCTGAAACAAGACTTTAAAAGTATAAATAATAAAGCATAAAATTGATGAATGTGGCTTCATAAAATAAGAATTTTTCAGTGAAGAACAGGCATAAATAAATTTCATAGACAAACTGAGGAAATACCTAAAACCAATAAGCAGTTGTTATTAGAATATATACTAAGAAGAAGCTAATAGAAAAGTGAGCAAAAAACCTGAAAAGACAGTTTCTCAGAAGGAGAAGCCAGAAGAGCTATCCTATGTAATAAAAGTGTAATATGCAAATCAACTGAATGGTGGAATGACTGGTCAGCGGAGGGTGGGGTTAGTGAGCAGGCAGTGCCAGGCCAGCCAAGGTGTGTGCTAGCAGGCAGAGGGAGGGGACATAGATTGGGGGGGGGGGGATGGAGGTGACCAGCTGCTGCAGAGGGGCGGTGGAGGGGGGCGGGGCCAGCCAGTTGCTGGCCAGCACTGTCTCCTGAATGGCCTGCCCAGTCGCCGCCCGCAGAGGGAGGCCAGACTGTGGATTAGGCCTGCTCCATAAGTGGGCCTAAGCCATCAGTCAGACATTCCCTGAGGACTCCTGGACTGTGACAGGGTGCAGGCCGGGCTGAGGCACCCCTCCCCACTCGGAGTGCAAGAATTTTTGTGCACTGGGCCTCTAGTCAAGTATATTTTAAAATGCCCAAAATCATTAGTTGTCAGAAAAATACATATTAAAAAACCAATGAGATAATACTTTATGTTATCAGCATAGCATAAATTTGATTTCTGAATTCTGCCAGTGTTGACAAGTATACAAAAAGATGAATGAACACTATCTTGTTTAGTACTAATGGAAGCTTACACAATACAGACTTAAAACTAATTTGGAAGATCTAATATTTTACCTGTTCTTTATAAACACAAAGAAAACGTATGCAGAACTCTACTGTAGTATATATTAGCTTGGATACTATGTCATGTTTTTATTTATATGCCTTTCTCTCCTATTTTCATTACTCAAAATTAAGGTTGAAAATTAATAAGTGAAGAAATAGAAATAAACATATAATTTAAAATTAAGGATGTAAAAACCAAACGTTTGTTGCCTCTGTATAGCTGGATTGGGGTGGGAAGGTACAAGACAGAGAATTGTTATTTTTTCATTATAATAAGCATTTGTTTCATTTGATCTTTTAGCTCTGTGCATGTATTTCATGAATAAAAGTCAAATTTAAATATAAAAGAAATTGCAAGATACTAACTATAAAAATAAAGAACATTTTACCACTTCAACATACAAATTTTTATTTAAATAAGTACATATTATTTTTGTAACAAAGTTCAAGAAAGAAAAAAAAGAGATTACTGATCACAGTGATAATAATGATCGTTTAATATATACCAAATGATCACTTAAGAATCAAATGATCAGTTAATTATACAACAACAAAATAAAACTCTATCAAAGCAACAAAAACTTAAGCCATCGAAGGAAAATAAAATCAATTGGAAAACACAAAACCAGTGGTAGAGAAGCTAATTAGAATTTTCTCACATATACTATACACATGCCAATATGTTGATTGGTTGCTGACTATGCCCAGCATTATCCAGACTCTGAGATAAAGCCATATATCTGATCTCATGGAATTTGAAGTATAATGAAGAATATAGAAGGGATGATACCCCAGTCTGCTGAGAAACATGGTATGTCTTTGTATATATGGGCAGCACCCAATATAAGCCAAGACAGTCAAATACTTTCTGGATAAAAGAAGGCCCTCTATGCAGTTCACATTTATAAGAACTCCCTTTCCCAATTATTTCTGACATTTTAAATTGGCTTACACATTTATTTAAGGTTTAATATAGTATGGAGGAAAGCATCATTGATATTACCAAGAGTTTGACCTATCTTCTTTCAAGAAATGTATTTTATAAAATGAACAACTGCTAGGTGGTTTAGTTTTGTTGTATGTATGTATGCATGTATGTATTTCTATGAAATTCTTGATATTAAAAAAATATTAAGTTTTCTAATATGTTACTTGGACCTCTTTGCTAATATATTCTACTTTACGTGTGTGTGTGTGTGTGTGTGTGTGTGTGTGTGTGTGTGTTTCTAATCCTAACCCAGGAGATTTTGATATTTTTTTCCATTGACTTTTAGAGAGAATGGAAGGGCAGAGTAAAGAGAGAGAGAAACATCACTGTGAGAGAGACATTGATTGGGTGTTTTCTGCATGTACCCCATCTGGGGAGGGGGATCAAATCTGCAACCCAGACATGTTTCTTTGACCAGGAGTCAAACCTGTGACCCTTCGGTCTGCCGGCCAACACTCTTACCACTGAGAATCAGCCAGGGCTACCCTACTATCTTTTAGTTAACAAAACTGGAGATACGTTCTAAAAGAAATACTATCATTTAATTGTTTTTTTAAACCAAAGAGAAAAAAAATACATAATATAAAGCTTACTTGTAAAATAGGTATCTATTCACTTCTAATGCAAAATAGCATAATACAAAATTAATTTCAAGATTTGAAGGAATGTACTAAAAATCCTAAATAATAAAAGCCTAATATGCTAAGTGTTCGGATGTCCAGTGGGCCGTTCAACCAATCAAAGCGTAATATGCTAATGATATGCTAAAGCTGCCCAAAAGCTTGCTATGACCACCAGGGGGCAGAGAGTGGACCTGTCGACCAGTCACTATGACATGCACTGACCACCAGGGGGAAGATGCTCCGACCAGTAGGTGAGCTTGCTGCTGGGGTCTGGCTAATAGGGACTGAGTAAGATGGGCTGGACACGACCTGGAGTCCTCCCACGGTCACTCCCCGGCCCCAAACATGCACCAGTGGGGTCCCTCAGCCTGGCCTGCACCCTCTTGCAATCCAGGACCCCTCGGGGGATGTTGGAGAGCTGGTTTCAGCTCGATACCACAGGCTAGGCCGAGGGACCCCACTGGTGCATGACTTTGTGCACCAGGCCTTTAGTTGGAAATAAATAAAATAGATTTGTTACATAGATCATAATGTGTAATTGATATTCAAAAGTAAAAATTACACTAATATTTTAAATACAATTTTTAAAATTGTTGACACAATTACAAATGCCCCACATTCCTTCCCCCTCTTTTGCCCACCTCCATCCAGCCCCATTCCTCCCCTGGCTTTTACCATACTGTTGCCTGTGTCCCTGGGCTCTGCATATATGTTCTTTAGTTAATCCCTTCACTTTCTTTTATCCCAACCACCTCCCCTGTGAAATATTTTAGTCTGTTCCTTGTACCCATAATTCTGGTTTTCTTTTTGGTTAATCAGTTTATTTTGTTCATTAGCATCACACGTAAGTGAGATCATATGGTATTTATCTTTTTCAGGCTGGATTATTTCTCTTAGCATAATAAACTCCAGGTCCATCCATACAATACAAAAGGTAAAATTTCCTTCTTTTTTACAGCTGCATAGTATTCCATTGGTAAATGTACCACAGCTTTTTTAATCCATTCCTCTACGGAAAGACACTTGAACTGTTTCCAGATAATAGCTATTGCAAATAATGCTGCTATGAACATAGGGGTGCATATATTCTTTATGATTGGTGTTTCTGGATTCTTAGGATGTTTTCCTAGAAGTGGGATCACTGGGTCAAATGGTAGTTCCATGTTTAATTTTTTGAGGAAACTCAAAATTGCCCCTCTCCACCAGGTTCCCACGCTGCCACAGACCTTCATCACCCTATTGACTGTGTCCACAGAAAATGCATATATAAGATCTTTAATTTCTTCTTACCACCACTTCCTTTCCCTCTCAGATTCGTCAGTCTGTTCCATGTTACCATGCTTCTCATTCTATTTTATTCACTAGTTTATTTTGTTCATTAGCTTTCTTGTTTATTTTCACTTTTAAGTTCAATTGTTGGTATGTATGTCTTTATTGCAATTTTAATGTTCACATTTTTTATCTTTTTCTTCTTCTTAAAGAATATCCTTCAACATTTCATGTAGTACTGGTATGGTGGTGATGAATTCCTTTAGCTTTTTCTTGTCTGTGAAGCTTTTTATCTGACCTTCAATTTTAAATAATGGCTTTGCTGGGTAGAGTAATCTTGGTTGTAGGTCTTTACTATTCATCACTTTGAATATTTCTTGCCACTCCCTACTGGCCTGCAAAGTTTATGTTGAGAAATCAGTTGACAGTCCTATGAGTAGAACTGTCCCTTGTAAGTAGCTAACTTCTTTTCTCCTGCTGCTTTTAAGATTATCTATTATTCTTTAGCTCTTGGCATTTTAATTATGATGTGCCTTGGTGTAGTCCTTTTTGGGTTCCTCTTGTTTAGGACTCTCTGTGCTTCCTGGACTTGTAAGTCTATTTCTTTCTCCAGATAGGGAAAGTTTTCTGTCATTATTTCTTCAAACAGATTTTCAATATCTTGCTCTCTCTCTTCTCCTTTTGGCACCCCCATAACGTAAATGTTGGTATTCTTGAAGTTGTCCCAGAGGCTCCTTACACTATCTTCATATTTTTGGATTCTTTTTTCTTTTTGATATTCTGATTGGGTGTTTTTTTGCTTCCTCATATTTCAAATAGTTGATTTGATTATCGGGTTCCTCTACACTAGTATTGCATCCCTGTAAATTATTCTTTATTTCAGTTAGTGTTTGCTTAATTTCTGAATGGTCCTTTTTCATGTCCTTGACATTCTCACTAAGATCCTTAAAAGTCTCACTCAGTCCCTTGCAGCTCTCTTTGAGTCCCTTGTAGTTACTCAAGGATCTCTTACTATTTGAGGCAGCATAGAGGGACATTTTATGCTAAACAAAATAAGACAGTCAGAGAAAGACAAATATCACATGACCTCACTTATATGTGGAATCTAATGAACAAAATAAACTGACAAGCAAAACAGATCCAGAGACATGGAAGCATAGAACAGACTGATGAATCTTAGAGGGAAGGGGGGAGGTGAGGAGGGAAGAGATTAACCAAAGAACTTATATGCATGCATGCATATCCTATTGACACAGACAATAGCTTGGTGAAGGTCTGGGAAGGGTGGGAGTAGGTTGGAGGGAGCCATTGGAGGGAAAAAGGGGATGTCTGTAATACTTTCAACAATAAAGATAAATTAAAAATTAAATAAAAATAAATAATAAAACAGTTCAGTTTTTATTGTTTTTGACTAAAAGTATAAGACTAAATTAGAAGAAAATTTCAAGAATGCTGCTACTAGAATTAGTAAAGTAGGTTTAAGCAACTGAGATTATTCAGACACATAGGTCTGATTTTCTTTCACATTCTTCATTGTAGTAAAAAGTGCATCAAACTTAAATGTGCTTTCTTTCTTATTCCTCTTCTATTCTCTTACTCATCCCTCCCTATTTTGGTAATCCCCTCCTTTATGCTTCCTTCATATAAAAAAAATGAATAACTCATTTTCCTCCAGTGATGACCATTAGTTGGTTTTACTGATATAGTAACCAAGTTTAAGAGCAGATCAACATTTATGATCCTCAGAAAAGATCCTTGATTCTATATTTTCTCATTTTGCTTTCTAAATTTTGGTGAAAAGCAAGTTTTATTTTCAGCAAAATAAGCATACCCAAGCATGTAAACAGTGTTTAGAGAATTAAGTGGACAAAATTAACATAGATGAAAATGACTCTGCAGCTGCTTTCTTGATGCTGGAGATGTTTTGTCTATCTCTTTCAAATCATAACAAATGTGAGGCTGGCAATGTAAAGAACTCCAAATCTTAAGAAAACTCTTTTAAGCTATGTAAGAAAGATTTAGTAAATGGCAGTTCAGGATGTCCCAGTCATTTGAGGGATATGTAGCCCCAACTACATAAGGCGTCTGATAACCCTGGATGACTTGGATTTTTCATGTTTTCTCTACCACTTGTCAAATGATTCCACCCTCAAATCTCTTCTTCAGAAAATGCATAGTTCTAATCTAATACCAGGTCTCTGGGATTCTACTACAAGATAATATATTAAGAAATAAGGAGTATCTCTACATACTAATAAAAACTTTTCAAGGGTAACAATAGTATATTGTCATTCAGGATATAGTATTTGTTTCATAAATGCTAAATGAATACTAAAGCTACTTAACATTATTAAACCGTGATTTCTTACATATCCATAGTATTTTTCATTCAATACTTCCGTTTTCTTGACTTGACTATTCCGCTGAAGTTCCACCAACACTGAGCTACCTCCATCATCTAACCTTATATATATATACATACCCATAGATTTAATTTTTTAAGATAAGCTCTTGAATGGAATATAACTTGAGTTAAGCAATGTTCAGAACAATGATTTAAAAAATCACTTCCATTGGAATATCCTAGGCCAGATAATAGATTCTCTTCTGAAGTCAATTTAATTGCAACAACAACAAAAAATAGACAGAAGGTACGTTCAAGGAAGCTGAGATCAGGTGAGGAGGTATGTCTATTTTACAGTACTGAGCCTTCCTTTAATTTTGCTTATTTCACAGGTCTACATAGCTTATTTGTGTGGAGAAGCTATACTATACATTTATTACAGCAAAACAAACATAGTTATGTGACTTAGGAAACAAAATGTTTTGATAGATTGAATTTTCTTACACAATCTCATAGCTAACACAATAGGAGGGTGTGCTAGAGATTGTTCAAATTCCAGGCTGACCATTTTAATAAAAACATTAACTTCTCCTTTTTCCTTAATTAAGAGAAGCAGTCATCCTTTACTAGATGGACATCTCTTACATTGTTAGTGTGTTTATCTATTGTTGACAATAATTCTTTTTTTTATATATATTTTATTGATTTTTTACAGAGAAGAAAGGAGAGGGATAGAGAGTTAGAAACATCGATGAGAGAGAAACATCGATCAGCTGCCTCCTGCACACTACCCACTAGGGATGTGCCCGCAACCATGGTACATGCCCTTGGCCGGAATCGAACCTGGGACCCTTGAGTCCGCAGGCCGACGCTCTCTCCACCGAGCCAAACCGGTTAGGGCGATTGTTGACAATAATTCTTAATCATCACTTGATTGTGGTAGTTTATTTTATTCTATATTATGGGTGAATTATTTTCTAACTCTAGGATGAAATCCCTCAATTCATTAAAATCATTAAAATATTCAATTTCATAGATAAAGACATCTATTGTGCTAATTCCTCTTTCTGTTTTTTTGTTTTTTAAAGAATGGTGTATACTTTAGCAACATACAGTATAAAATAAAGCAAAGTTTTATCAAGGCCAATAAGTGGGAAAATTTATGTCAATTAAAATTCACAACAGTATCATTGGTTTTATAATTGAAAAATAGACTGTGATTTCATATATATATATATATATATATATATATATATACACACAAAACACCATCTTTTCATATAGTCAAATAAAGACAACTTGAAAATTGACAGAGGAGGGCACAAACTTAATAGGTATGCACTGTTTTATGTATATTTTTATTTATATGAGAATCTGAATATATTTTTATTTAGATGAGAATGTGAATATATTATATATTCAAGTATAATCAGGAAGGATTTTTATATTAGTTTTTAGCACCAAAATGATAATAACAGTCCAACATTTATTGAAAATGTACTATGTGTAAGCACTGTGTTTAAGAGCTTCTACGATACCTAACAATGAGGATATTAATGTCATGGGTCAATTACAGAAATATGAAGGATTCTAGATGAACTAGCAGTTTATTACTGTATAATGAAAACTCTTACTTAGCAGAATACAATTAAATTTGGTTTATTTTCTAGACAAATAAGTAGCAATTTGAAAATTTACTGAGATTTTCTACTGTATTATTTTAAAAAATAAGTGGAGTTTCTGGTTGACTTTCAAATACAATCCTGAAAATCCAATTTTACAAATTATCTTTCTTTGCATTCAGACTGGTAAGAATATTTTCTCTTTCTTTTCTTTCTTTTAAAAATTTGAACACAGAAGCAGTCCTTATCCTCAGGTGATGCATGTGGTTAAGCTATTGTAACAAAACAAAACAAAACAAAACAAAACAAAAACAAAACAAAACAAAAAAAAAAAAAACAAGACAGTCAAGAAAAGTGCCTACCACAGAGTAAGGTCTCTAAATATTCCTCTGAAAATGGATGGACAAATGAAAGATAATTACTTTGAAAACATATGGGTCTAGTTATAAAATGAAGTAATCTCTGAAGGACAATCTTAATTTTATCCCTACTACTGGTGAGGGGAAACATAATTCTGAAGTGCATGTTCTTGTTGATAGTGATGAACAACAATAGAAAGATCAAGAGGCTTTAAAATATACATGTTAAAATTGTATTAATTCATTAAGAAATTTATATTAGTAGGATCATAATTTAATTATATAAAATAAATTTTGAAATAAGCACAATAGGATCATGTAATTTGTGTATCAAATATAAACTAAGAATAGTCTATACTAACAGTATATACTTATTTAATAGTATATACTGATAAATAAGGAGGAGATCTTTAACACTTACTTTTATTTTTTCATTAAGCATTTTAAATTTCATTACAAATGTAAAATACTTTCCTTTTCAGAATTATTTTTATTACAAATTATTATTTTCTTGTCTTTGTATCCCTATTTAAAATATCAACAATATTGTCACCATCATCAGCTAGTTATTGCAAGAAAAGAGAGCAAGGGAGAGTCAGACTTAGTTGAGCATATTCAGCTAGGAAGCAGAGGCCCGTTTGCTTCACCAGGAAGCTACAGTTTCACACCCCAAGAAATCACAGCATTGTCCCTCTAAGGGGACTTTGTGTGTGTGGGAGACAGAAGCAGGAAGAGATAGGCACATGCAATCAAGTAAAAGTGGCACGGGGGAAGGGGGCGGGCAGGGCATGCCTGACCATAAGGTCTGAGAAAGGGGTCACTGGACTCAGCAGAAGCCCAGGAAAGCTTAGGACACTGATTGGTTATTTTGAAAAAGCTTCTGGTTCCTCCCAAGCTTGAGAACACATAGTTCCAGGTGATCAAAGAAGCTTCTCTCTTTTGCTCAGGACTACACCTGAGCACTCGCCTGTTCCTTCATGTTCTCTCCTGCCCAGAGGCATGTGAACATGCAGGTCTAGTGGCCACCTGAGGCCTTTGGAAGACTGTGTGGGACCTGAGGGAATATGAAGTGGAGACTTTGGACACTGGCCTTTGCTTTGGCCTTGTTGAAGACACGGTTGTACTATTGCCATGGCAGGAGGGAGGAATATGGGACATTAGGAAGCCAGGAGAACACTTTTGATATTACATCACTACTATATCATTTTACCGCATCCACATCACAATCCCCAGTGCAAGGATCCTTGAAATGTTTTTCTCCTGATCCCATGGAAGAGTCCCGTTTTAGACCAACAACAATATGACTATTGTCTAAACAATTTACATTTATTTACAACTATATATTAGTCTCCTGCTACATGCCTAGGTGTACCCTAAGCTCTAAATTATATCAAAGTCTTTATCAGCAACTTCTCAGTAACTGGTACATAAAAATGTGCATTATTTGTTTATTTATCTAGAAAATCCAGTTGCAAATGACATGACTTCAAAATTAAAACAAAGAAAATATCTTTATGGAATGTTCAGCTAGCTCTAAGGAAATCAAACTTTTATGACTGCTACTTAAAATACAAGTGAAGAGTTGTATGTCAATTATATGTCTATAAAAGAAGATACAGATAAACACAATGATCTCAATGATCTAGTGTTGTCTTTACACAATGCTTAATCATTAGTCTGATTTTACCTCACAAAAACAAACAAACAAACAAATAAATAAATAAGTAAATAAAGGAGAGGTATTTCTCCATTGTTGATCATAGGTCCTTTAAAATATATACTCAACAAAATATATACTCAATAAAAGAAAAAAAATATTTCCTCACCTTTTTCATGCCTCCTATAATTTAGTGTTACTAATCTATAAGCAATGGATATCAAGAAACAAATACTAGAACACACACCCACATGCATGCACACACACATGCACATACAACACAGAGTTCCTGATTAGTCCTACATATGATATTTAAATTCTTTCTTTAAAAGGAGTAATAGTGACATAGAGTCACAGTACCAAAAATGAGTGACCTCCTTCCATAGAAGTTGTGTCTTCTGTAGATACCTTGGTAATCTGAAACTGATTTTCTTCTTTTAAACCTATGAGAGGTAGGGGTTTTACCAATCATCAAAGTGAATGGTGACACCAACAGTACACACTAAAGCAGGGGTCCTCAAACTTTTTAAACAGGGGGTCAGTTCACTGTCCCTCAGACCGTTGGAGGGCCGGACTATAGTTAAAAAAAACAACTATGAACAAATTCCTATGCGCACTGCGGGCCCGGGACGAGTCGGCTGCTAAGCAGGACAGGCAGCGGCACCTGGCGGGCTGGATAAATGTCCTCGGCGGGCCGCATGTGACCCGCGGGCCGTAGTTTGAGGACGCCTGCAGAAACAACAGTTTCAAGAATATCAGCGGCAATAGTTCTAGGATCACAGCCCCAGTAAAAAGGATTTGGCTGTTTTCACCTGCAATGCTATTTTTTAAAACACTATGTTCTGACAAATATTGTATATATTTGTTGACAAAAAAAAAAGCCTAATACATGGCTTGCATTCAAATTTAAGTAGTAGTTTTCAAAATGTAAGCATTTTTGTACTCAATCTGAATTTTTAATCTGAATTCTTATTTGCCTGGGTTTTGGTCAAATAAATGTGTCCTAACATTACCCTGCATGTGAGAAAAATTTCTTATTGAGCAAATATCTATAATCACATAACAACCTTAACTCCATGTCCTACCAGGTAGTCCATAAGAACAGTGCTTTGATAATTTCATTACAATAAATCCATAAATGAAAAGTACATATGTTCATGCCCATCAACAGATAGATGGATTAAGTAAAATGTGGTCAGGCATACAATGGAATATTCAGCTTTAAAAAGGAAAGACTTTCTGAGATAAGCTACAAAATAGATGAATTCTGAAAACATTGATGCTAATTAAAATAATCATAAAAGAACAGATATTTAGGTCCTGGCATAATAGCTCAGTTGGGTAGAATTTTTTCCCAATATGCCAAGGTTGCAGGTTCAATCCCAAGTCAGGACACATACAAGAATCAATCAATGGATGTACAAATAAGTAGAACAACAAATTCTCTCTCTCTCTTCCTTTCTCTCTCTAAAAATCAATTTAAAAGTGGGAGGGTAAAAAGGACAAATATTATATGACTCTACTTATATGAGATACCTAGATTAGTCAAATTCATATAGACTGAAAGTGGAATGAATGGTGGTTGCTATGGGCTGGGACAGAAGAAAAGAGGGAATTATTTACTGTTTTAAGGATACAGAATTTCAATCTTGAAAATTGAAAAAAGGTCTGGAATTGGTTGAACAAAAATGTAAATGTACTTAATGCTGATCAACCATATACTTAAAAATGGATACAAATGCTAAATTTAATATTATGTATATTTTACCACAATTTTAATTTATTACATGTCTGTCTAAAATTAAATCCCTAAAATTAAGATATTTAATACTTATAATTTAATGCAGAATAGTATCTGAAGACAATGAAAGAAACTGGTGATGAAGAAAAAAATGAAGGAAGAAGGATTGACAATGGAGCTAAGTTTCAAAGAAGCAAGAAGGAAATTAGGTTAATAGATAAAAAGTTTTTTTTTTTTAATCAAAAGAAAAAAGCTCTTGTGAAACAGCTAAAAAGAGAAAGGTAGGCTAAGAGTACAGGGAACTAGTTGATAAGAGAAACATTAGCAGATGAATGCACAGAAAGGATGTATTACAGAAGTTGGCATGAAGAAGGTCCTGGGCAGAAACAGAACTAAGGTAGAAAGAAAAGAGAGAATAAAAGGAGAAAAAATAAAGAAACTTACAGTTACTTTTAGTATATATGATCAACAGGGAGGAGAGAAAATCAGATACTGACACCTCATGATTACTAAAGATCCAAGATTGCAACAGATTAAGTGGAAGCTACATTCATCTCCTCCCAGGACCAAACTGGAATTATAACTAAAATATAGAACAATCATCCTGAAAAACCAATGGGAGATTAGCTGAACAGAAGTCTTACAACCAAGGATTTATGAAAGTGAAATTAAGATTGGTAGGAAGGATGGAGATGTGAAAAGGGCTGTCCCCATTCCCAGAGGCATGGGGTATCAACCCCAGTCTGGGCTCCCCAGCCTAGAGCACCAGAGCTATAAAGAGGTGGCCATATAACATCTACTGTGAAAATCAGTGGGGATTCTGTCTGCCAGGGAGAGATGAAAGTCAACTAGAGACACAGGCACCTTCTTAAAGGACCAACACACAAAATTTTATTTGTAGCCACTGACTGAGCTCCAGTGCAGGGAGGGCAGAGTGGGCTAGAATCTTGTGAAGAGAGTGGAGTTTGTGGCTCTGAAAAGAAAGCTGAAGGGAGAGCCTCCAGAATCCCTGTGATGAGTCCCTCTCCCACACTGCAGACACCATTGTTCTCCCCACCATATGGCATTAGCCTGAGAGAAAGCAATAGCAAAACCCTCTGGACAACCTGTCACCCTACCCTGCAGAGCTCACATCTTGCTGAGGAGTCAGCTGCTTGGACAGGAGTGTGGAGGTCCAGGCAGGTTCGGAAAAGGAGGGGTGTCAGTGATTGAGTTTTGTGGCTCTGATGTGGGAGCCATTCTACTCTCCTTTCCCCAAGCCTGATGGATGCTTCCCCTCATAGGAGATCCATTAACCCCACCCTCTCAACTCCTGGAAGTCCTGCCCTAGTGATCTTAGGGTCCTGGCAGACTCTGACATAGAATGAGCTGTGTGGTTCCAGGATGGGGGGCATTTTCCCTTCATACTTTAGACCCGTGCAGAGCCTTCCATTCACACAACCAAATATTGGTCTGTTTGGGCCTGATAAACTCTGCTGGCTTCACCCTTATGATTTCCTAAGACTCTTCTCCACCACAAAGGTCTGTGAGCACTTGGTAGGTGGCAACTAGCCTTGGTATATTTGGGATATTAAATCAGTGGCCTCAGACCTACACTGAGATCAGATTGAACCTATATCAACCTGGTGAACAACACTTGCCCCCATTTGGTGACTCACTGAGAACCTTCCTAATGCAAATAGAGTGCCACCAAAGGATTTTTCAGTGATTGAGCCTATTAGGAAGCCAGTAGGCAGCAGCAGATCTTGGGGTGCCTGGGGTCTTTTACTGACCTGCCCCTGAGTTCTGAACAAGGTGCTGGTGGAAGTCAGCCTTTTTGTACAACTTGGTCCTTCCATGCATACCCAGGCCCAGCAGAGGCAACCACAAACAGTGGAGCACTTCATAGCTCCAAACAGGTTGCCCAGGGGCAGACACAGGAAGAGTTTGATATTATCTTACACCAGAGTGACTTCCACAAGGCCTCAGAATCAATATACCTTCAGCCAACACCAGAACATAATCCAGTTAGCTTCATGAGTTACATATCCAAAGGAAGATCTCAGCAGGCACCAAAGCCTGCCAAGGAAAATTCCGATTAGTGTGGTTACCACCTATACAGCAGCCCATATATTCTGGCCGAGGTTGATCCTCACCATTAGCCAGCCTGAGTGTTGAACCCATGCACACATGGGCCATTAATAATCAAGACTCAATTACAGTAGTAGGGTTCACATAACCCACACAAGCGACATTCCTGGAGCACCCAGCTAATGTGATAAAAGAGACTGTGCCACTGGATCCCACATGACACCTACTACATAAGGCCACCTTACCAAAACTGAGAGTTATAGCAGATCTACCTAATACATAGGACCAAACACAAAAATTTAGCCAAAGTGGGGAGGCAACAAAATATACCCCAAATTAAAAACAAAAAACAAAAACACAGAAGAAATATCCAGAAAAAGAGCTAAATGAAATTGAGGCAATCAATTTACCAAATATAGAGTTCAAAACAATGGGTATAAGGATGCTCAAGAAAATCACTGAGAACAACAAGGAACTTAGTGAGAAACAAAACTACATGAAAATGAACATAGAAACCATAAACACGAACCAGTGAGAAATGAAGAATACAATATATGAAATGAATAGTACAGTAGTAAAAAATAAACAGTTGGTTGGATGAAGGAGAGATCAAATAAGCTATTTTGAAGACAAGGTAGAAAAACACCCAATATGAGCCACAAAAAGAAGAAATATTTTTTTAAAAAAATGAGGAGAGTGAGACAATCTGAAAGAGAAAAACATCTGAATCATGAGGGTACCAGAAGGATATGAGAGAAAGCAAGAGATTGAGAACCTATTTGAAGAAATAATGACTGAAAACTTCCCTAATCTAGTGAAGGAAAAAGAAACACAAGTCCAGGAACTGCAGAGAGTCCCACACAAGATGAACCCAAAGAGGCCCACACCAAGCACATCATAATTAAAATGGCAAATGTTACAAACATAGAGAGAATCTTAAAAGCAGTAAGAACAAGACAGTTAATTACCTACAAGGGAG
This sequence comes from Plecotus auritus, assembly GCF_963455305.1. Classification (NCBI taxonomy): domain Eukaryota; kingdom Metazoa; phylum Chordata; class Mammalia; order Chiroptera; family Vespertilionidae; genus Plecotus; species Plecotus auritus. Next base: position 112,974,256 of record NC_137775.1, on the reverse strand, counting down.
ATCCCATAAGATTATCAGCTGACTTTTCAACAGAAACTTTGTAGGTCATAAAGGATTGGCATGAAATGTTCAAAGTGATGAAAACCAAAGCCTACAACCAAGGTTACTTTACCCAGAAAGGCTATAATTTCAAATTGAAACAGAGATAAAGACCTTTCCAGAAAATACAAAGCTAAAGGAGTTCATTGCCATAAAACCAATATTACAAGAAATGTTAAAGGCTCTTTTTTTTTTTAAAGAAAAGAAGGAAAAACAGAGGAACATAGTTATAGAGAATAAAATGGCAATAAATATGTACCTATCAATAATCATTTTATTTTATTTTTTTAATCTTTATTGTTGAAAATATTACATATGTCCCCTTATTTCCCCATTGACTTCTTCTAGCCCACCCCTGGCCCACACCCAAGGCCTTTATCTCCTGTGTCTGTGTCTATGGGTTATGCATATATGCATACAAGTTCATTATTTGATCTCTTCCCACCACCACCCCTCCTCTGCCTTCCCTCTGAGGTTCCACAGTCTGTTCCATGTTTCTATGTTTCTGGATCTATTTTTGTTTGTCAGTTTATTTTGTTCATTAGATTCCACATATGAGTGAGATCATGTGATACTTGTCTTTCTCTGACTGGCTTATTTCACTTAGCATAATGTTTTCCAGGTCCAACAATGCTTGTGCAAATGGTAAGAGTTCTTTCTTTTTTACTGCTGCATAGTATTCCATTGTTTAAATGTACCACAGGTTTTGTTTTTTGTTTTTTTTTTTGCTTTTTTTTTTATCCACTCATCTGCTTCAACAATCACTTTAAATGTAAATGGTTTAAATGTTCCAATCAAAATATATAGGGTGACTGAATGAATAAGAATACAAAGACCTATACATATGCTATCTACAAGAGAACCACCTCATAAGTAAATGGATGGAAAAGAATATATCATGCAAATGGGAAAAAAACAAAACCTGGGGTAACAACACTTATACCAGACATATTAGACTTTAAAACAGACTATAATAAGAGACAAAAAATGACATTACAAAAATGGTACAGGTATCAATCCAACAAGAGGATCCAACACTTACAAAGAGTTATACACCTAACATAGTAGCGACTAAATATGCAAAGCAAATCTTGCTGACATAGAGGGATCAAGAATAACACAGTCATACTAGGGGATTTTAATACCCCATTGACAACAATGAGTAGACCTCCCAGTTAGAAAATGAAAAGGGAAATAGTGGCCTTAAATGATATATTAGACCAGATGTATTTATTGATATTTTCAGAGCATTTCACCCCAAATCATCAGAATATAGATTCTATACAAGTGCACATGGAGCATTTACTAAGATAGATCTCATGTTCTGACACAAAACAAGACTCAATAAAGTTAAGACCATTAAAATCATATTAAGTATCTTCTCTGACCATAAAGGTATGAAAGTAGAATTCATTTACAGGAAAAAAAAAAACAAAAAAAACATGAAAGGTCCTGGATTGAATGGCTTCACAGGTGAATATTACCAAATATTCAAAAAATAACTAACACCTGTTCTTCTAAAACTATTCCAAATTTTTTTAAAAGAGGCTCCCAGACTCATGTTAGGAATCTAGAATGGTTCTAATTTCAAAACCAGATAAAGATATTGCAAAGAAAGAAAATTATAGGTTAACTAGAGGCCCGGTGCATGAAATTTGTGCACTGGAGGGGGGTCCCTCAGCCTGGCCTGCCCCTTCTCACAGTCCAGGAGCGCTCAGGGGATGTCCTACAGATGGCTGGGGAGCCAGTCTAAGCTGCAGTTTGGCCTCCCTCTGCGAGAGATGACCCTGTGAACAGGGGAAGGCAGCGCCCCATCACGCCTCTGCTGCTGCCACTGCCGGCCACGAGGTTGCCTGATCCTTGGCCATTGCAGCCACTGTGGCTTGCCTGAGCCTCGCCGGGCACTCATTGCCTGAGCCTTGGGCCCTTGAAGTGGCAGTGGCCATTGGCGGCTTGCCAGAGCCCTGGACCGGCCCTGGGCAAGTGATAGCAGCCATTGGCAGCTTGCTGGCGGCCCTGGGTTGGCCCTGGGCAAGTGGCAGCAGCTTGCTGGAGCCCTGGGCCAGCCCTGGGCAAATGGCAGTGGCCATCGGGACCACTCACAGCTGCCGTTGCCATGGGGGGAGTAAAGGCCGCTGTCCACCAGGCCCCACATCCCCCGCCCCTGTCCCTGCTGCCGCTTTCCCAGGACTGGTCCAGGGCAAGTGGCAGCGGCCATCGTGTCCCCAAAGCTGCAAGTCCCCGCCCACTCGCTGCACACACAGCCTGCTGATTGGTCTTTACTGTGATGGCGTCCTGACCAATTTGCATATTACCCTATTATTAGATAGATATCCCTGATGAACATAATGCTAAAATCCTCAAAAAATATTAGCAAACTAGATCCAGCAATACATTTAAAAGATCATACACTACTATCAAGTGGAATTTATTTCGGGGATGCATGTTGGTACAATATCCACAAATTAATAAACATGATACACACATTAAAATAAATAAGTACATGATCATATCAATAGATGCAGAAAAAGCATTTTATAAGATCCAGCATACATTTATGATAAAAACTCCCAACAAAGTGGGAACAGAGGGTACATACCTCAACTAATCAAGGTCATATATGACAAGCCCAACGCTAACATCATACTCAATGGGCAAAATATAAAAGTGTTGGCCTTAATATCAAAAATAATAGGGGGATGTCTGCTTTCACCACTTTTATTTAAAACAGTACTGGGTTTCCTAGAAACAGCAATCAGATAAGAAGAAGAAATAAAAGGCATACAAAATGAATGGAAGAAGTGAAACTGTCACTATTTGCAGATGACATGATACTGTATATAGAGAATCCTAAAAAATTCCACCAAATACCTATCAGAACTGACAAATGAATTCAGTAATTTAACAGTATACAAAACAAATATCCAAAAATCAGTTGCATTTTACACATCAATAATGAACTTTTAGAAAGAGAAACTAAGAAAACAATCCCATTTACAATTGCATAAAAACAAAACAAAACAAAAAGAAAGCCTAGTGTCTGGCCTGTGTGGCTCAGTGTTTGAGCATCAACCTCTGAACCAGGATGCTATGGTTTGATTCCAGGTCAGGGCACATGCCCAGGTTGCGGGCTAGACCCCTAGTAGGGGGCATGCAGGAGGCAGCCCATAGATCGATGATTCTCTTTCATCATTGATGTTTCCATATCTATTTCTCTCTCCCTTCTTCTCTCTGAAATAAATTTGGAAAAACATATTTTAAGAAATACTTGGGGTACTCTTTTTCCTGAGAGCACACCCATGTCTTTCCTTTTCCCCTCCTCCTCCCCGTCCCGGCCCCAGACACATTAATTATATTTTCAAAAATACCTAAGAATACATTTAACTGAGGATGTAAAAGACCTGTACTTGGAAAATTATAAGACACTGAAGAAAGAAACTAAAAATACAAATATGTGGAAGCATATACCATGCTCATGGATAGGAAGTATTAACATAATTAAAATGTTCTTGCTATACAAAGCAATCTACAGATTCAGCACAATTCCTATCAAGATACCAGTGGTGTATTTCACAGAACTAGAACAAATATAAGGTATTTTAAAAATGTATATGGAACCACATAAAACCCCAAATAGCTACAGGAATCTTGAGAAAGAAGAACAAAGTTGGAGGAAATATGCTGCCTAATATCAAACTATATGACAAGGCCAGAGTAATCAAAACAGCATGGTACTCATATAAAAACAGACTTATAGATCAATGGAACAAAACAAAGAGCCCAAAAGTAAACCCATGCCTTCAAGGTAAATTAATATTTGAAAAGGAAGTCAAGAAGATACAATGGGGTAAAAAGTTTATTCAATAAATGGTGTTGGGAAAATTGGACATATAATGCGCAAAAAAATGAAATTAGACCAACTCTTTACATTATACCCAAGAATAAACTCAAAATAGATTGAAGACATAATGTATGACTCAAAACCATAAAAACCCTATTAAAAACATAGGTAGTAAAATCTTGGACATTTCTCAAAGTAATATTTTTTTCTAACATTTCTCCTCAGGCAAAGAAAATAAAAGAAAAAATAAACAAATAAGACTACATCAAACTAAATGTTTTTGCACAACAAAGGAAACTATCAACAACATTTAAAAACAAACCACTGAATTGAGGAAAACATATTCACCAATGACCAGACTGATAAGGGGTTAATCTCCAAAATTTATAAGAAATTTATACAAGTCAACACCCAAAATACAAACTATCCATTGAAAAATGGACAAAGGATCTGAATAGATACTTCTTCAAACAGGAACACAGATGGCCAAGATATATGAAATGATACTCAACATCACTAATCATCAGAGAAATGCAAGTTAAAACCACATTATCAACTCACACCTGTCAGAATGGCTGTCATCAATAAATCAACAAACAACAAGTGTTGGAGAGGTTGTGGAGAGAATAAAACCCTCCTGCTCGTGCACTGTTAGTGGGAATGCAGACTGGTGCAGTCACTATGGAAAACAGTATGGAGTTTCCTGAGAAAATTTAAAATGGAACTGCCTTTTGACCCAGTGATTCTACTTCTGGGAATGTACTCAAAGAATCCCAAAACACTGATTCAACAGAATATATGCACCCTATGTTCCCTGTAGCACTATTTAGCGAAAGTTTGGAAGCAGCCCAAGTATCCATCATTAGATGAGTGGCTAAAAAAGTGGAATACAATTCAACCATATAAAAGGACATCTTACCCTTTGCAACAGCATGAATGGACCTGGAGATTATTATGCTAAGAAAAGAAGCCAGTCAGAGAAAGAAAAAGGCCACATTTTTTCACTTATATGTGGAATCTAATGAACAAAATAAACAAACAAAATAAACAGAATCATAGATACAGAAAACAGGTTGACAGCTGTCAGACAAAAGGGAGGGTTGAGGAGCTGGATGAAAAAAAGGTGAAGGGATTTTGCAACTCATAGATACAGACAATAGTATGGCGATTACAAGAGGGAAGGTAGTGGGTATAGTAAGTAAAAGAGAGTAAAAGAGGGATAAATGGTGACAAAAAGAGCCTTGGCTTTGGATGGTGAACAAAATATGATATACAGATGATGTATTATAAAATTGTACACTTGAAATCTATATAATTTTATTAACCAGTTTTAACCCACTAAGTTCAATAAAAATTAAAGAAAAACTAATAAATAGAAAGAAATCTCACAATTCCAATTGAAATGCCAATAAGATAGTTTCTCAGGAGAAAATAAGCTTACACTATACCCACATTGTCCAATACTGGCAATCTCTACCCACATGTGGCTACTTTAACATACAAATTAAATCAATTATGGAATGCAGTGATTTAATGGCATTAGCCAGATATCAAGTGCTTAATAACCATATGTTGCTATTGGTTACCATGTTGGACAATGTAGATATGAACATTTCCATTCTAACCATAAGCTCTATTGGATATAGAGACCTAGATGTATTTATTATAAGGATGAAAAAATAATGCCTTATATAGTAGCGTGTAGTTATGTTTTACTATGCATCAGACAGTGTAATAAGCACTTCACATATATGATTGCATTCAGTCCTCACAAAGACCTTTTGAGACAGGTACTATTACCTTTCTTTTTTTTTCCCAGCTCTTTCTTTATTTATTTATAAATTAAGGCAGTGGTCAGCAAACTGCGGCTCTCGAGCCACATGCGGCTCTTTGGACCCTTGAGTGTGGCTGTTCCACAAAATACCACGGCCTGGGCGAGTCTATTTTGAAGAAGTGGCGTTAGAAGAAGTTTAAGTTTAAAAAATTTGGCTCTCAAAAGAAATTTCAATCATTGTACTGTTGATATTTGGCTCTGTTGAATAATGAGTTTGCCGACCACTGGATTAAGGTATTACATATGTGTCCTTATCCCCCCATTGCCCCCCACCCAACCCCCACTCATGCCCTCAGCCTCCTGTTGTCCGTGACCACTGGTTAGGCTTATATGCATGCATACAAGTCCTTTGGTTGATCTCTCCCCCTTACCCCCACCCTCCCCTACCTTCCCTCTGAGGTTTGACAGTCTGATCGATGCTTCTCTGTTTCTGGATCTGTTTTTGCTCATCAGTTTACTGTTACCTTTCCATTTTACAGATGACAAAACAGATTAAGATACACCAATAACTTGCTTTAGGTCACACTGCAGCAGAGGTAAGATTGAGCCCCAGGCCTTGGCCTGATAGCTCGATTGGTTGGTGTGTTATCACATGCGCCAAAAGGTTACAGGTTCAACTCCAGGTCAGGGCACATACTTAGGTTGTGGGTTCGATCCCCTGTCAGGGCGCATGTAGGAGGCAACAGACCCATGTTTCTCTCTCATATAAATGGTTCTTTCTCTCTCTCTTTCTCTCTCTCTCTCTCTCTCTCTCTCTCTCTCTCTCTCTCTCTCCCCCCCCCTCTCTCTCTCCCTTCCTCTTTCTCTAAAAAACAAACAAAACAAACAAACAAAAAACAACCCCACAATCAATAAAAACATCCTAGGGTGAGGACTGAAAAAAAAAAAAAAAAAAAATTATTGAACCTCAGGTTTTTTGAACTCCAAGGCAGAAGAATGAGGAAGAATAATCTTTTAAAATTGATAATATCCAGGTAGTTTAAAGATGAATTAATTGACTTTTTCTTAGATAATCAGAATACCATGAAATACACCAGTAATAAGACTGGAGAAGGCTGCATGAACAAAATTTATATTTGTGAAAATAAAATATCTATGCAATAGTAAGTACCAATGTGAAATGTTTTAAGTTACGAAGTGCAAAAAGTTCAGTAATCATAGCAACTTTAACTCGCCCACCTTACTTTGTGAGCTCCTGTCAGGTGGGAAACTAAGTTACTGTTGCCATAGAAAACACCACAATACTACTACTTGATAAGCTCAAAGACAATTATAAACATTACTTCATTAATAGTCCTTTTTATTTAAAGTGCATCAAAATTTACCTAATGACATACAAAAATTGTAGATCAAACAAAAGAAAATTGCACTGCTCTCTAACAGATTCACATCTTTCACTATTTAAAAAGAAAAAGAAAGAGAAAGAGACAGTAATCTTATACAGACATGCACCTTCTTATTTTTTTGTACCAAACTGAAAACCATCTCCTATTGTTTTATTGTCAAAAATATGCAGCTCTTCTTCCACCCACTCTTTAATTTCTTTCTTTATGTGTTCAGTTAATTGCCTGGGGATGTCTTTCACCACTTACCTGTGCAGCTTTCACCACTCATATTCACTGGTATAAATCTGGTTCTTTTTTAAAAGGATATATGACCTCATTTAAATCAGAAAGAATAAAACTAACATCTCAAGTTGTTTTTGTGTGTGTGTGTGTGTGTGTGTGTTTAATTAAAAGTTTGAAAAATTAATAGTGTAAAATCTTTAGCTTTTCGTAGTGATGTTTATTCTTAAACTGTTAAAGATAAAGCTACTATTTATTTCAATATTCTAAAAACATCAAATACTAGGCTAGGAAAACTAGATTGGTGAACTAGTGTGTTCAGCACAGTATTTTGTTAAAGTCATCAAAGAATATTTTGCAACTTCTTAGATGATTTTATAAATTATCTATTTATTTATTGGCTTCAAAATAAATTGTCTCCAATAACATATTAGGATTTTTCACTCAAGAATGTAGGCAAACCCTTTTGAATTTCTTTATATTTTTCTTTTTAAAAAAAAATATATTTTATTGATTTTGTACAGAGAGGAAGGGAGAGGGATAGAGAGCTAGAAACATCGATGAGAGAGAAACATCGATCAGCTGCCTCCTGCACACCTCCCACTGGGGATGTGCCCGCAACCAATGTACATGCCCTTGACCGGAATCGAACCCAGGACCCTTCAGTCCACAGGCCGACGCTCTATCCACTGAGCCAAACCGGTTTGGGCTCTTTCTGTTTTTCATTTGGTGTGCTTGACTATATTGAGAGCTAACATCATGTCTGTCACATTCTATTGGTCACAAAGGTCTTCCCTTACTCAAGAGAATGAAGGATCAGACTTTTTATCAGAGAGGCTGCCATACCACATTGTAAAACGACATGCATTCAAGGATGGGACATTTTTGTGGCCATGTTTTGTCACCTACCAGAGATGGATATCTATCTTTTAAGATGAATTATGTTCAGACTTCTTATAAATGACAGTTTAGAGTTTGTTGACTTAAGATCATCATTAGGAAAACCTGTCATTAAGAAGGCCATCATTGCCCTAACTGGTTTGGCTCAGTGGATAGAGCGCCGGCCTGTGGACTGAAGGTTCCCAGGTTCGATCTTAGTTGCAGGCACATCCCCAGTAGGGGGTGTGCAGGAGGCAGCTGATCAATGTTTCTCTCTCATCGATGTTTCTAACTCTCTGTCCCTCTCCCTTACTCTCTGTAAAAAATCAATAATATATATATATATATATACTAGAGGTCTGATGCATGAAGATTTGTGCAAGAATGGGCCTTCCTTCCCCTGGCTGCTGGCACCACCTTTGCTCTGGCCGGAGCAGCCTTTCCACTCCAACCCTAAATTGCCTTTCTGCCTTCCTACATTTCCCAGAGGCCTGGAGCAGCTAGGGTGGTGCGTCCTGCCCTGCCCCCGGCCCGGCCGCTGGGTGCCTGCATATGCAAATTAACCTGCAATCTTTGTTGGGTTAATTTGCATACTCACTCCTGATTGGCTGGTGGGTGTTGTGAAGGTACAGTCAATTAGCATGTTACTCTTTTATTAGGTAGATATATATACATATATAAAGAAGGCCATCATTTTGTAATTCTGTATTGTAAGCTTTTTTTTTTCTCCATGTCAGGTTTTCAGCTGTTTTTACTTCTTTGTCCCATTTCTTCCCTATTAATCCTCATATTCCAACATACACACATCTAACTTGCTTCTCTTGTTAAAAACTTGTTTTATGACTGAGAAACCATATATTACAAAAGTTGTTTATCATATACTCTCTAAATAAGGCTAAATTAAGAAGTTAATAATTACCTATTATGCTCAAACATCTTTCTTTGATCACTATTATGTTCTGGCTAAATCTTTCAGTCCTGGTCAAAGAATCACTTTATATGGAAGATAATATTATGAGGATTTTTAAGAGATTTTTCTTTACCTCAGAAATGGAATTTAAAACATTAGTTCAATTAACATAATTGGCTGAAAGCAGAATTTTTTAATGGCATGTTTCAATATAAACAGCTTTAATCTATCTTGAAATAAATATTTGTTTTGCAACACAGTTTGAAATATTTGCTTCTTAAACATCTTTGAGTTTTGAGTTCTATTGATATTCATCAATAAATTCTTAATCTCATCTGTATTCTTCCAATTATTTGACTTCTGTTCATTGGTAAATATTGTCATCAAAATGTAATAAGTTGATTGAAGGGCCTCAGATATTACTATAGAATAAGTTTATTCCTTTCATGAAAGATGTACCTGTATTTTACCTTGTAAGATAATAAATTCAAGAAAACCCAACTGGGACCTTGAACATCTCTTCTACAATATATGAATTTTATATTAAGTAAGACTATAATATTCTCCTCTTCAAGTGGAAGCCACATTCCCACAGGAAATGAGATACTAAACTATTAATAGTTTACCCAGGTTTTCTCTGCCTGGTATGAAACCTCAAACTCCACTACAGTCTAAGCACTGTAAAACATTACAATTTATGTTCATATAAATGAAACTCTCTAGATGTTCTTCAGCTAATCTACTACTCAGTGTTTCTGATGTTTTTAAGACAAAAAACTTCTTCACATTCAACCTGAGAAAAAGACAATGTCAAACAATTGAGAAGTAAAAAATATATATATATTGTAATAAACCCTGATATTAGGTGTTTAAAAAAAAGGTGTTTAAGTTTTAAAATGTTATGGCAGCAAACTGAATAGTTGTGATAAGTAAAATTACTGACAATGGCTTGTTCTTTTTAAAATTTTAGGATGTGCATATTGTCAATGTCTGTATTGCTTTCTTGAGATCATTTCTTTCATTTTCTCATGCTGTTTTGGTATACTTGGGCCATTCTAGAACCCCATAACAGCCTATACAACTTCTGTTTACCTATGCTCACCCTCGAAGAGATGGTTCTATAATACTGTTATTCTTTGTCATTAGATAATTGACATAGTTCATCAATCCCTGGCCTTCTGCTCTTGCTTTACATATGGACATTAGTCAACCATGAAATAATCACCAAATCCATTAAATTATACATATTAAGACACATAATTCTGCAGAAAATTCTATTGTTTCTGCCTTGAAATTGTAACTAGAACTCAACCTCTTGAATTATCATCAACCCCTACCTCTACCACTACCATCTAGATACAAGCCACTGTCATCTCTAATCTGGATTATTAAAATAGCTTCCTAAATAGTCTTTCTTCTTTTTCTCTTGCCCCATTGTCTATTTTCAACAAAGCAGCCAGTGTGATTGTTAACATAGAAGTGAAATTATGTTTCAAAACCCCTCTTCTTGAATTCCTACCATAGTTTTCATTTTAAGGAGTTAAAAAGCAAAGTGCTTATATTAACTAGAAGTTCTCATAGGGCTTGGCGCTTGTTTTTCTACCACTCTTTTTCTCTTACTAACTGGGTTCTTGCCATGCTGTTCTTGTTGTTTCAATACACAAAGAATGCTCTTACTTGAAGGAATCTGCACTTGCTATTCCACCTCCTGGGAATATGTTTTCCCCAAGGTCACTGTATCTGGTTGGCTCATGTCCCTCATGTCTCTGCTTTTATTAGAAAGACCTTCTTCGTTTACTCCGTATATAATGGTAAATGTCACTCTTCTCAAATCTAGGCACTCCTTTTTCCCCCCTTACCCTACTTTACTGTGTATCATAGAACATTGCTCGCTAACATTCTGCACATATACAGAGACTTTGTCTTGTATTGTTCTACAAAGAAGAGTGCCTGAAACAGGATAAAGTCAATAAATATTTTTAATGAAAAATTAGAATTAAGTTTTATTCCATCCTATATATGCTGTTTGACATTAGGGGGGGTGGGAATTAGCTTTTTGGGGTTCAATTTGCTCATTGTAAATCAGAAATAATGATGATACGAAGAAGAAGAAAAGAAGAAGAAGAAGAAGAAGAAGAAGAAGAAGAAGAAGAAGAAGAAGAAGAAGAAGAAGAAGAAAGAAGAAGGAGAAGGAGAAGAAGAAGAAGAAGGATAAATAAATAAAATAGTATCAGCCGTATTTAGCTGTTGTGAGGACAGTTAATGTATATAACATGCTTAGAACAGTGCCTGGCACAAAAATAAGTGTTTACAATAATTTTTGGCTATTATTAATATTAATAAGCCTATTAAGTCTTTTTTTTAATCTTTATTTTTTAGAGTATTACAGATGTCTCTCTTCCCCCCCTCCCCCACTTCTCCTCTCTACCAGTTCCCACACTGCCCTAGGCCTTCACCACCCTACTGTCTGTGTCCACAGGTAATGCATATAAGATCTTTGTCTAATCTCTTCCCCCTACCCCCTTCCCTCTGAGAATCATCAGTCTGTTCCATGCTTCCATGCTTCTGATTCTATCTTATTCACCAGTTTATTCTGGTTTTTTTTTTTTTAGATTTACTTGTTTATTTTGATTTTTAGATTCAATTGTTGATAGATATGTATTTATTGCCATTTTGTTGTTCATATTTTTTGTTCTTTTTCTTCTTCTTCCTCTTCTTAAAGAATTCCCTTCAACATTTCATGTAATACTGGTTTGGTGGTGATGAACTCCTTTAGCTTGTTATTGCCTGTGAAGCTCTTAATCTGACATTCAATTCTAAATGATCCTTTGCTGGGTAGAGTAATCTTGGTTGTAGGTCCTTGCTGTTCATCATTTTGAGTATTTCTTGCCATTCCTTTCTGGCCTGCATAGCTTCCGTTGAGAAATCAGCTTACAGTAATATGGGCACTGGACTTGCTTTAGTGGAGCTATGGTGCTCACTGAGTCTGTCCCTTAAGTGTGTTGGTTGTGGATGTGTAGAGTTGTAACTTAGAATGGTTTGAAGCTGTCCACCAGGTGCACTGGCTCTTGTGTCTCCAGAGAGGTGCAAAGTCAGCCACTGCCTGGGGCCACCTGGCAGGAGCTACAGAGATATCTGCAGCTTCCTCCTATTTGTATTGGGTTTAGAAGTGCCTGGGCAAGGCCCAACTGAAGCAAGACAGGCTGGTGCTGTTGCAGGGTCTTGGGCCTTTTATTGCTGGGTTTGGGGCATGCTGACAGCAGCTTCAGCTTGTTTGAGAGATTTTAGCAAAGTCTGAAGCCCGAGCCTGGACAGGCCATTCACATGGAAAAGCTGCTGCAAACAGCTTGGGTAAGGCTGTAAGTTGGATGGGGCAGGGTTTCAAGGAGTTACCAGGGCAGAACAAACAGTGTGCTTCAGGTTGATGGGGATTCAGATATGATTGCCAGTCAGCCCTGCAACAGGAGAGGTCTCAGCACAGGAACAATGACCCCTGAGAACACCTCCTTCTGGTAGAATGCCACCTCCAAGTTCCTGCCCTGATGCCAGATAATTCAGTTCTTCCCTGTATGTATCTGGGTCCCCTACCCCTCCTGGTGCTGGAGCTCAGAAGAAGTGAGTCTGAGTAAGTTCATACCTGGCCCTTTAATAGGGACAGCTGGGTTTCCAGCAGCCTCCATGTTCCTCAGCCACAATCCCTGCTGGTTTTTACAGCCTGAAATTATGGGGACTTCTCTTCCCAGCTCTGGGACCCTGGGTGGGGGGTCTGGTGTGGGGCTTGGACCCCTTGCTCCTTAAGGTGGCCTCCACAGGGACAATCTCCCTCTGGATTAAAAAAATGCCCAAGTGGGCTCTGGACCAGCCCAATTCTGTGCCTCCACCCCTCCTACCAGTCTCAATGTGCTTTCTTCTTCGCTAGTTGTAGGACTTCCATTCAGCCAGCTTTCAAGTGGTTCTGAATGATGGTTGTTCTGTATTTTAGTTGTAATTTTGATGTGTTGTGGGAGGCGAGGAGTACCAGCGTTTACCTACCTGCCATCTTCAGAAAGCTTGCCTATTAAGTCTTTACATAACTGCGGTCTTCACTGGGGACAAGACTAGAACTGAAAAATAAGATGACTTAATATTTTCCTTTTTCTTCTCTTCAGCCTTTTATTTTTGTGGATATTTATTTATTTTATTTTTAAATAGATCAGTTATTTAATTAGGTTCTTTGTGAAAAATTTAGAACACCAGCTTGTGAGGAGATAGCTCATTTGTGAAAGCAAACACAGAGTGGAGATAGCCCTGGCGCTGAGGAATAGCATTGACTTTTGGCAGAATTAGTGAGTTCATGGCTTTCTGATCAACAATGTGTTACTCTGTAATCTTGTACTTCTCTTTCTCTATGGGAAAGAGCTCACCCTCCTGGTGTCTGGGCTCGCATAGCTGTTTCTTGGCGTAAGCATCAGTGAGAAGTTTGGGGATTCTCACATATTAATATAAACTCTGGTGGAGGTGGCAATGATGCATTATTGGTGTGCTCCATGTGGAGGAACACAATTAACGGATAGAAGCCTGGTCACAAGTAGCAGGCCACTGCTCAGCTGTTTCAGGAAAACCACCCTCTTGCCATTGTGGCACTCAGTGAGGATAACCAGAATGGTCCCGGAAATGATGCTGGTCTGAAGTTTTCTCATATGCTGACTGAAGGATATCTTGCCATGGCTCAATAACTTTCTTTTTAAAATATATATATATATTTATTTTATTTCAGAGAGAGAGAGAGAGACAGAAATATCATTGATAAGAACCACTGATGGGCTACCTACTGCATCCGCACAATGGGGATCTACCCCACAATCTGGGCATGTCCCCCAACCTCTTGGTTCATAGGTAGATGTTCAACCACTGAGCCATGCTGGCCAGGGTTAAATAGCCTTTTAATGAAAAACTATCCAACTGGGTTCACTGATCTTCCCACCATTGCATATTGGTTCACTTTTCAAGAATTTTATACCTCAAAGAAAGCATTTCAAACCCAACATTAGTGTATCTCAATAACTTTCAAGGCATATCTTCAGTAGGATAATATCTAGGCATTTTTTTTGAAATTCGGTACCACCATGCTTGTAGCCACCTACTGGTTTTGTGACAGTAGCAAGAACTTTCTCCTTTTCCTTTTAAACCCAGGATTTAGATGCTGAATACTTCCTCTTTTACGTGGCCGTTGGGGAATACATAGCCAACCAGGAATACCTACCAATTCCTTTGGCTAGGACAGGGTTTAGGCTGCAGTGGAGTTTCCCCTTCTTAGGTGTCCTGAGGTTACTCTTCTTAACCTTGCCACCAGCATCAACCTTCTTGGTTTCAGGTTTTTTCTCCTTAGTATCCAGCTTCTCAGTTCCCCGCCTCCTCTTGCAAGATGGGAAAGAGAAATAAGGTCCTTGTGGATTTTTATTTTAAAAGCCCAGTTTTGACCAATACTAAGCAAAAACTCAAGTGTTTTAAATTAAATAACAATGTTTTCCAGGCACAAAGAAACTATAATCTGAATGACCATACATTGACTTTTTTCCAGTTTTTATTTATTTTTTTATCAAAGAACTTCCAAAAGTTTTAAGAGAGACCCTTAATTCATTCTTTTACCCCTTCTATTTATTATTGCATCTCTTACTTGCTTGTCATTATGCAATGATTACAAAGCCACAATACCCTCCTGTCCTCAAAGAACTTCTAGCACAGGAGTGGACTGTAAACATACAAAACAAGTAAACCATCGATTAGGACAGGTATTATGTTAGAATCATGCTCAGCACACACAAGACCACCATTTGTTCTGGGACTCAGGAAAGGTTCATCAAGCAGGAGGCAGGATAACAGTGAGAAGAGCACTATTTAAGTAGAAATGGTGATTCACTTAGGCAGTCGCAAAAGGAATAGAGGGCGGAAGGGAGCCATACAAGAAATCTTATGAAAATAGAAAAGAGGCAGCGGAAGATAAGGAGATTTGGAGTGAAAAATAATTGATCCACATACTTTTATCAGGTTGAATTTTACAAGTCTGTGAGATAATCAAGGTCTGTGAGACATGCATATAGATAATGACATATCCAGGTGGAGAGCTTTAGAAAAAAATGTTGGGTTGTAAATATAGATGCAAGTCTCTGGAATATAATCATAGATAAAATTGGTACACTGAGAACAAAATCATTATATAGTATATATGGAAGAGAGGAATGAAAACTCTCTCTCCAACCTTTTTGAGCAAAGGTATAGCTATAGAATTATGACAATTTATTGTGAGATTACTTTATAATCTATGGTGTGGAAGAATGAAAAGTATTTGTCTGTCTCTAAATGACTTATTTCGCTAAGCATAATATTGTCTAGGTCTATCCATGCTGTTGCAAATGGCAAGATTTCATTCTTTCTTATGGATGAGTAATATACCGTTCTATACATGTACCACAGTTTTGTTTTGTTTTATCCACTCATCTATAGATGGGCACTTGGGTTGCTTCCATACAGTTTAAGGACTGTTTGAAAGAGGTAAAGGGTTAAGAAGTATAAATTGGTAGTTACAAAATACTCGTGGGAATGTAAAGTACAGCAGAGGGAATATGTCCAATAATACTGCAATAACTATTTATGGTGCCAGGTGGATACTGGAAATATTGGGGGTCAGAGGTAACACTTTATAAGGTATATGATTGTCTAACTACTATAATATATATTTATTTTAAATATATATTTAATTTTTCAAGAAATATTTATATAACTCAATAAATATCTCTTAAATAAATTAATGACTTAAGAAGTCTTTATTTTATTTTTTTTTTATTTTTTTCTTTATTGATTAAGGTATTACATATGTGTCCTTACCCCCCATTGCCCCCCCCCACCCCATACTCATGCCTCATGCCCTCACCCCCCTGGTGTCTGTGTCCATTGATTAGGCTTATATGCATGCATACAAGTCCTTTGGTTGATCTCTCCCTCTTACCCCACCCTCCCCTACCTTCCCTCTGAGGTTTGATGGTCTGATCGATGCTTCTCTGTCTCTGGATCTGTTTTTGTTCATCAGTTTATGTTGTTCATTATATTCCACAAATGAGTGAGATCATGTGATATTTATCTTTCTCTGACTGGCTTATTTCAAAGAAGTCTTTAAACATTAGTTTCTTTAGACATAAAATGGACCAAATAACCCATAAGCACCTAAATTCTATAAGTTTGTAGTAACTAATATATAACATATATAAAGCCCTGTGAAGTATCTGGCCAATAAAGTAATAAATATTGCTTCTCATACATTATGTTTTCTTGACTTTTCTTAATGGTTCAAAGATTACACCTCAAGAAGAGTCTAAGTATGATTTTTTAAATGGAGAAATACATTATTAAATGGAATAAGCCCAAGATTTCAAGTTTAATAAAGATGAGGCTTTCATTTTGTTCACTATTTATCCCTAGCACAAAGGCTTAGTCCTATAAATATTTGTCAAATAAGTTGATTAAAATATGCTTTGAAGAAAATTCTCATTTAAAGTGGTAATTTAGCCTGACTGGAAGCAAAAATATTGCTTAACTTTAAGGTATATTTTGTTGTGTCTTCAAGCAGTTTATTTATGATCTTCATACTTAATATATTCTGTATCATTTTATATGAGTAGAAGAGACTTTGGCTTCCAGTACCTACTATTTCAGATCTACAATGTTACTGTACCTGTATAGATATGTTCAATAAACCTTTAAACCATCTTTATACCTTCTTTTAATACCAGAGGGAAATCACACTTATATTATCTGGGAATAGCTCATATTTGTGTTCTTGACTCATTCTTACAATTTCTTTAACAATACCCTTTAGCTCAGTTTTGTTTCAATGTATTTCAGAAAATGAAATACTTTGACAGGGAAAAATATAAATTTTAAGACATTAGACCTTTTCCCCATGTCCTTTTTAATAGAGTGAATCTCATACACTTATAAAAGTTATAAGTGTATAAATATTATGAACTTATGCATAATATGTAAGTCTTCTTATAAAGATGAAAACAAAAAATGGTTCAGTTACTAAACTCATGTGGCATCTTCTGTTATAAATGGTATGCATTTTTATTTGTGAAATGCATTATTTTGAAAAAACAGTGAGAAAACTAAAATGTCAAGTAAGTGAACCACAAATAGACAATAGTCCTATTTTTAAGTGTCAAAAAAAAAATCTGATTAAACATTACTACCCCTGCATTTCTTTCATATAATGCTGCCTATTGGAAATGTTTGGTTGGTTATATAGATATCAACAGCTTCTTAAACTGTAAAAGTAACTCATGTTATTATATGGAAGTATGTGAGGATTCAGATAATTTAAAGAAAACATCCACATATTTTATATATGCTGAATCAGCTGGCTCTTCCATGGAAAATTGGCTGTGTATTTTCTTAATTCACTTTCTATTTTTCTAATTCTTATTTATATACTAGTGTAGCCCATCATGCGATATCGTGCTCAGTAGGCCACTCGCCGCTTCCATGCGGCTTCTGTGGGAGCCAGGAGGGGCCCACGCCGATTCCCCAGAAGGGAGCTGCACTGCTTCCATGGGAGGCAAGCCTGCTGTCTCCTCTCCCAGTCTGCACTTGGCTACAGAGGCTGCGGGCTGGCCCCCTGGCTGGGCGTCACCGTGGCGATGAAGCAAGCGTCTGGTCCTGGCCACTCTGCGCCTGCTGCCCAGAAGCCCTCCATTGCCATGGCGATAAAGCAAGCATTCCACCAGGCTGCTCACGCTGCCTGCTCTCAGCAGCAGTCCCCCCAAGACTGAGGGGACTGGGCACCGCCATCTTGTGGCTATGGGTGCCGCCATCTTTTGCAATGGAGTTATGGTTAATTTGCATATTACCCTTTTATTAGATAGGATATTTATTTATTTATTTATTCATTTAGTCACTTTCCAAATATTTAAGCATCAACTATGTTCAAGGCACAGTGGAATTCATTTTGAAGAGTAAAGAGAAAGCAGGGATGGCAATATCAATGTCCAATAGAGTAGAAAAAAAAGCAAGAAAACTTAAACTGGACCAAGAGGGTAGAAAAAATATACATTCTATAACAAAAAAATAATGATCATGAAACTTTACAAAATGAATAAAATGTATGTATAAAGAAAACGGTATTATAAATACAAAGTAAAACTGACAGAAGCACAAGTGTTGGTGAATATTTCAATATGGCATTAAGTATCAGCACTTATACATCAAATGTATAAGAATGAACAAAATAAGCCAGTCAGAGAAAGACAAACACCATATGATCTCACTTATATGTGGAATCTAATGAACAAAATAAGCTGATGAATGAAATAGGAAAGGAGGCATGGATATACTGAACAGACTGACAGCTGTTGGTCATATATATGTGTGTGGGTATATACATACATACATATATATATGTGTGATATGTGTGTGTGTGTGTGTGTGTGTGTATATATATATATATATATATATATATATATATATGCAGGCAATAGTGTGGTGATAGTGAGAGGGAAAGTAGGGTGTGGAGTAGGTGGAGGTGGACAAAGGGAGGGAAGAATGGGGACGGGCAAAAACTTTGCTTGGGGTGATGGACTCACAATGCAGTGAGCAGATGTTTTATTGATTTGTGCATTTGAAACCTGTATGGTTTTGTGAACCATTGTTACCTCAATAAATTCAATTTAAAAAAATAAACAAAAATATTTGATAAATAAAAACATGATTAAAATTTATACATATATAAAATCTGTATCAAAAGTCCTATATTTTATAAAATGTACCCATTGACTAGCATTCATTATTCTTTTATAATATTGAGTATGTCATAGGACACTAAAATTTTTTCAAAAATTTTCAAAAAAGCCAATAAATTAATACATATTACTTTTCTTACATTCATAGACCAAATATGTGTATACCATAAGAAGAATAAAAACCAAGAATTCTCTACTCAGTTAAAAATTATAGATATTTTCTTAAATAAGTTTGGGAGTAAACAGGGAATATAGATAATATAATATTGTGATAGCTATGTATGATGTCAGATGAGTACTAGACTTACTGGTGATCACTTTGTAAGTTATAAATGTTTAATCACTATGTTGAACACTTGAAACTAATATAATATTGCCTGTTAACTGTAATTTAAAAATTAGAAAACAAGTAAATAAAAAAGAAAAAGGAAATCAGAACTGTCCAGCAAAGAACAACCTAAGGAGACATAACAATTACATTTAATGTTTCTTGCATGTGGCATCCAAAAAAGGGACATTAATGGGCAAACACTAAAAAAAAATCAGTCAATAATAATAGATCAATATTAGTTTATTAATTGTGACAAATATACTACAGTTATGGCATACATTAATAATAGGAAAACCTGAGTCAATTTTTCTTTAAACTTAAAACAAAAAGTTAAATTTAAAAAAAAAATCAGGTGAATTAGAACATAATGGAAACAAAAATGCTGTGTATCAAACTTTCTAGAAACAGAAAACACCATTGCTATGTATAGAAAATGTTCTAGAGACAAAGGAAGGATAGCACATGACCAAATTCAGTATATATAACCTAAATACTGAATCTGTCAATTCTACTCTCACCACCTCTCATAAAACAAACATACACACAACATGCTCTTTAAACCCTGACCTAGGTCACACTGCATCTGGCTCATTGACTCTGTTAGGCTCACAAAACAGTTACCTTGGTCTTCTTATACTGTCCAAACATCAAAAGAGCTTAATTTTTCCTCAGAAATTCTGTCACACACACAGATAAAAATTTCCAAGAAAAGAAGAAATGAATAATGGAGCAGAACATTATTTTTTTTTGTAAGTCCTTAGCAACACAACCTGAAAAGGGAATTGAAATATTATTACTATTTCTGTGCAGTATAATTTTATGCTTATAAATCTTAAGATAATACACTAACAAAAATTTAGTAAAAAAAAATAGTAAGTAATAAGATAAACATATGAAGTCCTATAGCTTTCCCGAGAACCAAGAATAATTAGTTCAAAAATGGAATGCAAAAACTCCTGTTCACTATAAAGAATCTCCTCCCTCCATTAAAAAAAAAAATCACTCCCACTCCATGCACTAGCCAAAGCATAAAAGCAACCTATAGGCATACAAAGATTTTATGTAGGTGCTAGATAGTCCTATCTAGAAATTCTACCCGAACCTCAAATTTAACAAGTCCAAGGTCAATTACATTAGGCAACAAATTTCTACTTATAAGTAACAGAAACCAGCCTGAGCTAGCTTAAGTACAAAGGAGTTAATTATAGGAATTCTGAGAAAGGAATGTAGTCACATCTCCAGAGTGAGAGGGGAGTGTATGTTTCATCTCTTGGTGTTTGTTTGTATTTGTATATCTTTTTCATTCTTCTTTCTAGAGAGTAACTCTCTAGCAACATCATTAGTCTACAAAGTAAGTAGATAAAAAGAGCTCTCAAATTCACATTTTAAGTGTCCCAGTCACAAAGACATTCACACTCTTGGTCACGATCTTAAATTATGGAGGCTGACCTCTAGTCAAATGAAAAATGGCTAAGTGGATAGAATCAGATTGCAAGCTGACTCAAGGTTCTATCTCTGTAAACATTCGTGGTGGGGGTATGGGAGTGACAGGGACAAATTATGAAAGAGATTGTGAACTGAGCTGACATGGCAATTGGTATATGTTATATAATCCCAAACTAAATGTTTGTATCCCAAATGAAACTACCCATCCCAAACTAAATGTTTGCACTCTGGGCCCTAATTTTAATAATGAAACTTTTTTTTCTGTTAACCTAAGTTTAAACATCTTTCATATCATAAGAGTCATCTATCAAATGTTTTTCACCTATATATAGACCATGTTATTCATGTTACCCCCTTTCACACCATTCCTCCTACCATGATTCCACTTTATCTCCACTGTGTCTTCATCTAAATTACTCCAGTAGTCTTAAAACAAGTCCTCCTGCCTCCTAACTTTTTCTACTCTGTGGCTGGAGCTTAATGGGTCAGGGAGAGGCTAAAAGATAATTCTGGAGAGGCAGAAAAGAGTCAAATTATCTAGGCTCTGTAAATTGGAATAAAGAAGTTGTGTATTATATTAAGCACAATGGGCGACTTCAGAATATTTCAGGTTTGGGAGTGATTTTAGTTGGGAGGAAACATAGAATTAGGGAGAGCAGTAATGAGAATAATAGTGGTGGCTTGGATTGGGCTGATAGTAATGGAGCTCATCTGATTATGCCATTTCCTACTTTAAGTCTTTTAATGGTTACCCATTGTCTACAGACTAAAATAAAAATTTTAACATGGCTTCAAATCTCCTTTTACAGTTTTACTTTCCATTATCTCACTAGGTACCCATTATTTTAATCACACCAGATTTCTCATAATCCTTGAGCTCACCACATATTTTCACAAATTTTTAGATGTGCACTCAGAATGTTAACATCGTCTCAAATGCCTTTATCAACACTCTATGCTAGTAACAATCCTCCTCATATCAAGGCCGATCATCTACATCACGCCATCTGTGGAGCTTTCCATTATTCTGTCAAACAGAATTAATTACTTAGCCCTCTGTAATCCCATAGCATTGTGCAAATCTTAAGTTCAATAGTTTTAACGTAGTAATAATTAGCATAGTTAATATTTTACCTTTATTGATTTTGGCTCCTTGAGGAGAAAAATTAGTAGTATTTGTCATTTAAAGCCACAGTTCTTTCTGCCTGGTATTCTTATAGTAGCTATTCATTTTTTTTTTTTTTTACTGAATTATATACAAAACAAAAAGATGGAAATATAAACATCCTTTTTTCCTACACTAGAATGAAAGCTCTTAGAAGGCAGAGGATGCCATTATCTTTGGATTTAAATCAGTGAAAATGGACACAAGAAATGCTTGCTTGTTGTAATGGAATATAAAAACTGAATTTGTTATCAACTCTATTCTACAATAAAAACACCATTTATGCCATTAAAATATCAGAAAAACATTAAAACCAAGGAGAATTAAATAGTTCTGAATCATGGGTCTCATTTTATCTAATTTCTATTACTCATTAACAAAATCATAAAATCATATGGAGTAAATTATAAATATCCAATCTACAAATACCTGAAATCTTTATGTGACTAATAAAAGAAGCATATGAATGTTACCAATAACTTGCAGGAGAATAATAATCAATAAGCATCTTAAATATTAAATTTAAAATAGACAAATATAAAAATAAACAAATACTGAAGTGATATTAACAGTAATATAAATATTTATGTAACATATACAGCTAGAAAGTCCTGACCATCAGATATCCAAACAAATTTATTTTTGAAAATCAACTTTGAAGAAAGTGGAAATGAATAAGGTTGAAGTAGAAAAGTCATTATTGCCTGAAAAGAGCTGTTTAAACTTAGAAAAACTATTTTTAAAGAAATATTTCTAGTAATATTTATAGCAAAACTAGGTATAGATCTTAGAGTTCTTGTATAAGAAATTTTCTTTTTAAATTTAACTATAATAATGATTAAAACAATTCCCACACCAACCTCTCATATTATGGTGCAAACAACACTCAGGAAATAAAGATATGTTTTAAAGAAACAAACAAAAATATATAATAAAAATGTATTGATTTTATATTTGAAGGACATAAATTCTTAAAAACAAGACATTTCATAGTTTATATCCACATTTTATGAATTTATTATTCTTTGATCAAAATCTGCATATACAAAATGCAAATATTTCAGGGTATTATAAGAAACAAATATTAAGTGAAAACAATAAAATACAGGGTGTCCCTGAAAAAAAATGTATACATACTTTGAATGGTTATAAAGTCAGTGTTTATTAACATATAGTTCATTTTAAAAATTTAAAAGACCCTACAGAAATGAATATTTTTTTTGGTCAATGCCTGTTTTAAAACTGATGACCTTTCTGGTCCAGGAACTGCTGATACCACGAGGCAATGAAATCACAAACATCAAGAATCATTTTGTTCAGTATTTGTGCATCCTCAATTTGTCAACTGTTGCTGGTTTTGTACTGTAAACTTTCTCTTTTTGTATCCTCATTAAAAAAAAAAAAAGACTAGTGGCATTTTAGGATAAATTTTCTTTGTTCAAAGCTTAGTCTGGTTTCCTCCATTATTTCAAATCAGTTAAACATGAAAAAGAGTAAAAATTAAGTGAGTTATCAGCTATTAAAGTGTGCATACATTTTTTTGAAAATAGTAGTATAGAATATAGCTGAGTACTTTAGAAATTGAAGAAAGTTATTTGTAACAATCAGATGATAAATATAAATGAAGAAGTAGAGATTTCCTTACCTCCTGCCCCCAAAAGTAAAACAAAATTATTTTCAATACTATTAGTTCCTTTCTTTTGCATCTACAGAAGCAAGGAAGACAATACATCTTTTAGAGTTTATTAAGATAATAAATAGCACAATTCCAACCTTGATCATATGAATATTTCATGAACAAGGTTTGAATATGGGGAAAGATTAAATGCTGCATTTATCTTCATACTAGATCTTGCTTTGAAGGTGAACAGTTGCTTTACACTCTTGTCTGTATTTGGCAAAACACACATAAAGTATATTTTGTTCTCCAAATCAGACATGCCACATATAGACATAAAAAGTTCCACATGAACATCACAGAATATGTGTTTTAAATAAAATTTTAAATTTGTTCAGACCTTACAATTCTATACAGAAGAGTTGTTCCTCGTAGAAGATTCGTGTAGAGATAATTTCTCCCTTTATTTTTATGTTAATCCTTACCTGAGGATTTTTTTTTTTTTTCCCATTGATCTTAGAGTAGAAGAAAGGGGAGGGGATGGGGGGAAAGGATAGAGAGAGAAAAAAACATTGACTCATGGATCACACAAGCCCTTAACCTGGCAGGAAACCTGCAACTCAAGTACCTGCCTTTGTCTGGAAATCGAGCCCTCAACCCTTTGGTGTGTGGGCCGATGTTCTAACCACTGAGCAAGGCTGGCCAGGGCCTTTTTTTCCCTTTTTCTTTTATTTTTTTTCTTTAACTTCTGAAACGAAAATGCTCATTTAACTATGGCAACATATCTTTTAACTATTTTGTTTATGCTTTTCTTGGCTGAGTAAGCAATCCCCATGTTCCTGAAATTCTCTCCAGCATTTGACGTTCACTGAAGTGGCAATGATGGATGAAGACAGAGTCTAAAAGCAGCTCTTTTTCACACACATTTTAACCAAACCAAATACCCAATTTCTTTTGTACATGCTTTTCCCTAAAATGGTGTGCTTCAGAACCAACAGCCACCACATCTAATTCATAAATATTTCCTACCAAAACAAAGGAAAATACCTACATATGTATAAAACATATAAAAAGGGAAGAGAAGTTCACCAAAGTTTTTGACATGAGACAAAACAACTATCATTTGCAGGGATTTTTACAAAGTACTAACTAGCAATAAAAGATTGTATCTATACATTTACTACTTGAAACTCATGACATCTGTCCTTATAAGAAAAGTCTCAATCACATTACTCATTTTAGTACTAAGTATTTTGTTAACCCAAAGACATATCTGGCAGATTAGTTACAATACAACATAGTGACTTATGTACTAGATATTAACACTTCTGAATGACAAAAAAAGTAAAATAGGAAAATACCGTCAAAAATATAGGACACGATTCTCCATCACTTTTAAAAATTAAACAACAAAAGAGCAATAGTTTGTCTCACTTGTGATAGTAGACTAATCAGTCAATCCACCTAACCATTAAGAAATAGTCATTAAATATTAACCTTTTGTCCAGCACTTTTTACAGAAGGTGAAAGTTTGAAAAATTGCATTTTGGACCATAAATACTAAGTTTCTAAAAGATGCTATTTTGGGGTAGACTATTTCTTAAAGTAGTGTTTGGTTCCCAGCAAAATTGAGAGGGAAGTACAGATGCTCCAGGACTTACAATGGGGTTATTTCCTGATAAACCAGTTGTAAATTAAAAATTTTCCAAGTAAAAAATGAATTTAACACACCAAACATCATAGCTTAGCCTAGCCTACTTCAACTGTGCTCAGTACACAACATTCAAAAACGCTGGCAACATAGTTCCCTGTAGTGGGTAGGTTGTTTTTCTCTCATGATCACCTACCTGCCTGCCTGGGAACTGCAGTTTGACTCACTGCTACTACCCAGCATCATGATAGACAGTTGTACAGCATACCACAAACGTGGGAGAAAGATCAATGCAAATAGTTTTCCCATCATCATAAATTTGAAAAATTGTAAATTGAACCCTCGTAAGTGGGGGACCGCCTGTACAGAGGTTTCCCATACGTTCCCTATCCCGCACATGAATAACCTCAACCATTTTCAACATCCCCCACCAGAGTGGCATTTTTGTTATAAATGATGAACCTACACTGACATATCATTACCACTGAGAGTGCAAAGTTTACCTAGGGTGTGTTATGGTGTTGTGCAGTCTATGGGTTTGAAGAATTTACACTGACATGTGTCCATCGTTATAGTATACAGGGTAGTTACACTGCTCTATAAGTCCTCTGTGTTCTGCTTATTCATCCTTTCGCCTATACCCCCGGCAATCACTGATTTTTTTTTTATTGTCTTTATAGTTTTGCTTTTCCAAAATGTCATATAGTTGGAATAGTGCAGCATGCAGACTTTTCAAAATGATTTCTTTCACTCAGCAATATGTATTTATGTTTCCTCCATGTCTACTGAGGGTTTTTAACTAATTTTTTAAAAACACTAAACAGTATTCCATTTATTCAATATACCACAATTTATTTATTTATTCATTCATCCACTGAAATATTTGGTTGCTTCCAAGTTTTGGCAATTATAAATACAGCTTCAATAAACATCTGTGTGCAGTTTTTATGTGGACATAAGTTTTCAATTCCTTTGAGTAAATACCAAGGAAAGTGCTAGGTCAAATGGTAAGAGTTATAAGAAACCACCAACTTTTCTTTCCAAGTGGCCATACCATTTTACATCCCCAATAGCAATGAATGAGAGTTCCCCTTGCTCGACATACTCATCAGCATTTAGTGCTGTCAGTTTTCTGAATTTTGGCTGTTCTAATAAGCATGTAGTGATAACTCATTGTTTTAATTTTCATTTCCCTGATGACATATGATGTGGAACATATTTTCATATGTTTATTTGCTATCTGTATATCTTCTTTGGTGAAATGTCTTTTAAAGTCTTTGGTCCATTTTTTAATTGGGCCGTTCATTTACTTACTGTTGAGTTTTAAGGGTTCTTTGTACATTTTTATAACAGTCCTTTATCAGATATGTCTTTTGCAAGTCTGTGGGGTTTCTTTTAATTCTCTTGACTGTGTTGTTTACAGAGTAAAAATATTTCATTTACATTAATTTTAGCTTATCAATTCTTTCTTTTACATATAACACCTTTTATACTGCAGCTAAAAAAGTCCCTGTCAGGCCTGGCTGGGTAGCTTAGTCAGTTAGAGTGTAGTCCCAATGTGCCAACATTGAAGATTCAATCCCCATCCAGGGCACATACAGGAATGCATAAATGAATGCATAATATGTGGGACAACAAATTGATATCCCCACCCTCTCTCATTCAACTGCTCTAAAACAAATCAATTAATCAATCAAAGTCATTGTCAAATATATTCTCATCTAGATTTTCTCCTATTCTATTTTCTGTTTTTTGCATTTTACACTTATACCTGTAATCAATTTTGACTTTATTTTTATAAAGAGTGTAAGAACTGTGTCTAGATTCACTTTTTGTATTCACTGGATGTCCAGTTGTTACACCAGTCATTGAAAAGACTCTCTAGTCTCCACTGAATTACCTTTGCTTCTTGGTCAAATATCAGTTGACTGGATTTTTGTAAGTCAATTTCTGAGCTTTGTTTTCCATACTATTGATCTATCTGCCTTTTTTTTTCCAATACCATACTGTCTTACTTACTGTAGCTCTATACTAGTAAATCTTAAAGTCAGGTAGTGTTAGTTCTCTGACTTTGTTTTTTTTTTTCAATATTGTGTTAGCTGTTCTGGGTCTTTTTCTTCATACCAGTGCCACAGTTGTGCAGAGCCTTCATGTCACATGGCCAGACCCTGGTCTATGTGGCCTGATGAATAATGCTGGCCTCGCTCTGATGAATCGCTGAGACCCGCCCCATCACCAAGGTCCACAGGCACACAGAAGTGATAGCTGACTTTCATGTACCTTGGCACTGTTGCTAAGTGACCTCAAACACAGCACTGGCACCAAGTCTGACTCTGTCAGTCTGGTGAACACCATTCTCCCCTACCTGGTGAATCACAGAGAGCCTACCTCAAGAAACTCACAGAGGCTCTTTCAGTAAATTAGCCTATCACACAGCTAAACCATGAATGCAGTTCTCAAGGAAATTTGGACCTTTTGCTGACCTGCCCCCAGGATCAGTACTGGTAGAAAATAGCTGTGGTGTGCAGCTGGACCCCTCCCATGAACACCCAGTAATAGCAGAGACAGACTGCAGATCACTTTATAATTCCAAATAGGTAGCCCAGGGCCTGTCACTGGTAACACCTGATAGCAACCAGCACTTGATCCCCTCCCAAAGTGTTCCAAAACCAACATACCAGGGATACACACTGCATTAGAGCATAATCAATTAGATCAATAAGCAGCACACACATTAGGGGGTCTCAATAGATACCAGAACCTATTAGGGCTTTGTGGAGCCAGCTCTAGCACAGCAACTCATACATTGGGTTTGGGGTCAATCCTCATAGCCAGCATAGGAGAAATCCCCACCCATGGAGAAGCAAACAGCAATCAAGACTAAACTATAGCAGGAGGGTTCACATAACCCACACAGGAAACATTTCTGGAGCACCTAGCTCCGAAGATTATGGAGACTGAGCCTCTGTGCCACACAAAACACTTGCTACATAAGGCCACCATACCAAGGCATAGCAGAGCCATCTAGTACACAGAAAAAAATACTAAGACATCCAAAGTGGGAATATAGAGAAACATGCCCAAAATAAAAGAAGAAAGTCCCAGAAAAAGAACTAAATGAAATGGAAGCAAACAAGATACAGAGTTCAAGAAAGTAATTATAAGGATGCTCAAGGAGCTTATCAAGAACATCAAAGGCATGAAAAAAAGTATAGAAACCATAAAAAAGAGTCAGTCATAAATGAAGACTACAATATAAGAAATGAAGAATACACTGGAAGGAATCAACAGCAGGCTAAATGAAGCAGAGGACTGAATCAGTGATTTGAAAGACAAGGTAGCAGAAAACACCCAATCAGAGCAGCATGAAAAAAAAGAATTAAAAAAATAAGAATAGTCTAAAGGAATTCAGTGAAAATATGAAGCATAACAATATCCACATCATAAGAATCAGATATAAAAGAAAGATACCAGGACTTTGAAGAAATAATGGCTAAAAACTTCCCTAACCTGGTGAAGGAAACAGACACACAAGTCCAGGAAGCATAGAGAATCTCAAACAAGATGAACTCAAAGAGGCCCATACCAAGACATATCATAATTAAAATGGCAAAGGTTAAAAACAAAGAGAGAATCTTAGGAGCTGCAAAAGAAAGACATCTTAGTCCAGACCAAATTCAAAAAGATTGAAATCAAGCATATTCTCCAATCACAACAATATGAAAGTAGAAATCAATTATAAGAAAAAAGCTGAAAAACATACAAAAACATGGAGGCTAAATAACATGTTACTAAACAATTAATGGGACAAAAATGAGATCAAGAAAGATATTGAAAGATATCTTGAGAGAAATAAAAATGAACATAAAACAACCCAGAACCTATTGGACACAGTGAAAGAAGTTCTAAGAGGAAAATTCATAGCAACACAGCCTACCTCAAGAATAAGAAAAAAATCTCAAATCATCAATTTAACCTTACACTTAAAGGAACTAGAAAAAGAGCAATAAACAAAGCCCAAAGTGAGTAGAAGGAAGGAAATAAATAAAGATTAGAGTGGAAATAAATGACAGAAAATAAAAATACAATTCAAAAGATCAATGAAACCAAGAACTGGTTCTTTGAAAAGATAAACAAGATCAACAAACCTCTAAACAGAAAAGATAAACAAGATCAACAAACCTCTAAACTCATAAAAAAACAACAAAGAGAACATAAATAAATAAAGTCAGAAATAAAATAAGAAAAGTAAAACTGACACCACAGAAATACAAAGGATTATAAAAAAAAGCTAGAGACCTGATACACAAAATTCATGCAAGAGTAGCCTTCCTTCACCCAGCTCTTGGCACCGGCTTCCCTCTGGCACTCGGGACCCAGGCTTCCCTCCAGCTGCCAGCAGGCACCAGAGACTCAGGCTTCTCTCCAGCGGCTGGCAGGCACCTGGGACCCGGGCTTCTCTCACAGCTCCAGCTTCGTCCAGAAGGTCATCCAGAAGTACATCTGTTCTAATTAGCATATTATACTTTTCTTATTATAGATATAACAAACAACTATATGCCAACAAATTGGAAATCCCTGAATAAAATGAATAAATTCCTACAACATACATTCTTCCAGAAGTTAATGAGACAGACTGAGAAATGCTGAGCATTCCAATTAAACTAATAAAATTGAAGTGGCAATAAAAAAAAAAAAAACTGCCATAAAATAGAAGTCCTGGACAATATGGCTTCACAGGTGAATTTTACCAAACATTTAAAGAAGAGCTAACACCTGTCCTTCTCAAAGTCTTCCAAAAACTTCAGGAAGAGTGAGGATTTCCAAGCTTATTTTACAAGGCCAGCATTACCCTACTTCTAAAATTAGGTAAAGATACTACAAAGAAAAAAAATTATAAGCCAATATTCTAGATGAATATCAAGTCTAACCACTAAACTACACACCTAAAATCAATACATAATAAAAATTTTAAAAATAAGTAAGTTAAATAAAAAAAAATGTACATATAGTGGATTAATGATATCTACTATTTTAAGGCATAATAGCTACATATTTGATAGTAGTAGAGGTGAATATTTCAAATAGTCTTTCTGATAACCAAATAATTTGAAAATATTTGTCAGAATTATTTATATTTTAAATTTTTTCTTCTTTATTTGTTGGTCATCAATCATCACCGCCTCCCCCCCCCCCACTCACACACACCTCTCATAGCATTTTTGTTTTGTTTTGTTTTTTTATATGTATGAGATTTAAAAAGGTGAAACTTACCTTCATTGGACTACTTTCTACTTACGATTTTGCTTTTTTTTTCACCCATACTCTACCCCCTCCTCTCTGGCAAACATCAGGTTGTTCTCTATATCTATGGGTCTGTTTCTGTTTTGTTTTGTTTTGTTTATTCATTTGTTATTGTTGTTGTGTTTTTCTAGACTCCACAATATAAGTAAAACCATATGGTATTTGTCTGTCTCTGTCTGACTCATTTCCCTTAGGCCCATCCATGAGTCCAACAACTCCCATTTTGAAGACTGCACATCATTTGCATAATCTGAAGCCTACCCTCTGATTTGGTCAGACGATCAGATAGTATTGTACTATACTAGAATAGTTTGATCTTTCCAATAACTAAATTTGTTGATATGAACCTTTTCTGATATGCCATCACAATAAATTAAGAAACATATAAGAAAAGCCCAGTGAAACATATTATTGCATTTAAGAGAATAGTATTATTAAAAGTGTTCATTTCACCATAACCTTAATACCCATGAGTCCACCAGTTTGCTATGATAGACACTGTGTGAATCATGTAAATTATCATATTTCTCTTGTGGCATCTGTGGTTAGGAAGAGCTCAGTTTGTGGTCCATCTCTAAGAAGTACATTGTATGCATTAACTGTGCTCCTTGTTTCATTTTAAATTTTACACTGATATTTGCCTTTTGCTCTATTTCTTCACTTCATAATTTTTGTTGTACTTATTTTTGTAACCACTTCACATCTTTTTTTTTAAAAAGAAAATACATTATTAAAGGGAAACAATAAGTGGATACTACTTAAATAAATAATCTATTTTTTAAATAAAATTTTGAAATATAAATAAAATGAAATCTAAAATACGTTATAAGAAAGGCTTGCAACTCTTTGTGTTGAATTACAACTGCAGGTAACATATTTTTAAGTGTTTATTAAAGAAAAAGAAAGCACAAATCTTCAGGAAAGTAAATGCATTAGGGACTAGAAAAGATAAAAATCAGAATGCTGTGTGGGTGTTTGGTGGGACTTTGCTTGAAGCACAACACTCCCTCCCCGCCCCCCCTCACCCCCGCCAGAGACACTAAATAAAGAAATAAAGGCTGACTGATTTGAAATATAAAACGTCACCTGGAAGGAGACTGAACCTCAACCCTAAAGTCAGGTCACAAACTCTGAATTTCTTCCAGGCTCACAATGATCCCACCATAACAAAATAATGGAATTGTTGCAGTCTGCCTATAAAATCTGTAACTATTTTAAAATTCTAAATAGTATTTTTATTTTTATGAATGATTACAATTAACAAGAAATTATCCTAAGTCCACATACCAAAATTTGTTTGATTTATGAATTCTGACATAGAATATTGAATTAGTAAAACAAAGTCTCAAGGGGAAAAAGTGATTATCTTTTTTCTCTTGCAAAAATTTTAGTGGCTCAACATTTTGGAGTACATAATTTCAAAGTAATCAAGCAGTTGTAGATAAAATGAATTTCAATGATGCTTGTGTTAACTGCAACTTAAAACTAAAATAAGTAAGAATTTCTATCAAGGTTGACTCAAGCAGAAATAAATATTGGAAAAGACTGTAAGAGAAATATATACCAACTAGAGGCCCGGTACACAAAATTTGTGCACGGGTAGGGTCCCTAGGCCTGGCCAGTGATCAGGGCCGATTGGGGGCCTTCTAGCTGCCGGCTGGGGCCTCCCTTCCCCTGCTGCCAGCTGCCAGCCAGGGCCTTACTTTGTTCCACGCTGCCCCCTGGTGGTCAGCGCATGTCACAGTGAGCGATAGAACTCCCGGCCTCCCAGTCCAACTGCCACTGGGACACTTTGCATATTAGCCTTTTATATATATAGATTATGTTGTTCTGTGCCTAACACCAAAAATAATCAAAATAACAGAATGATTAAGATAAATAGGAGCCGAAACCGGTTTGGCTCAGTGGATAGAGCGTCGGCCTGTGGACTGAAAGGTCCCGGGTTCGATTCCGGTCAAGGGCATGTACCTTGGTTGCGGGCACATCCCCAATGGGAGGTGTGCAGGAGGCAGCTGATCGATGTTTCTCTCTCATCGATGTTTCTAGCTCTCTATCTCTCTCCCTTCCTCTCTGTGAAATATCAATAAAATATATTTAAAAAGAAAAAATAAATAAATAGGACAGACATCCTATCTAATAAAAGGGTAATATGCAAATTAACCATCACTCCGCTACACCCACCAGCCACGCCCACCAGCCACGCCCACCAACCAATCAGAGCGAATATGCAAATAAACACAACCAAGATGGCTACAGCCACAGAGAGCAGGAGGGAGGCTTGGGTTTCCCCGGCAATGGAGGAAGCCAAGCTTTCCACCTGCCCTTGCCGGCCTAGGCCTCCACTCAAGGCTACAAAGTTTCAATGATAGAAGATACATAAACCCAAACAGAAATGGCGGCAGCCACGGAGCTGGAAAGAGCAGGAGGCTAGGGTTGCCCATGGCGATGGAGGAAGCCAAGCTTTCCACACACCCTGGCCGGCCCAGGCCTCCGCTTAAGGCTACAAAGTTTTAATTATAGAAGATACATACGTCCCAACAGAAATGGGTGCCGCCACCAAGCAAGCAGAAGGCTTGGCTCCACTCCAGGCTACAAAGTTTCAATTATAGAAGATAAATAAACCCCAGATACCAGGGCCTCCACTTGGGTCACCAGGGGGCGTGGCTGGCCTGCAAACCACCACAGACCCCTCGCCCAGGCTGCCCCACGCCCCAAGGGAACCCCCACCCTGATCCGGGACACCTTTCAGGGCAAACCAGCTGGCCCCCACCCATGCACCAGGCCTCTATCCTATCTAATAAAAGAGTAATATGCAGATGGACCATCACTCCAACACACATGATGGCTGCCCCCATGTGGTCAAAGATCCTGCCCCCATGTGGACACCAGATGGCCACCACAAGATGGCCAGCAGGGGAGGGCAGTTGGGAGGGACCAGGCCTGCAAGGGAGGGCAGTTAGGGGTGACCAGGCCTGCAGGGGAGGGCAGTTAGGGGTGACCAGGCCTGCAGGGGAGGGCAGTTAGGGGAATACAGGCTGGCAGGGGAGGAGTTAGGCCTCAATCAGGCTGGCAGGGGAGTGGTTAGGGGGTGATCAGGCTGGCAGGCAGAAGCGGTTAGAGACAATCAGGAAGGCAGGCAGGCGAGCAGTTGGGAGCCAGCAGTCCTGGATTGTGAGAGGGATGTCCGACTGCCCGTTTAGGCCTGATCCCACCAGGATCAGGCTTATACTGGCAGTCGGACATCCCTCGAGGGGTCCCAGATTGGAGAGGGTGCAGGCTGGGCTGAAAGACACCCCCCCCCCTTGCACAAATTTCTTGCACCGGGCCTCTAGTAATAATAATATTTGTATTAACTTACCTGACAAAAATGGAAAAGATATAATAAAATGGCAAACTTTCCAAAGCTGAAGCTTAAGGCCAACATGAATGATCCCAAATTAAATATCCTGAAAAACTGGAAATTCTTGATTTCTAATCTGCTAAACAAAAGAAATTTTAAGGATAAGCTGTACTTACTGAAGCACATTAAAATGAAGAAGATGTGACCAAGTAAATATTTAGGGAAACATAAAACAGTCTGTCCATTGTAAAATGCTAAGTGTTAGTGGACATGTAAAAAGTGAACTATTTCAAGTTTCACATGAATTTTGCAGTCAAGGGAGTGGCTGAGAACAACCCATGACTATATATGGGGGGATATCTAGTCATTACCCAAAGGCATCCAGAGTCACCACAGTATGTTTCTCTGAGTCAAACACATAATCTGAAGTTTTATTTTGTGCACACAGGGAAAAGCTGCAATAAGAATAGCTATATAATGACATTTTTCTAGAGCTCAAAGTAGAATTTATTAGGATTTTCAATAATGGATGAAAATGTAAACTGGAATACTTTAAAATATGTTTCAAAGTCACAGATGGAAGGCAAAATATTTTATGAGCTAGTGTTTTATTTTTTTTACTTTAAATTTCTTTAAACATTAATTATATCTAGTAATTTGTTGAAATGCACAAATAACCTCAGAAGACCTCAGAATATAAATAGATGTTTTAGAACAGATTAGACCAGTTAGCTTCCCTTCATTTAGAGGAAGGATCAGAAATTACGAGGGGCAGTGTCTACATATGGAATGTGACAGATCAGATTTATTTGCATTTTCTCGTTTCATTAGGAAGACTGAAATTCAGCACAGTTTGAGACAAACATGATTAGAGCAGGAACTTCTGGACAAAGTAGGGTAAAAAGAGGTAATTTCCTCCCTCCCCCTCCAAACTGACTCTTTAAGACAAATGTCATGGCTCACTTTCTTCAACTCAGGGATTAGAAAATGGATATTGTGTTCTACTAACAAGAGCCTGTGTAATGCTTAAAGAAAACAAGTGCAATTCAGTTCCACCACTGACTATGGGACTTTGAGACAGTTACTGATTCTCACAGAATTTTTTTCTCACAAATAAAGTAGAAAAAATAATGTAATAATATTCGTAAACATTTTTGGCAGACTGCCTGACACATTTACCACACAAGTCGGAGAGAAAAGCAAACAAAAAATATTTAAAAATCAGTGGAAATAAAAACAGAATAATATAAACATTGCGACAAAATATTTCAAAATTTAGATGAAAGTTACAAATCACTAAAAACAATGTAAACCGTTCAATGGGAAATTGAGAGGTAAAATAAGACGAAACAGTAGTAAATAACATTTCAAAAAGAAAAAGAAAGAAAAGCCATGCATTATATGCAAGAGGCAAATTCTACTAACTTTCAAAGTAACTTATCTTTCCATCTTACATAATATGCCACAAAATATCAAACAAAAACACTCCCACTCTAATGCCTCAATCAGAAAAGTACTGTTTGAGAAAGGAAAAGATAGACCAAAATCCTAAATGTTAGTAAAACGTAGCCAGCAGGTATAAGAATAATATATTTTTACTATGATGAATTAGGGTTTAATTACAACATGCAACGGAAATTTAGCAGCAGGAAAGCTATAATTTCATTCAATAGAAATGTGGCAAGGGCGACTCTTCTCAACTATGAAAAAAGCATTTCATAGGGATCATCATCTACTTCCATCACTTAAAAATGATAGTTTTAATCTTATCAACTATCTTCCAAAAACATTATAGATACTCCCTTTAAAAACAGAAACAAAACAAAAATGCCTACTATGAGTTTTTCTTTTAACACTGTAGTAGAAGTTCTTATCTTCTGATAAATAAGAAAAAAATAATAATAACAGCTAGAAGATATGAAAGGAAGTAATAAAACTATGGTGGTGTGTAAATGATATAATTGTAGACATAAAAATCTATTTTTGTATGAAAATTAAAAAAAAACATAAGGCATAGAATCTAAAAACAAATATTCATAAATTTTTACACTTTTACTAAGAAAATTATAAAACTTTATTAAAAGAGGTTAAGAACTTATAGAGAGGAATGAAGTGCCTTCTATAGGAAGCTTTACTATTTCTCAGGGTTCCCCCATACTGATTTATGGAGTCAATGTTATTCCCATGAAAATGCCAAAGGCTTTTGTGTAAACTGCCAAGGTGTTTATAAATTCATAAGGAAAAACAACAGCCTAGGAACAGCCAAGACACTTCTAAATAAAAATAAAGTCTTAGGAATTCTATTGTAATTCAGAGAGTGAGGTTCAAAGATAGACTAATTTACCAAGAGAATAGAGTAAAGCCCAGAAATAAGGCCATACATCAATGGAAAACAGTATATGAGTGAGAAAGCATGGACTTTTTAAAAACAGTGCTAGAATTATTGGTTAGTTGTATAAAATAAAAGAAATTGAGCCCCACCATACTATTCACAAAAAAAAAAGAAAAAAAAAAGATATTCCCAACGGAATTAAGATTTAAATGAAAAAGTAAAAACTTTAAACTTTTAGTAGAAAATAAAAGAAAATGACTTCATAGTTGCAGGACTGAAAATATTCTCTAACCTTAAAAGAAAAAAATGATAAATTAACAACTTCACTTCATCAAAAAGTTTCTTAAAGAAAGTTAAAAAAAGCATAAATTAGAAGAATGTATATACTATATATAATCACAAACTAGGAGAATGATTTTGCTATTTATCTATCTATCTATCTATCTATGCAACAAAGTATATATTATATGTAAAGAATTGTTTCACATCAATATGCAAAAGACCAACAACCAAAAAGAAAATTTAAAAAGGCAAAAAAATTTGAATCTCAATGACCAATATAAAAACGAAAGACTAATTAACCTGGTTATTAATCCAGAAAATACAAATTAAGGCCATTGTAAGATATTATTTTTTACCCATTAGCCTGATATTAAAAAAAAAAAAAAAAAGGAGTCAACTAACAAATGTTGATGAACATATCTAGAAAGTGGAATACTTATCTGTGCTGGTAGAAATGTAAACTGATGCATTATTTTGGAAAATATTTGGCATTGTCTCATAACCCTGAGCATGCATACCCTATAACTGAGCTATTTCATTTCCAATGAAAACCCTAGGGGAACTCTTGCATATGAGCACCAACAAATATATACAAAAACTAAAAAAATATTTTATTATTGTTTGCAATAGAAAAAAACAAACAAACATGCCTATTGACAATAAGATATAGTGAGATATATTAGTGAAATATTAAACTGTAAAAATAAATTCATTTTACTGGTAATGTTCTAATGCTTTTATTGGGTGAGTATTCACAATGTTTGCTGTATCATGTTTCAGAACTTACGAAGACATCATAGAAATTCTTTTGTATGTATCAACGATTACATAATTAACAGGGAGAGAAAAAAAAAACCAATAATCATAATTAGAACAACCCCATGGAATATAACAGCTACTCAAACCATCAGGGAAAATCTTTCCAAATATTTTATTGAAATTTTCTTGAATATAATAAAGAAATTCTAACAGTCTAATTTATTTACCTGGATATTTAATGCAGATATGGAAAATGGAGACTTAGAGGATAAGAAAGCTGCATTGATTTAGGAAGAGTTAGAAAAATCTAGACAAAAATCCTAACCTGGATATAAAGCACCAGAACAGTCTAACAACAATCTTATTTTACCCTGTAAATATTGGTGGAAAGGATTATTTGCCTTAAAATAAGATTGTTATTACAGTATTAAGTTTGACAGTAAAATAGTAGTCAAGTTTTCAGACTAATTTAAATTGGCTAATTGAAATAAGCTAATATTCTAGAAAAATTAATGGTACTGGACAAAAAGCTATTCCTAAAGTGGTAACTAAAATTTTTATTGGTAGTTCATCTCATGGTAAAATTGCATAACATGTAATGAACCTAAAGCAGTCATATTTTAGTGCAAAAAATTAAAATTTAAAAGCTATCAAGACTACATTATAAAATTTCCAAAAGCCTCCTAATATTTAAATCAAAAAAGGGGGGATAGTAGAAGAATATCATGTAAGGAAAAATATCCTGTAAGTAAATTACATCTAGAAAATTTTTACTTTAGAAAATTAACTTTCATTTGTAATGCTAACAGCAAGACACCCATGAAAAACACACATGGTGTCAAAACAAGCCAAAGGAAAATAGTTTGGGCAAAAAATGAAAAAGGATCCCAAGTCAAATTTATAGAAAAGATTCCTTAATTAACTTTTTGTCGAGAATATGTTTGTGTATTTTCAGAAAACACCTCCAAGACCATGTGGATTCCTGCAACAGAGAGGAATTGACAGGACTGCTCCAGCCATGAAGACAGAAGAGAAACAGTCCAGAGATGGAAGACACTGACGACGCCTTGCCATACTAGCAGTCAGCAGCTGTGCGTCGCGGCAGGTTGCCCAGGACCAAACCAGAGAGGGTCAGCCCTGCATTACCACCATTTGTCCACCATCCAGAAGTGAAATATCATTGCTGACATGTACACATAAGGAACTGTTTGAGATTGAAATTGGAATTCAAAAGAAATGGTGGCCCAGAAAGAAACTCACTACAGACTGATTCATTTGCCTCTCAGCATAACCATTATTGCTTGTCTCATTTTCGGTTCTTATAAGTGTATTTCTAGTATCACATGATCTCACTCATTTAGGGGAAATAATGAACAACATAAACTGATGAACAATAACAGACCCAGAGACAGGGAAGCATCGATCAGACTGTCAAACCTCAGAGGGAAGGTAGGGAAGGGGGGAAGGGTGGGGGTAAGGGGGAGAGATCAACCAAAGGACTTGTATGAATGCATATAAGCCTAACCAGTGGTCACGGACAACAGGGGTGTGGGGGCATGCGTGGGGAGGGGTTTGGGATGGGAATGGGGGGATGAGGACAAATATGTGATACCTTAATCAATAAAGAAATTTTTTTAAAAAAAAGCGCCAGAACAGATTTGGAGAAAGTATGTACCTGGCAATTTAGGGGCAAAACTGACTAAAAGCTCTCATATCTCACTCACTGGATAACGGTGTTTCTCATTCCCTTTATTAAACAAACTGACCGAGACCCTTAGTACAGTGACTATGAACCCATGTGACTTGTATACAATGACGCACTATGCTAAATCGGGACCAACTGTGTTAGTTCACAAGTGCCAGACATCGCTCACTTGCTTTTCCAGAGCCGCTCTCCACCCTTCTCATTCTCCTGTCTGTCCTACCAAAATGAGCTACACCATGCACATCAATATCCATCTTAGGCTTCCTGTTGGGGTCAAGTACTGACAAGTCAGACGAAGGAGCATGACCTTAGGGTAACTATTCTTGAGCATTGCATATATTGCATAATCCCTTAGGGTTTCCCTACAACTTGCCTATATCTTTGTATATAAGCTCTTTAATAAATCCTTGTTAAATTAATCTGAGTATGCCATCTGTTGTCCTCTGTTTGAACTTATATATTCCTCTTATTATGGAGATTTCATGATTAAAATAAGCATTAAGTAATATAATAAAATATGAATTCAAAAATAAAAGAGCAGAATGCTCTTTTATAGGAAACTGAATTTAATGCTTTGGAAAACCTCAATAAAGATAATTCAGTAAAAAAAAAAAAACTATTGTTAAATTAGGTAAATATATAAACTGTAAATAGTAGTAGAGAAATAATAAAGACCTTGAAGGATTTTAACCTCAGATTGCTTTCCAAGTTTTTAGGTTCCAAAGCAACAATTTAATGATACCCATATAAGAAATCATGTAATGAATAATGGGTGTGACTTACACACAAAGACCAAATGAAATCAAACCTATAAACCAGTTACTCAAAGAAAAGACCATGGCCTTATTATACTTCATAATTATGGCTAAAAGAAGTATGATGGGAAAATGTTATATTCATATTTTTAATATCTTACCTTAAATCATATGACTATGTCTATGAAAAGACACAAGATACATTTTCACATATACTTTAGTAAAAATACTAAGTAATATAATAATTTAAAGAAAATGCCTTAATTTGTAAAATATCTGTTTTAAAGAAATAAAAGTAGACTGAAAAATATGTATTTACAGCAGTTCTACCTTTAGTATTTAAAGACATTTTAGAAATTGAAAACACTAAAATTCAATAATACATGAACTAAAAAGTACTGCTAGAAGACATAATGGGAAACAAGTTTATCCTTTCTACATGAACATTTAAATATCGATGATAATTGATTTTTGTTTATTCAAGTAATAAGTATTTAGTAAATTACAATGTTATATGATGGCAAAGCCACAAGGAAATTGGTGTTCTCATATGTAACTGCTAAGAGTAATCTTTTTGCACATTTATTCAACACTCCTACTAAGCTTCAAGATTACAGTATTCATGCCCTCATTCTCTTCTGAAAGTCTTTTTCTCTTAATCTTATAATAATTCTTCCATATACTTCTTCAAGACTCAACTCAATTGTGACTTCTTCCAAAACCATCACATCCTTGGCACTACTTTAAAAGACTGCCTTTATGCTCACAAAGCAACTCATGCAAACTCTTTTTAATCTGCAACATATCTTACTATAAACATGTCTTTCTTTCCATTGAGCCTTATAATCTAGTTACTCTACTAGACTATAAGCAAATGGTAGAAGATAAATAGAATTGTTTATATCCCTAGCATGTTACATAATGCCTGGGACATAGTTAATGCGTAATAAGTATAGACATAAATATGAATTGAAATGAATCAGTGAATAAATGAATGGATGAATAAATAGACATGAAATAGAAAAAAAATACATCAGGGATTATTCCCAAGCCACCATGTTGTGCTTTAAGATAAAGTCTCTTGGGAGGTTCACCTGAAGTGGCCCATTCCCATCCCCTTCTGCCAGGAACCCTTTCTATTGGCTCAAAAGTCAGTAGCATATCTTTGAGACAAACAAGGCACTAATGGCTTGGTAGAATGTGGAACTGGAGCAGGGCTGAGGAGAAAAGCATGAAGAATGAACACAACAACTAGTTATTTATCAAGGGTCATAGCCAGAATAATACTAGTGGAGTGCAAGACCAGGCGCCTCACAACATCATTAATTTATCAGGTATTTCAAGGCATTAAGTTAAAAAAAGTTTCTTGATAATGACAAACCAATTAGGTTTTAATTAGAGAAAAAGAAGAAATGGTGTAGCAAAAAGCATATAAAATTCCACTTCTGAAGAAGGGTGCTTTATGATAGTATACAGCATTAGGGAGTCAAGGGGATATGGAGGAGTCAGAAGGAACACTACTCAATGGATGGAAAAGAAAAGGAATAAACAGAATATAGAAGAATGCACATGAAAAAAATGTTAATGGTCAATTTTTCCTAAGATTGATCCTTATGCCCTCTTTTCAATTGGCTCTTTTGGCCCTAAGTATAGTAAATCTAAAGATCCCTTAGAAAAATATTAGAATTACTTATTTGTTTCTAGGCCAAGAATTGCAAGACAATTTGAAC
This sequence comes from Plecotus auritus, assembly GCF_963455305.1. NCBI lineage: Eukaryota > Metazoa > Chordata > Mammalia > Chiroptera > Vespertilionidae > Plecotus > Plecotus auritus. The sequence continues at coordinate 112,933,000 of NC_137775.1, read as the reverse complement.
TATCGAAAAAAAATGTATTGGTAGTACCCATTTCCCCTACAATTTCCTGGAAATTACATCATGAAATAAAAAACACAAAATGAACTATTTGTACTCATCAGAAGAAAATTATAATTCAGAGTTGAATCCTGATTCCAGGGCTTAGTATTAAACTTATGAAAAAAATGACAGAAAAGTTAAGGCAGTGAAATTAAAATCATAAAACTTAGATATTCCAATCATAAAATTAAACTTCAATAACCACAGATTAGTGACAGATATTTAAAATACTGGTTACAAAATATAGGACAAGATATATAAAAATCAGCTGGCACTGCAAATTTACTGTATCATAAATGTGTCCCAAAACTAATATACTATCTTGCTCCTACTGAGTAGATAGAAGAGTGATAGACAGTTAGGGATGGGACCACAGGAGGGAAGGGAAATAGGGAAGTCCAAGAATAACAGAATATGGCTTGCTGACTAGTTGCTGGGGCAACCCAACTGGGCAGGGAAGAACTAATAGCCCTATTCAGAGAGCTCCCTCTACCCCCAGACAGAGAGCTTCCTCTATCCCTAGGTAGAGAGCTTCTTCTACCCCTTAGACAGAGAGCTTCTGAGGGAGAACCAATCAGAAGTCAGCAGGGCATATATATACCCCTAGTCAGAGTGCTTCCCTGGCAACCCACCTGGGTGCCCTCCCTGCTAGAGGGAGTCTGTCTATTTCTCAATAAACTCTGCTTTTTCGCTTTTGCTTACCTCTTAGTCTGTGAACTCATTCTTTGATTTCACGAGATAATGAATTTGGACCTGAACAAGCACTCTGGTTTCACTACTAGTCCTATTACTTTCAAGAATAATGATGATACAGTCTTATTCATTTACTTTTACCTCCCTTGCATTTGGGGTCAAATTCATAATATCCTTTCTAAGATCAAGGTCTATAAATTCTGTTTTTTCCTGTGTAATTTGTTGTGTTAGGTCTTATATTTAGGTCTTTGATCCATTTAAAGTTAACTTTTGCATATGGGAATAAACAGTCTAGTTTCATTCTTTGCATTGCAGCTTTCCAATTTTCTCAGCACCATTTATTGAAGAGGCTTTCTTCTCTTCATTGCATGTTTTAAACTTCTTTGTCAAAAATTATTTGCTCATACACACGTGTGTTTATTTCTGGACTCTCAATTCTGTTCCAATGGTCTGTGTCTGTTTTTCTGCCAATATCATACTGTTTTGATTATTATTGCTTTGTAGTATAATTGGAAGTCAGGTGTGTGATACCTCCAGCTTCCATCTTTATTCTCAGAATTTTTTTTTTTTTGGCCATTTGGGGTATTTTGTAATTCCATAGAAATCAGATATTTTGTTCTATTTATTAAAAAAAAATGTCATTGAGATTTTGATGAGGATTACATTGTCTGTATATAGCTCTGCATAATATGACTATTTTAACTATGTTGATTCTTCCAAACCATGGATACAGAATATCTTTCCATTTCTTTGTGTCTTTTCAACCTCTTTTAAAAATGCGCTGTAGTTTTAAGTGTATAGGTCATTCACATCCTTTGTTAAGTTTATTGCTAGGTATTTTATTTTTTGTTGAATTACAAAGGAATTGTGTGTTTTTTCATTTATCTTTCTAAAGTTTTATTGTTAGTATATAGGAATGCAGTGGATTTTTATACATTGATTTTGTATCCTGTATATTTACTGTATTTGTTTATTGATTATAATAATTTCTTGATGGAGTCTTCAGAGTTTTCTATATAAAGAACCATGTCATCTACAAAAAGTGACAATTTTTCTCCATTCCAGATTTAGATTCCTGTCATTTATTTCTCTTGCCTGATTGCTCTGGCTAAAATTTCTAATACTGTGTTGAATAAGAATGGTGAGATTGGATATCCTTGTCTTGTTCCTGATCTTAGAGTAAAAGCTTTGAGTTTTTCACTATTGAGTATATTAGCTGAGGCTTTGTCATATATGGTTCTTTCTAATGTTGAGATACTTACCTTCTATACCCATTTATTGAGTGTTCTAATCTCAAATGGATATCATTTCTTGTCAAATGCATTTTCTGCATCTATTGATATGATCACATGATTTTATTCTTTCTTTCATTTATGTGGTTTATTACATTGCTTGATCTGTGTATGTTGAACCATCCTTGTGCACCTAGAATGAACCCTACTTTATAGTGATGTATTATTTTTAATGTATTGTTGTATTCAATCTTCTAATATTTTGTTTATTTTTTAATATATTTTTATTAATTTCAGAAGAAGAAAGAGGGAGAGAGAGATAAAAACATCACTGATGAGATTCATCAACTGGATGCCTCACGCACACATCTCCCCAACACTGGAGATTGAGCCTGCAACCCAGGCATTTGCCCTGACCAGGAATCAAACTGTGACCTCCTGGTTCATAGATTGACACTCAACAGCTGAGCTGCGCTGGCTAGGTACTGCTAGTACTTTGTTTAGGATTTTTGCATCTGTATTCATCAGAGACATTGGCTTGTAGTTTTCTTTTCTGTGTTATCCTTGCCAGGTTTGGGTATCAGGGTTATGTCTGCCTCATAAAATGTTAGGAAGTATTATCTATTCTTCATTTTTTGGAAGAGTTTGAGAAGAATAGGTATTGCCCTAACCGGTGTGGCTCAGTGGATAGTGTTGGCCTGTGGACTGAAAGGTCCCAGATTTTATTCCGGTCAAGGACATGTACCTTGGTTGAGGGCACATCCCCAGTAGGAGGTGTGCAGGAGGCAGCTGGTTGATGTTTCCCTCTCATTAATATTTCTAGCTCTCTATCCCTCTCCATTCCTCTCTGTAAAAAAATCAATAAAAATATATTTTCAATTAAAAAAGAATAGGTATTAATTATATCTTTTTTTAATGTTTAGTAGAATTCGCTAGTGAAGACATCTGGTCAAAAGAACTAAAAGAAAAAATGAATGGGACTATATCAAATTAAAAATTGTTCACACATTAAAAGAAACCATCAATAAAACAAAAAGGCAACCAACCAAATGGGAGGAGATACTTGCAAACAACAGCTGTGAGAAGGGGTTAATATCCAAAACATATAAATAACTCAAGCAACTCAACAACAACAACAAACCAATCCCATTAAGAAATGGGGAGACATATGAAAACATGCTCAAAGTCACTAATCATCTGAGAGATGCAAATCAAAACAATAATGAGGTACCATCTCACACCTGTCAGAATGGCTATCATTAACAAATCAACAAATGACAGTTGCTGGGGAGGATGTGGAAAGAAAGGGAACCCTAGTACACTGCTGGTGGGAATGCAGACTGGTACAGCCACAGTGAAAAACAGTATGGTGTTTCCTCAAAAAATTAAAAATGAAGTCCCATTTGACCCAGTAATTTCACTTCTAGGAATTATCCCAAGAAACCAGAAACACCAATTAGAAAGGATATATGCACCCCTATGTTCATAGCAGCACAGTTCACCATAGCTAAGATTTAGAAACAGCCTAAATGCCCATCAGCAGATGAGTGGATTAGAAAACTATGGTACATTTATACAATGGAATATTACATGGCTGTAAAAAAGAAGGAAGTCTTACCATTTGCAACAGCATGGATGGACCTGAATAGCATTATGCTAAGCGAAATAAGAGGGTTGGAGAAAGATAAATATCACATGATCTCACTCATTTGTGGAATATAATGAACAACATAAACTGATGAACTAAAGTGGATCCAGAGACAAAGAAGCACTGAAAAGACCATCCAACCTCAGAGGGAAGGCGACGGGGCGGGAGGTGAGAGATCAACCAAAGGACTTGTTTGCATGCATATAAACATAACCCATGAACACAGATAGAAGGGGGATGAGGGTATGTGCTGGGATGGTGAGAACAACCAGGGAGAGGTCAATGGTTGGAAAAGGAGACATATCCTATCTAATAAAAGAGTAATATGCAAATTAACCATCACTCCGCTACACCCACCAGCCACGCCCACCAGCCAATCAGGAACAAATATGCAAATAAACCAAACCAAGATGGCTACGGCCACAGAGAGCAGGAGGGAGGCTTGGGTTTCCCTGGCAATGGAGGAAGCCAAGCTTTCCACCTGCCCTTGCCGGCCTAGGCCTCCACTCAAGGCTACAAAGTTTCAATGATAGAAGATACATAAACCCAAACAGAAATGGCGGCAGCCATGGAGCTGGAGAGAGCAGGAGGCTAGGGTTGCCCCTGGCAACGGAGGAAGCCAAGCTTTCCTCACACCCTGGCCGGCCCAGGCCTCGCTTAAGGCTACAAAGTTTCAATTATAGAAGATATATAAATCCCCCCAAAAATGGCTGCTGCCACGGAGCAAGCAGAAGGCTTGGCTCCACTCCAGGCTACAAAGTTTCAATTATAGAAGATAAATAAACCCCAGATACCAGGGGCTCCGCTTGGGTCACCAGGTGGCGTGGCTGGCCTGCAAACCACCACAGACCCCTCGCCCAGGCTGCCCCACACCCCAAGGGAACCCCCACCCTGATCCGGGACATCCTTCAGGGCAAACCAGCTGGCCCCCACCCATGCACCAGGCCTCTATCCTATCTAATAAAAGAGTAATACGCAGATTGACCTCACTCCAACACACAACATGTCTGCCCCCATGTGGTCAAAGATCCTGCCCCCATGTGGACACCAGATGGCCACCACCAGATGGCCAGCAGGGGAGGGCAGTTGGGAGGGACCAGGCCTGCAAGGGAGGGCAGTTGGGGGCAATCAAGCCTGCAGGGGAGGGCAGTTAGGGGTGACCAAGCCGGCAGAGGAGGGAAGTTGAGGGCAACCAGGCCTGCAGGGAAAGGCAGTTGGGAGGGACCCAGGCCTGCAGGGGAGAGCAGTTGGGGGAAAACAAGCTGGCAGGGGAGGAGTTAGGCATCAATCAGGCTGGCAGGGGAGTGGTTAGGGGGTGATCAAGCTGGCAGGCAGAAGCAGTTAGGGGCAATCAGGAAGGTAGGCAGGCGAGCAGTTGGAAGCCAGCAGTACTGGATTGTGAGAGGGATGTCCGACTGCCTGTTTAGGCAGTCGGACATCCCTTGAGGCATCCCAGATTGGAGAGGGTGCAGGCTGGGCTGAGGGGCACCCCCCACCCCCGTGCACGTATTTCGTGCACCAGGCCTCTAGTTTTATAAACAATAAAGAATTAAAAAGAAAAAAAACATATCCTCCGGTCTGGATTTTTAAAAAAATAACAAAAAACTAGAGTAACTATATTAATTTCAGATAAAGCAGACTCCAGCCAAGACATTGCATAATAATGGATCAATTCTTCAAAAACACATAACAACTAATAATGTGTATGTACCTGATAACAGAGCATCAAGATGAATAAGGTAAAAATGAATAAAATTACAGTTTTCATCATTTGAAAAAAGAAAGAAAGAAATGGGCAGGGGACCTGTACACTTCTCCCAAGAAGACATACAAATGGCAAACAGGTATATGAAAAGATGCTCAACTTCACTAGCTATTAGGGAAATTCAAATCAAAACTATAATCAGATCATACCTCACATCTGTTAGAATGGCTATTCTCAACAAGACAAGTAATAAATGCTTTAAAGAAACCCTCATTCACTGGTGGTGGGAAAGAAAACTGGCACAGCCACCATGGAAAACAGTAAGGAAGTTTTTCAAAAAATTAAGAACAGAGTTACCATATGATCCAGTAAACCATCTTCTGCATATCTACCCAAACATTTATTCAGAAAGATATATGCAGCCCTATGTTCATTGCCGCATTACTCATGGTGGCCAAGTCATGGAAACAACTGAAGTGTCCTTTGATAAATGATTGGATAAAGAAGATGTGGTACATATATACAATAGAATTCTACTTAGCTATAAGAAAATATGAAATAATACCATTTGTGAAAAAAAGGATGGATCTTGAGAATATCATGCTAAGTGAAATAAGTGAGACAGAAAAAGTCAAGAATCATGTGATTTCACTCATATGAGATATAAAACTGAAAGTAACAAATGAAAAAACAAAACAAACTAACAAAAAAATCATAGACACAGACAAAAGAATGGTGATTACCAGAAATAAAGGAGATGAGAATGTAGTAAAGGGTAAATGGGGTCAAATATATGGTGACAGAGAAAGACTTGACTTTAGGTTGTGGGCACAAAATGCACAAATGTTGTATCATAGAATTGTACACTTGGAACCCATATTACTTTATTAACCAACTAAAGGCCTAGTGCATGAAAATTCATGCAGTCACCCCAGCCTGTGCTCTCTCGCAGTCCCAGACCCTTCAGGGTATGTCCACCTGCCAGTTTAGGCCCGCTCCCCAGGGAATCGGGCCTAAGATGGCAATCAGACATCCCTCTGGCAGCCCAGGAGCCCTCGGGGATGTCTACCTGCCAACTTAGGCCCGCTCCCAGGGGGATTGGGCCTAAGCTGGCAGTCAGACATCCCTCTGGCAGCCCAGGAGCCCTCGGGATGTCTACCTGCCAACTTAGGCCCGCTCCCAGGGGGATTGGGCCTAAGCTGGCAGTCAGACATCCCTCTGGCAGCCCAGGAGCCCTCGGGATGTCTACCTGCCAGCTTAGGCCCGCTCCCAGGGGGATTGGGCCTGAGCTGGCAGTCAGACATCTTCAGCGCTGCAAAGGTGGCAGGAGAGGCTCCCGCCATGCAACCGTCAGCCTGGCTTGTGGCTGAGCGGAGCTCCCCCTATGGGAGCGCACTGAGCACTAGGAGGCAGCTCCTGCATTAAGCGTCTGTCCCCGGGTGGTCAGTGTGCATCATAGAGACTGGTCATCCCTGGTCATTCTATTATTAGGGTCAATTTGTATATTATCCTTTCATTATGTAGGCTATAACTCTAATAAATTTAATTTTGGATTAGGGGCTCGATCCCCATGTATGGGGCATGCAGGAGACTGCCAATCAATGATTCTCTCTCATCTTTGATGTTTCTGTTTCTATCTCCCTCTCCCTTCCTCTCTGAAATCAATAAAAATATACATTTTTTTAAAAAATAAACATTCAATATAATAGACATTCAACAAATGACATGAGTCCATTAACCTTAGGACTATTTCAATTAAAGTGAATATTGAATATATTTCTATTATTGTTGTGAGATGCTATGAGATGCCATGCCACTTTCAGAGAGTAGAGGGTACTGTAACACAATTACAGTAGACTTTTAAACATAAAGTAGAAATAGTAACACTTTTATAATACACTAAGATTAAATATTCATGTTAATTCTTTCTAAGCTTAAAATCATTTCAACCAGTTCTTATGAGCCTAACACTTTCTGAAACATTGAGGATAGAGAACTCACTTTCTAGTGGAGAAAAGGAGATAAAATAACAATTAATTGTGATATATGTAGTAAAGGTGTGCAATCAAATCATCCAGATTGTAATAAAACCCACTATCAGGTCATCAGGGCCTAAACTGAGAAGAGGCCTTACTTGGAGAGGGACCTAGAATCAACACAAGTTAAAACATTTAAAGACTAATCTTCACACAGATATTGATAAAAATATTCCTAAATTATGAAAATTATATTTTATAAAAGCTATGATATATAACTGCATTGAACAGTTTTTAAAGCTTTTTTAAAAAATAGCATTATTGAGCATGAGGGCTTTGTGTCAAAGAGTGTCCTGTACTTGCTTTCTTTTACTCCATTTAGTTCTTACAACAACCTTATGAATATAGTATTACTGACTCACATTTGTTACTGGGAGGATTTTATGCCATGTGTTTATGTATTTATTTTCAGCCACAACAATACTGCTAAATTGATACTATTATTCCCATTGTACAAATTAGAAGTTAAGAAATTTACCAGAGAACAAAAAGTAATAAATGGCAGAGATGGAATTTGAATGTAGATGTCTGGCTCCAAACTCCATTTAGTTCAATTCCATACTGACTAGTCCTCAGACTCCAACCAGTGATTCCAGCCTCACCTCTCTCCCCTCTCCCCGCCACAAATCTTATAGACCAGACACATCACACCCTTCATATTTCAGCATCTGCTCAACATGCCTCTAGTGATTTTGCCAGTCTTTATAGTGGTTCACATTTTACTCATCTGTCAGAACCCAGTTCACATGTTACCACCTTTCCTAATAGTTCATCATTCTGGCTCCTAGAGCATTTTATTTATACTTATATCAGAGCACTTTCATGGAGAAACTTGTATTATAGTATGTTATTTCAGTCTCAACTCTTGGAAGGGCCAAGAACTATGTCTTATTCATTTTTTCTGCATGAATCATGATACCAAATTAGGTGACCAGAAAAGTCTACTGATTTTATATTCACTCGCATGTAAGGTCTTCCACATTATGATTACCTCTTTTTCCAATTTTATTCAAGTATCATATTCTCCAGAACCAACAAATCACTTGATATTTCTCTCACAAGTGATTCAAAAATGTTGCTTTGTTCACATTTTCCACTCCACACATTGTACCCATCCCCATCCAATACCTAATATTCATGTATAAAATCCTGCCTGCCTTTTGAGATCCTACTTTATTGCTGCTCCATCCAGGAAAAAAAATCCTTGAAACCCTAAATATTATTATATTCTCCTTCTTCATATTCAATGCTCCCTAATGCATAAAAAGTGGCCTATACTGTGAAGATTATAAGCATTCTAGAGAAAAGAATAATGTTATTGTTCCTTTCATCTCCAGTTACAGCATAAAAGCCTCACTATAATAAACATTTAGTTCTTATAACTTGATTTAACTTGAATAATTTAGTTATAAACTAAAATATAACATAATAACATAAAATAACTCTCCTGCCTATGTTGCCCTCTCTTGTACACTTTAGTAAGAATTACACTACATTGCAATATAATCGTATGTATATAGGCCAAGGAAAAGGGGAAGTTGGTCAACTTTAATGGCTGACACCATCCAATATGTGCAGCTGAAATATCACATAAGCATTCTACAATTCTGCCAGAAAAACAAAGGTTAATCTTTTAAAATTAATGTATTCAGTGCATGATACTTCTTGGTTAATTTTGCTAAAATAATGTTATTTTTACTTGTTTTTTTTCCATCTCCTTTCCCAGGTAGATCCCATTTTTATGCATGAAATCATAAAATAAAAAATGTCACACAGATAACTTTAAATGTTCTACTAAATACCATCTGTGGAAACGGTACTTTAGATATCATATCTGGAATATTCTTTCCCTAACTGGGAGGAGTTCTAGCCAGCAGACGTCATTATTTCAATTCCAATAGCAGGACCACATCATTGATGGATATGGCTACATCTAACTGGTTTGGCCCAAAACCATAATTCTGAACTTGGATCCCTCTCTCACAAGACAGGTAATAATTAAATCAAATTGAATCATATGTCTAAATGTAGGAGCTAAAACTATACAATTCTTAGAAGAACACATAGGAGTAATCTTTTGTGACCTCCAGTTATGCAATGATCCTATCTAATAAAAGAGTAATATGCAAATTGACTGTACCTCCGCTACACTCACAAGCCACGCCCACCAGCCAATCAGGAGCGAGTATGCAAATTAACCCAACCAAGATGGCTGCAGCCACGGAGAGAGCAGGAGGCTTGGGTTTCCCCAGTAATGGAGGAAGCCAAGCTTTCTGCACACCCTGGCCGGCCTAGGCCTCCACTCAAGGCTACAAAGTTTCAATTATAGAAGATAAATAAATCCCCCCCAAAAATGGCGGCAGCCACGGAGCTGGAGAGAGCAGAAAGCTTGAGTTGCCCCCAGCGATGGAGGAAGCCAAGCTTCCGCAGCCCTGGCCTGCCTTGGCCTCCACCTAAGGCTACAAAGTTTCCATTATAGAAGATACATAAATCCCAACAAAAATGGCTGCTGCTATGGAGCGAGCAGGAGGCTTGGCTCCACTCAAGGCTACAAAGTTTCAATTATAGAAGATAAATAAATCCCAGATACCAGGGCCTCCACTTGGGTTGCCGGGGGGCGTGGCCGGCCTGCAAACCACAACAGGCCCCTCACCCAGGCTGCCCCACACCCCAAGGGAACCCCCACCCTGATCCGGGACACCCTTCGTGGCAAACCAGCCGGCCCCCACCTGTGCACCAGGCCTCTATCCTATCTAATGAAAGAGTAATATGCAAATTGACCATCACTCCAACACACAAGATGGCTGCCCCCATGTGGTCAAAGATGACTGCCCCCAGCCAAAACCGGTTTGGCTCAGTGGATAGAGCGTCAGCCTGTGGACTGAAGGGTCCCAGGTTCGATTCCAGTCAAGGGCATGTACCTTGGTTGCGGGCACATCCTTAGTGGGAGGTGTGCAGGAGGCAGCTGATCGATGTTTCTCTCTCATCGATGTTTCTAGCTCTCTATCCCTCTCCCTTCCTCTCTGTAAAAAATCAATAAAATATATTTTAAAAAAAAGATGACTGCCCCCATGTGGACACCAGATGGCCACCACAAGATGGCCAGCAGGGGAGGGCAGTTGGGAGGGACCAGGCCTGCAAGGGAGGGCAGTTGGGGATGATCAAGCCTGCAGGGAGAGCAGTTAGTGGTGACCAGGCCAGCAGAGGAGGGAAGTTGGGGGCAATCAAGCCGCAGGGGAGGGCAGTTGGGGGGGGGGGTACCCAGGCCTGCAGGGAAGAGCAGTTAGGGGTGACCAGACCTGGAGGAAAGGGCAGTTAGGGGTGACCAGTCCTGCAAGGGAGGGCAGTTAGGGGCAAACAGGTTGGCAGGGGAGCAGTTAGGTATCAATCAGGCTGGCAGGGGAGTGGTTAAGGGGTGATCAGGCTGGCAGGCAGAAGCGGTTAGGGGCAATCAGGAAGGCAGGCAGGTGAGCAGTTGGGAGCCAGCAGTACTGGATTATGAGAGGGATGTCCGACTGCCCATTTAGGCTCGATTCTACCTGGATCGGGCCTAAACGGGCAGTCGGACATCCCTCAAGGGGTCCCAGATTGGAGATGGTGCAGGCTTGGCTGAGGGACCCCACCCTGTGCACAAATTTCATGCACAGGGCCTCTAGTTTATTATATTTGGCATAAAAAACACATGACATAAGAAAGAAATACAGTGGATTTAGTCAAAATTTCAAATTTTGTGTTTCAAGGGACATCATAAAGAAAGTAAAAAGATAACCGACAGAGATGAAGAAAATATTTGCAAATTATATATGATGAGACTAGTACCCAGAACATATAAAGAATTCTCACAACTCAACAATAAAAATACATATTACACTTTTTTTTAAGTGAGCAAAAGTTTTGAGAAGATATAACTTCTGAGAAGAAATGATCAGTTAGCACAGTAAGAGATGCCAACATCATTGGCCATAAGGGAAATACAAAATTTAAACACAATGACATACTACTTCATATCCACTAAGATGGCTAAAATTAAAAAGACAGACGATACTAGTGAAATCCTCCTACATTTCTGGTGGGCTTGTAAAATGGTGTGTCCACTTTGGAAAACTGTTTGTCAGTTCCTGGAAATTTACATATGGTGTTACTGTATGAATACAAGGTGTTAAGTCAGAGAATTGAAAACATATGTCCAAATGAAAACATGAGTGCTCACTGCCGCATGATTTAAATAGCTCAAAAGTGGAAATAATCCAAAAGCCCATGAATTACTAAATGGATATACAAATGTGGCTTATCTACACAGTAGAATTATAACCCTACAAAGTAATGACATACTGATACATGCTATAACATGGATGAACTTTGAAAACATCATACTAAATAAAATAAATAAAAAACTAGATATAAAAGTTATATAGTGTATGATTCTGTATATGAGATGTACAGAGTAAGGAAAGCCATAGAAACAAAAAGTAGAAAGATGGTTTCCAAGAGCTGAGCAGAGAGGACGGTAATAAGAGACTTCAAATTGTATAAGGTGGTTTTTTTCTGAGATGATGAAAATGTTCTATGATTTGATAGCGTGTGAAAACAGTAAAATAACACTGAATTGTACACTTTAAGATGTTAACTCAATGGTATGTGAATTATACCTAAATAAATCTATAACTAGAAAAAATAAATCAAAATAGGTAGACCATTTAGGATAGATAGATCAGGACCTTCATTCAGTAGCAAATAATAAAGTGTATCAATGGCATATCACAAAAAGAGGTATCGAGTGGTAAAGTAACTCGAGTCTCATTCCAGCAGAGGAAGACAGAAAATAGAGGAATAAACAAGATAATTACAGCTTGTAATGAGGATCAGGAAGAAAAATATAATGACGTTGACAGAGAAAAACTATTTGAGGTCTACAGTAAACAAGGTATTCAGCAAAGGTCTTGATGGGGACTTGGTCTAAAGAATAAGGAAACAATCACTTGAAAAATGAGGAGGCCTGCCTGCCTGCCTGAGGAAACGGAGTACAAATGCCCTCAACTAAAAGACAACTTGGCATGTTTGAGATCAAAAGGCCAGTTTGTATCAAAAATAATGTGTGAGGAGGGTTAAGGTGGCACAAGATAATGCTGCAGAAATAGACAAGCGTTAGATCAGACAGAGCCTAGAAGCCATAGTTAATTACTTTGGATTTTATCCTGCCTTCAACTGGAAGACATTGGAATAATTTAGGCAGAGCAGTGACACTCTCTGATTTATTTTTTTTTAAAAATATCTTTATTGTTTAAAGTATTACATATGTCTCCCTTTTCCCCATTGACCTCTCTCAGTCCTGTCCCCACCCCCCACATTTGCCCTCACCACCCCCCCCCCCCTACTGATTTACATTTTAAAAAGCTTGCTTTGTTGGTCATACAGAGTATGAATTGGAAGAGGGCAACAAAGGCAATTGGCTCAAATTGTGGTCCTAGAGAGATGGGTGGATTAGACCAGGGCAGGGAGAGTCTTTTTATGTAACCGTATCAAGCACTTCGGCTTCTAATCTATTCTCAGTGTAGTAAGTAATGTGATGTGTTGCCCAGATGAAGGACTTATTTCCCCAGCTATTGCCTAAGTTGAAGAAATACCTCCTTCATCCGATGATCAGTGCAGGGACATAAAGGCCGGCCCGTTGCCTGAATGAGGGACAACCTGAAAGGCCATCTGGCTTCAGAGGCCCCAGGAGATGCATGATGCCTTCATTGAAACTACATCCCTCCTCCCAGTTCTGCTTCTTTCCTTTCCTTCCCAAAAGTTTTGATTTCTGAGCACTCCCTCATCATGGTACTGTATGCTAATCTCAGTCTCATAGCCTGCTTCACAGGAAACTCAATCTATGATGCCAATTTAATAGAACTATAAATACTAATAAACTTGAAATGATAATATGCCATTTTTAAAAAACCTTAATAATGCATTGATAGTGTACAAATTATGACATTTTTACTATAGTACATTAATAGTACATGTATTTTAATTAAATCTTTTATTTGTAAACATTTGGATGCTGTATTAGTAAATAAGCAATAGGAAAAACATAATTCATGATTAAATAAATTGTACCATTAATCACTTGAAAAACCCAGAAACCAAAGTTAACAAGTTTTCTAAGTATCTTTTATTGCTAGATAAGAAGACAAACCATTATTTGCAATAGGATTAATTAATAAGGACCATTATAATTGAAACACATTATCTTATTCTATACTAGTCAATAGTAACAATTCAATGAAGCACCATGTTTCTATTAGCCCAGAGCATTATTTCCTGTGATCAGAATATACATTCAAAATTTTTGTATGTAATTTTATTTTTCCAAACAAGGGTTGCTCTCTCTATATTTTAAGGGGTATAATTCATGAAACAGTTTGATGTACATAAGAATAGCATATAATGAAATTTTTATTATTTTGGGTGGTAGAAAAATGTATCCCATTCAACCCATCACATAGAATCTTCTTGCCTATCAAACAATTTTCCAAGACTGCTTGCCAGTAGCTAAGTAATCTGAATTTTACCCTTTTCCTGTTTTGTGTAGCTTATAACACATTGTGAAATGGCCAAAGGAAAGCAGCATGAGGGAGTTAAGTCAAACGTAGCAAAGTCCCTAAATAATCCTCAAAGTCTCTACATCTTAAATAACTTGGAGTTTACTGTTGGTTGTGTTTGCAAAATAAATTACTGAAAGGATCTTTTCTCTGGACTTAAATCCCAGATCAGAATTTTATTGCCTTTTGCCCAAGGCTATTGCAAGACTTACAGAGCAAAAATAAGGTATAGTAGGATCCTCAGTGTGAGTTATGAAGATCAAAATAGAGCAAAGAGAGGATTTCAGATATTTAAAAATCACTAGCAATTTTTCCTGAAATTTGGAAATATGTCTCCATATTTTCACTTCATTACAAAATAATTTTCACTCTGTTTTGAAAGTGCCAGGCAATAAGTAATATATGACTAAGTTGCTTCAGGGTGGAGAATCTGACTGAATAATTCTATTTCTAACGTGTCACATGAAGCCTGGAACGAGCACTCAAGGAAAGGAACAAAAAGAAAAATTTTTTAGCTCTGTGCTTTCATGTACACAAATTTCCAGAATAATAGAGTGTATGTGAAAACCAAGTTGTAAAGAAGAAAATTGGTAAAAATCAGATGACCATGAGGAGTAAAGTGCTTATTTTTCAATTCTCACAACAGTTTTATGAGATATTATCCCATGTTAAAAATGGGGGGAGAGGAAATGAGGTTTAGAGACAATAAATAACTTACCCTAAATCATGGAGTTAATAAGTTGCAGACAACAGATACACTGGGGAATGAGAATGAGGGATGGAAAGAAGTAATAATTTTTTTAAAATTTAAATTGTCTTTATATACTCTGAATTTTTTTAACATGAACATATATAAAGAACTATTTACAATGCAGCACAGTCAGTAACAGAGGTATATAAAACACTATGATGGCATGATTACCTCTACCTATTACCTTAATGTAGTTCTTATATTTAGGGTGTTAAGCTACATCTTGAAGAATGAAAAAGAAATAAATCATGAAAAGGCATTCCAGATAGAGGAAAAGCATGCCCAATAGCAATGGGCAAAAAATAGGTAGCTGAATAAAATGTAAAAGAAAATCGAAGAAAGGAGAAAAGGATATTTAAGGAAGCTATATCAGGTTTATAAGCCAAGCAAAAACATTTTACCTTTATTCGAAAGATGTTGGTGAGCCACTGATGGAAAGGGATCTACTCTGATCTGTAACATATTAAGAAAGCCCTCATTGTATAGAATACAGGTAGACAGAGGTGAAGAAAAGCTAGGATGGCAAGGAAGGAAACAAACATTCACTGAATGTCATGCAATTAGTAAGTGTTTTGCCTGCATTATTTAATTTGGTGTCATTGTTTAGAGCTAAAAACAAATAAATAAAAAATTAAGAAATAGTCCATGACCACTCATTTGGCAATTTATCCTCAGAAACTGAAATAATAAGGATGGGTATTGACACGTAATTCAGGAAAAGGTGATAGGAAAGTCTGCATGCATCGTATCTTTATTTTTGTCTATAAATTAAGTGATAATATCTTGTTGAGCCTTAATAACTGAAAATGAGTAGGGGGTGCGAAAATAGTAGAAAGGAATAAGTAGTAGCCACAGAAATATAAGAAATGTAAGAGGGAGTAGTAAAAGGATTGGTAAGAGGTGTTGAACATCCATTAAGTAGTAAAAAAAACTAGGTAAAATTTATTGACTTCTTACATGTAGCAGCTACTGACTGAGCATTTTATATGCATTTTCTCATTTAATCTTCAAGATATCAAATTAGGTGAGTATAATTATATACTTTATATTACATATGCAAATTTAGAGGTAGAGTAACATGAGCCTTCATCACAGAGTCTTGATTCAAACCTACTTCTGTCTGTTCCTATCTTCTTAACCATGTGTCCAATGTCACTATACTGTTAACAATCTGAAATTCCATTCTGTTACAAGGGAGTAAGGCCCTGCATTTTAGAAATAAATATATACGGAGTCTTAAATAGCTTGAAGCAACTTATCTAAGATCTCAAAAACAGTAAATGCCAATGCCAGGATTAAAGTTCTGATAAACAAACTATAGCACAGCCAGACAGCAGAATATTATTCAGTGGGAAAAAAAGAAATGAAATAACAAGCCATGAAAAGACATGGAAGAAATTTAAATGCATGTTATTAGGGAAAAGAAACCAATCAGAAAAGGCTGCATATTGTATGATTCCAACCATAAGACATTATGGAAAAGACAAAACTATAAAGACAGCCCCAAAAATCAGTGGGTACCAGGAGTTGTTATGGGAGGGATGAAGAGGGAGAGCACAGAGGATATTTAGGGCATTGAAATTACTCTGCATAATGCTATAATGATAGATATTGTACATGTCATTATACATCTGCTAGAGGCCCAGTGCATGAAATTTGTGCACTTGGTGGGGATGAGGAATTCCCTCAGCCCAGCCTACGCCCTCTCACAGTCCGGGAGCCCTCGGGGGATGTCCAACTGATGGCTTAGGCCCACTTCCCCCAGGGAGCGGGCCTAAGCCAGCAGTCGGACATCCTTAGCACTGCCGTGGAGGTGGGAGAGGCTCCTGCCATGGCCGCTGCACTTGCCATCCATGAGCCTGGCTTCTGGCTGAGCAGTGCTCCCCCTGTGGGAGCACACTGACCACCAGGGGGCAGCTTCTTTGTTGAGTGTCTGCCCCTTGGTGGTCAGTGCGCGTCATAGTGACCTGTTGTTCCGTCATTCAGTCGATTTGCATATTAGCCTTTTATTATATAGGATTCCAACCCACAGGATGTACAGCATCAAAAGCGCACCCTAATGTAAGCTATGAACTTTGGGTGATTATAACATTATCAATGTAGATTCATCAATTTTAACAAGTGTTATAATTTATTGTAACTCTGGTGGGAAATGAGGATGGTAGAGGTTATGCATGTGTGGAGGCAAGAAGTGTGTGGAAAAATCTCTGTATTTTGTCCTCAGTTTTGCAGTGAACTTAAAACTGATGTAAAAAATAAAGTCTTAACTTTAAAAAAATTAAGGGATAATAAAAGGTAGCAAATAAAATATAAAGAAACATTAAAATCAGATGTAATATGTGAATATGTGATAAACTGCTTCTTTTGAAAAATAATCTGGCTGATTTAATAGATGTGAAACAGGTAATGGTATTTTTGAATTCATGTCTTAGAACCCAGTGCTACATGCTGCAAATATTAGCCCAGTGTCTTGCATGAATGAGGAACTAAATAAATATTTCTTAAAGAAAAAGCGAGTCGGGGGCGGGGGGGGGGAGGGTGAGGAGAGAGATGAAGGGGAGGGAAGCAGAGGAAAGAAAGAAACAGAAAAAAAAATACAGTGGAACTTTGGTTCTCAAACTTAATTCATTCTGGAAGGCGTTCAAGAAGTGATTTGTTCCAAAACCAAATAATTTTTTCCCATTAGAAATAATATAAATTGAATTAATCCTTTCAGACCTCCAAATGATTACCTGTTTTAACTTTTCCTATATACAGTACATGTCTAATGTGTTGTTTGATTTATAAATAAACACTTCTTTACTTAAAACCACCCCCTACTGACCTTAAAGGAATCACTATCAGCACTGGGTCCAAGAGTGTCTTTCAGGTTGGCATGCCATGCAGCATCTTATTTTGTTCCTATATCACTGTCCCCTAAATGCTGTCACTGGCTAACTGCTTTCTGTTTATCAAAATCAACAACAGTTTTTCTCCCTCTTCAATTGCCTGTGATCATTGTTTCTTTCACAGCCTTAGCAACATTAGCACTCTTTTTTTAAACATATATTTTATTGATTTTTTATAGAGAGGAAGGGAGAGGGATAGAGAGTCAGAAACATCAATGAGAGAGAAACACCGATCAGCCGCCTCCTGCACACCCCCCACTGGGGACCTGCACACCCTCCACTGGGGATGTGCCCGCAACCAAGGTACATGCCCTTGACCGGAACTGAACCCGGGACCCCTCAGCCCGCAGGCTGACGCTCCATCCACTGAGCCAAACCAGCTAGGGCAACATTAGCATTCTTGATGGCCTCTTTATGTTTTAAAATTGTGCTAATCATTGATTTCACAAGCAACAGAAGCATTCTCTTCTTTGTTGCCTGAGGGATGCTTTTTGTCATGTGGCGGTATCAGCATGAAAGTGTTGTCAGATCGAAAACCAAAGCTTGGTTTGACAACAGCCATTTTATCTGTGAACAACTTGACTGAAACTGAATTGCTCAAGATGGGAGATGTTTGAAAAACGAGATAGAGAGATGATAGATAGATAGATAGATAGATAGATAGATAGATGATAGATAGATAGATAATAGATAGATGATAGATAGATGACAGATGATGATGATGATTATGATAGATAGATAGATAGATAGATAGATAGATAGATAGATAGATAGATGATAGATAGATTAGATAGGTAGATAGATAGATAGATAGATAGATAGATAGATAGATAGATAGATGATAGATAGATAGATAGAACAGTTCTCAGGGAAGATGTTCCCTTTCTTTAAAAGTTTGATTGTAACTAAATTCCTTGAAATTCTTTGACTCAGAACTGGCAAGGCATTTGGGCCCAAATAGCTGACTGCTTTGGAGTACTCTCAAGTACAGTTTCATATTTATAACAAGTTAATTGCCCTATTTCCATATTGTTGCTCCTTATGGAATTTTCAGCTATTGCTTAACTATAGAAGGTGAGTGCTGGATACAGTACTCAGGTCATCTTTTATTAAACTGAAACTTAATATGGTTGCAACCTTTACAGTGACTCTAGAACTGTATTATCAGGCATATGGTCCAGAAATGCCTCTAATAAAAGTAAAACCCTAGACTGTATATATGCAGCAGAAAAGAACTGGAATTCTTTTATAAACTAGGTAAGGTGTAACTAATTAAGAAATAATACATCAGTAAAAATTATAAATTCAAATTTCTTCAATGAGGTTATCTATTACTTATGAAGAACACTTCTTTGAAATGATCAGTATTTGGAAAACACATTTTAAGTAGTAAGGTCATCAAGAAAAAGAATGCTTTAAAAGACTAAATTAACCTCTAGGCCAAGGCAGCATGATCCACTGGGCCCGTAGCACATTAGCTGGAAGAGCCAACTCAAACTGGGCAAACCCTTGGAAGCTTCTGACTGACCTGGAGGAGGAGGACTGAGACTTTATGGGCCACACACTGTGTGTCTATCCTTGGGGAACTGTCTTCATTTACACTAAGTGCTACCTCTTTATCCAGAAACTGGAGAAGGGCAGGACTAGGGAGGAGACCCAATGAGAAGTAGACATGTGTGGCTTCTTCCACCACCCCAACATTGTTTGCCTTGTGGATTACTCTCTGGGGGAGCAGGGCATTACACATGAGGCCTGGCTGCTAGTACCCCTCTTCAAGGGAGGTACACTATGTAAGGAGACAGAAAGGCTGAAACACCAAGGCAATTTCTTGACTAAAGATCAAATCCTTCAGCTGCCGCTGGGTATCTGCAGAGGTCTTGAGGTCATTCATGCCCAGGGTCAGGCCCTTAGGGACCTACAGAACACCAGTATCTTGCTTGGAGATGAGGGGCCACCAGTTTTAATGGACTTGGGTTCCATGAATCAAGCATGCACCCATGTGGAGGGCTCCCGCCAGGCTCTGGCCCTAAAGGACTAGGCAGCCCGGCGGTGCACCATCTCCTCCTGGGCCAGACCTCTTCTCCGTGCAGAGCACTGTGTCATCCATGAGCAGACCAATGTCTGGTCCCTCGGCTGTGTGCTATATGCTGTGATGTTTGGGGAAGGCCCTTATGACACAGTGATCCAGAAGGGTGACAGTGTGGCCCTTGCTGTACAAAACCAACTCAGGATCCTGCAAAGCCCCAGGCATTCTTTATCACTGTGGCAGCTGCTGGCCTCCAAGATATCTGTGGACCTCCAGTAGAGCCCTCACATTCCTCTACTCCTCAGTCAGTTGGAGGCACAGCAAACCCAAGATCCAGGCCAGCACATTATCCAAATCTGAACCAACCAGTGGCCATGTTGAGAAGATGGCCCCCATGCCTTGGAAACAGGCCCCCATCTCTCAATGGAATCTGCATCCTTCCTATCCAGGCTTGCTCTCTTGTAGTTGGGGTGAGGGAGTGGGAGTCAGCTCAGTCTTCTATCTGTTCTGCTCTCTTACCTATGAGAAGAACTGGACAAGGAACCTGAGCTGAGGTGAGTGAATGTGGGGGAGGAGCACAGGGAAAATGATGCAGAAAAGGACTCTGAGCAGGATGGCTGAGCTTGCATCATGGTCTGCTTCCAAATATGGGAGCAGGAGAATGTACAAATAGAAGAATAAAGTGAAAGCATTTGGGGAAGAAATGTTAAAACAAACAAAAGAACAAATTTAAAAAAATTAAAAGAACAAATTAAAAGAAAAATATAAGATACATAACCTTTAAATTAGATAATTTAAATAAAGTCAAAGGAATGTGGAACTAAAATATAACATTGCTTCACAGTCCTTGGTCAAATGACATCAACTTTGAAATTCCTACTCTGTACCAGCAAATAGAAATGACATGCCAATCAATACTACTATTAGCTAAATCAGTGGTCGGCAAACTGCGGCTTGTGAGCCACATGCGGCTCGTGTGCCGTGGTTTGCCGCTCTGTTGACTAATGAGCTTGCTGACCACTGAGCTAAATAGTTCCACATCTGGTTGTTTTACAGAAGTTGTGTGAGATCTATAAATGTCACTTCTGCAAAAGATCAAGATTTAATAAATATTGTGATCATTTGACAGTGTTTCCTGTCCCTCTATTCACTATATGAAAATCCTCAGATATCTCAGTGCAATGTGTTCGCCAATCATACCCCCTACAGTGGACAATATAGGAGGCTCAGAAAAACTGAATAAATTACTCGAGTTCAAATATTATATCTGTGTCAGGATCAGAACATGCAGAAATAGTTTTAAGAAAAATTGTAGTTATAAATTGATCTGGATTCTTCAGGTCATACTCTGGCAGAAACCTTTCCCTTAATAAATTGTTTGCCTTACTACACTTCTGCTATCTTATCAATCAGCTTTTTATTACAAAATATCACTTGAAAGTTTTGTTCCCAAAGCTATTTGGTGATGTTTACTTTTAAATCAATTGAACTAACATTAGTTGAGGGCTGATTTTGTGAGTATGGGACTAACTAGAGAATAAAATTTATAATCCAAAGTAATATATATAATATATATATATATTAATTTCAACCTATTAGTTATAAGGCAAAATATGATTTGAAGGACATATCTTCTATATTGCCTTAGTTAAGGCCAACTTTGATATTTATATTTTATTCTATATTAAACAACAGCTGTGTTGAATGTACAATCTGTTTTAACAATTCCTATAATCTTCTGTGGTATTTTGAGTTGATGTATTTTCTAAGTGTCTTCATCCACACTTGTATAAGTTTTTAAAACTTAAGAAAAGATTTTATATTCATCCTATTCAATTTCATCTTGCTATACTCAGAGCACTGTGCCAAAATCCATGTTAGATCTCAATTCATATATTCAATATAGTAGCTACCCTTCTTCAGTTTATGGATTTTGCTTGATGTGATAACTATACCAGCTAAGGCCAAACCAAGAGCTCTGTGACTCATCACTATGTGTTTGTTTGTTTGTTTGTTTTTGTCTGTTTGTTTTTTTATATATATATATTTTTTATTGATTTCAGAGAGGAAGGGAGAGAAAGAGTTAGAAATATCAATGATGAGAATCATTGATCAGCTGCCTCCTGCAAGCCCCCTACTGGGGATAAAGTCCCCAACTTGGGCATGTGCCCTTGACCAAAATGGAGCCCAGTACCCTTCAGTCTATAGGCCACCGCTCTATCCACTGAGCTAAATCGGATAGGACTCATCACTATGTCTTTGATCAATGTGCTTTACACACTTCTGTTAGCTGCTCCATTTCTAAAATGTCCACAAAGTTGAGAGGAAATTGAACCCTTTTTTTTTTTATTAAGGAATAAGTAAAGGTAATGCACCTGGTATTGACCCACATTTTTCTATTTATCCATTCATTACTTTACATATATATCAATTTATTATGTATTGTGTTCATATCATTTCAAAATTAGAAGATTTACATAACATTTTCTATGTAAATTGACCCTAAATATTAAGGATGATGTGATGGTAAATTTTATGTGTCAAATCTGCTAGGGCATGGTACTCAGATCTTTGGTCAAACACCAGTGTAGATGTCACCATGGAGGTAATACTTAGATGGGATTAACATTTGATTAAAACAGATGACCCTCCTCAAGGTGGATGGGCCTCATTCACTGTGCTGAAAGCCTTACAAGAAAAGAGAGACATCTCCCAAGGAAGAGGGAATTCTGCCTCCAAACTACCTTCAGACTTGAGCTTCAACATCAGATCCTCCAAGGATCTCCAGTGTGGGACCCTGGCCTGAGATTTCAGAATTACCAGCCCCCAATTCCTTAAAATATGTCTACACACACACACACACACACACACACACACACACACACACACACACTCTACGGTTCTGTTACTATGGAGTACCATGAATGATACAGGGACTGATGACGTTCAAGCTAAGGTTGGTATTCTCTAGAGTTGGTTTCTGTATCAGGTAGAATATAGAATAGCCTGGATAATTTCTATGAGCAAATCCAATGTTCCCTCATGACTGCCAGTGACCTATTTTTTCCTAATAGTACAGTATTTGGATATCATATGGTTCATTACTTAGATGGGCTTAGTTACTGATTATAGGCAGCTGACTTATAATCAAAATATACTGATCAAAAAATAATAATCTTTAATTACAATTATACAATGCTGTGGTCTATATACGTCTTTCACAAATTCATTACATTTGAATTTCCCAACAATCCTGTGTCACTTACAGCTTATATTTATAATACAATTACTTAGGGGAGGAATTAGGACTAGGGACTAGACTCCAGATGTCTTTTTATTTTAGCATCATCTCTTGTTTTTTACTGGAAATTGGACCGCTATGGACTAAATTGTGCCTCCCAACCAATTTCATATATTGAACCCCTAATCTCCAATGTCATGGTATTTGGAGATGAGGCCTTTAAGAGGTAATTAAGTTTAGATGACTTCATAGGGTGGAGCCCTCTTGATGGGATTAGTGCCCTTATAAGAACAGATGCCAGAGTTCCTTTCTCCCTCTTTCTCTCTCCCTTTCTTCCTCCCCGCACTGTCCCTACTATGTAATGATACAGTGAGTAGGCAAATCAGCAAGAAATTCTCACTAGAACTTACCTATGCTGGCACCCTGATATTGGACTTCCAGTCTCTAGAACTATGACAAATATATTTCTGTTGTCTAGCAACCTACTCTTTGGAATTTTGTTATGGCGATCAGTATTAAATGGTATATGACCTACAAATTTTAGGTGTTATTGAATACTACAACCCACTTAAATACTCTATATTAAGAACATTTATTACCAAAAAAACAAGTAAAATTGTATTAATCCAAGAAGAAGGTCATATAAATAAGTGGAACTTGGACATGGCTGCCTCATGATTTCTTGCAAAAGTATTGAAACATAGATTGCTGCTGACCACACACAGGACAATGTGAGATTCAACAGGTATGGGATGGGGCCCAAACATTTGTATGTCTAACAATAGTTCCCAGGTGATATTGAGATTTACAAAACCATATTTTATAAATTACATAGATTGATGAAAGCTATAAATCATAATATACTAAGAACACCAAGAGTTCATTTTAAACATATATATATATATATATATATATATATATATATATATATATACACATATACATACATATACAGAATACCAAACTATATTTCCAAGATTTTCAGCCTGGGTATCTTTAGTGGGGCATGTTTTCAAAAGGAAGTTTTAAAAAATCTCCAGTTTGTTTTAACTGGGAATTAATAGTCTATAATTATCAAATTAGCAAATAATATTTCATTCCTTTATTTAGAATATAACAACAACAAAAACTAGCCCTGGCTAGTGTGGCTCAGTTGTTTGGGCATTGTCCTGTGCACCCAGGGGTTGCCTCTTGATTCCTGGTCAGGACACATGCCCTTGTTGCAGGCTGGATCTCCAGTAGGGGGCATGCGGGAGGCATCTGATTTGTTTTTGCTTACACATCAATGTTTCTCTCTTACTATCTAAAAAATAAATAAATAAAAATCAATACAACTACTTTTAAAAACTGGATTAAAAATATTATATAGGACTTGTGGGAAAAGATGGTGAGCGACAAGAAGGTAGGGAGGGAGAGTGTGTGAGAGAGTGAGGGAGCAATAGAGGAGTGTGTGGACGTGTGTGGTGTGAGCTAGGGACAGTTAGATCCTGCAGGTCTTCCGAGGGGCTGCAAAAAACTAGCAGTCATAGATGGCGAAACCCTGCTGCCACTTCGGATACTCCGGGGAGGCCAACGTGGGCACAGAGACCATGCCATCTTGAAAAACAGAACAGCTTGAGACTAGGATCCTAGCCTCACCACCACCCAATCTGGTCTCAGACAGAAACTGGGACCCTACAGCCACTAGGGACAAAGACCTGTGACCACAGCTGCAGATCCATAGACACCAAGAATCCAGATATCCAGGCTGCAGATTTCTGCGGGACCATAGGAACTGCTGGTCCCACCCCGCGCAAGCAGGCCCACCCACACAGGGCGGCTCCAGCTCCACTACCCGAATTGGAGCCTGGGTGCGCGAACACTGGGAACCTGGTTCCCACAGAGACTAGACCCCACACCCACACAGGGCGGCTCGAGCTCTGCTGCCCGAATTTGAGCCTGGGCACACAGACACTGGGAATCTGTTTCCTGCAGAGAACAGACCCCATGCCCACACCGGGCAGCTCTGGCTCTGCTGCCTGAATTTGAGCCTGGGCATGCAAGCACCGGGAACCTGCTTCGCGCAGAGCGCAAGTGCCCGCTACCGGACCCCACGCCCACACAGGGCAGCAGTGCCACCTCACTTTGATTCTGGGCAAGCACACATGGAAGTCTGTTTTACACAGTGCAGGAGTGGACCTCCTGTTGACAGGGCGGCTGTGCAACCTGGTCCCACAAGCAGACCAGGGACCCTGATTCTATGAATGAGAGGTAGCATTGAGCACCAGTGACTTGACTCTGTTTCTCATCATGTGTGCCTGGGATCCCTGTTTCCCAGTGCATGCATACTAAGAGCCAGTGACTCCTACTCTCGGTGCATGCACACACAGGGACCCTGATTCTCAGCACAAGGCCACACCAAGCAACAGAGACTCTGATACTCGATTCTAGGCATGGGCACAGGGGGACTCTGACTTCTGGCATGCACTAGGGGACTCTGATTTTTGGCACATGCCAAAGGGTCTCTTTATTTGTGTAGTGCAGGTGGAGTTCCTGATTCTAGGTGCGTGCATGGGGCCGCACTGAGCACCAGTGACTCTGATCCTGGGTGAGCGTGGCTCCAACCAACTCACAGTAGCCACATGTCTTGGTGTCAGAGCTCTTCAGTGACACTCAGGTGGTGCAAAGCTCCCACTGCACACAGTTCAGGCCCCACAACTCGGTGATTGAACCTTCTGGTGATAGAATGGGGAGACAACGAAACAATCCCAGAAGAAAGAAAAAGAGGACTTGCCAAGAAAAGAAATAAGTGAAATTGAGGCATGCAACATGACAGAAAAAGAATTCAGAGTAATGGTCATACAGTTCATACACCAGATGAACAAGAAAATCAACCACCTATGCAAAAATCAGGAAGAAATAAAAAATGATATAGCTAAAATCAAAAACACCATGGAAAGTTTCAACAGTAGACTAGAAGAAGCAGAGGACTGAATTAGTGAGTTAGAAGACAAGGTAGAGAAACAACCCCAATCTGAACAGCAACTGGAGAAAAAAATTAAAAAGCAGGAGGAGAGCCTAAGGGAGATTTGGGGCAACACGGGACAAGAGGAGCAGCAAGGATTAAAAAAAATCTATTTGAAGACATAAAGACACAAAACTTCCCTGATATGGTGAAGAAAAAAGTTACACAAGTACAGAGAGTCCCAAGCAAGATAAATCCCAAAAGACCCACACCAAGACACGTCATAATTACAATGGCAAATGTTAATGACAACGAGAGAATCTTAAAGGCTGCAAGAGATACAGAGAGTTACCTACAAAGGATCGCCCATCAGATTATCAAATGATTTCTTAACAGAAACACATCAAGCTAGAAGGGAATGGAAGGCAGTATACAAAGTGATGCAAAGCAAAGGACTGAGTCCAAATATATTCTATCCAGCAAGACTATCAATCAAAATTGAAGGGGAAATCAGGAGCTTTGCAGACAAAAAAAAAAAAAAAAAAAAAGGCTAAGGGAGTTTATAACTACCAAGCCAGCAATGCAAGAAATGCTAAAGGGAATTCTGTAAAAAAAAAAGAAATAGAAAGGGAGGAAGGAACACAGACACAAAGTACAGAAATGTCTACAAACAAATAGCTATCAATAATAACATTAAATGTAAATGGATTAAATGCTCCAATTAAAAGACATCGAGTGACTGAATGGGTAAGAAAATATGACCCAAATATATGCTGTCTACAGGAGTCCCATCTCAGAACAAGGGACTCACACAGACTGAAAGTGAAGGGATGGAAAAATATTTACCAGGCAAATGGAAATGAAAAACAAAAGCTGGGGTAGCAATACTTATATCTGACAAAATAGACCTCAAAGTGAAGACCATAACAAGAAACAAGAAAGGTCACTTCATAATTTTAAAAGGATCAATACAACAAGAGGATGTAACTCCGGTAAACATATATGCACCCAATGCAGGAGCACCCAAATATATTAAAAAATTCTGAAAGATATCATGGGAGAGATTGACAGTAACACAATCATAGTAGGAGACTTTAATACCCCATTAACATCACTGGATAAATCCACTAGACAAAAATTTAGCAAAGAAACATCAATCCTAAATGACTCACTAGATCAGATGGACTTAATCAACATCTTTAGAACATTCCACCCCAAAACTACAGAATATACATTCTTCTCAAGCACACATGGAACATTTTCAAAGGCAGACAACATACCGAGACACAGGTAAAGTCTCTCCAAATTCAAGAGGATTGAAATCATATCAAGCATCTTCTCAGATCACAATGGCATAAAATTAGAAATCAACTACAGTAAAAAAAAATCACAAAAATTCAAACACTTGGAGACTGAATAACATAATATTAAACAATAAGTGAGTCACCACCAAAGAGATCAAAGAAGAAATTAAAAAATCCTGGAAACAAATGACAATGAAAACACAACAATCTAAAATCTTTAGGACACAGTGAAAGCAATCCAGAGAGGGAAGTTAATAGCATTACAGGCCTACCCCAAAAAAACAAGCAAAACTAATAATAAACCATCTAACTCAGCCACTTGAAGAATTAGAAAGTGAGCAACAGGAAAAGCCCAGTGTGAGCAGAAGGAAGGAAATAATAAAGATCAGAGTGGAAATAAATGGCATAGAGACCAAAAAAACAATACAAAAGATCAATGAAACCAAGAGCTGGTTTGTTGAAAGGATAAACAAGATTGATGAACCTCTAGCCAGGCTCACCAAGAAGCAAAGAGAAAGGGCCCAAATAAACAAAATCAGAAATGAAAGAGGTGAAATAACAACAGACCCCGCAGAAATATGAAGAATCATTAAAAAATACTATGCACAACTCTACTACAACAAACTGGTCAACCTAGAAGAAATGGACATATTCCTAGAAAAATACGATCTTCCAAAACTCAACCAGGAGGAATAAAAAAATCTGAATAGGCCAATAACTATGGAGGAAATTGAAGCAGTAATAAAAAAAAAAACTTCCAATAAACAAAAGCCCTGGACCAGACTGCTTCACAAGGGAGTTTTATAAAACATTCAAAAAAGAAATAAAACCTATCTTCCTCAGACTATTCCAAAAAATTCAAGAGGAAGGAGCACTTCCAAGCTCTTTCTAAGAATCCAGCATAACCCTAATCCCAAAACCAGATAAAGACAATACAAAGAAAGAGAATTACAGGCCAACATATCTCATGAACATAGATGCCAAAGTCCTCAACAAAATTCTAGCAAATTGAATCCAGCATTACATTAGAAAGATCATACACCATGACTATGTGGAATTTATTCCAGGGATGCAAGGATGGTACAATATCCCCAAATCAATAAATATGATACACCACATAAACAAACTGAGAGATTAAAACCATATATTCATATCCATTGATGCAGAAAATGCATTTGACAAAATCCAACACCTTTCTTTATAGAAACTCTCAGCAAGGTGGGAATACAAGGATCATACCTCAACATAATAAAAGCCATATATGACAAACCCACAGCCAACATCATACTCAATGGGCAAAAATTAAAATCATTTCCCCTAAAAACAGGAACAAGACAGGGATGTCCACTCTCAACAATCCTGTTTGACATAGTACTGGACATACTAGCCATTGCGATCAGACAAGAAGAAGAAATAAAAGGCAGCCAACTTGGAAAAGAAGAAGTAAAACTGTCCTTATTCGCAGATGACATGATATTATACATTGCAAACTCCAAAGACTCCATCAAAAAACTACTAGACTTAATAAATGAATTCGGCAATGTAGCAGGATATAAAATTAATGCCCAGAAGTCTATGGCTTTTCTATACACCAATAATGAACTCACAGAAAGAGAAATTAAAAAAAGCAATCCCATTTACCATTGCAACAAAAAAAATAAGATACCTAGGAATAAACTTAACCAAGGAGACAAAGGACCTGTACTCAGAAAATTTCAGGACACTAAAATAAGAGATAGAAAAAGACATGAACAAGTGGGAGAATATACCATGTTCATGGATTGGTAGAACAAACATCATTAAAATGTCCATACTACCCAAAGCAATCTATAAATTCAAAGCAATCCCCATTAAAATACCAATGGCATACTTCAAAGACCTAGAACAAATTCTCCAAAAATTCATCTGAAATAAAAAAAGACCCCGAGCCAAAACTGGTTTGGCTTAGTGGATAGAGCGTCAGCCTGCGGACTGAAAGGTCCCAGGTTCGATTCCGGTCAAGGGCATGTACCTTGGTTGCGGGCACATCCCCAGTAGGAGGTGTGCAGGAGGCAGCTGATCGATGTTTCTCTCTCATCGATGTTTCTAACTTTCCATCCCTCTCCCTTCCTCTCTGTAAAAAATCAATAAAATATATTTAAAAAAAAAAAAGACCCCGAATAGCTGCAGCAATCTTGAGAAAGAAGAACAATGTTGGAGGGATCACAATACCAGATATCCAGCTATACTACAAAGCCACTGTTCTCAAAACTGCCTGATACTGGCACAAGAACAGACATATAGACCAGTGGAACAGAACAGAGAAGCCAGAAATTGACACAAACCAGTATGCTCAATTAATATTTGACAAAGGAGACAAAAGCATACAATGGAGACAAGACAGTCTCTTCAATAAATGGTGTTGGGAAAACTGGACAGAAACTTGCAAAAAAAAATGAAACTAGACCACCAACTTACACCATACAAAAAAAAATAAACTCCAAATGGATAAAGGACTTAAACGTAAGATGGGAAACCATAAAAATCTTAGAAGAAGTCATAGGCAGCAAAATAGCAGATATTTGTCGTAGCAATATCTTTACCAAATACTACTCCTAGGGCAGTGGTCAGCAAACTCATTAGTCAACATTGCCAAATATCAACAGTACAATGATTGAAATTTCTTGTGAGAGCCAAACTTTTTAAACTTAAACTTCTTCTAATGCCACTTCTTCAAAATAGACTCGCCCAGACCGTGGTATTTTGTGGAAGAGCCACACTCAAGGGGCCATAGAGCCTCATGTGGCTCGCAAGTCACAGTTTGCCAACCACAGTCCTAGGGCAATGGAAACTAAAGAGAAAATAAACACATGGGACTACATCAAAATAAAAAGCAAAAGAAACCATCAACAAAACAACAAGAAAGCCCACTGCATGGGAGAACATATTTGCCAATGTTATCTCAGATAAGGGTTTAATCTCCAACATTTACCGGAACTCATACAACTAAACCAAAGGAAGATAAACAATCCAATCAAAAAATGGGCAAAGGACCTAAAGAGACCTAAACTTTTCAAAAGAGGATATTCAAAAAGCCAAGAGACATATGAAAACATGCTCAAAGTCACTAACCATCTGAGAGATGCAAATCAAAACAACAATGAGATACCATCTCACACCAGTCAGAATGGCTATCATCAACAAATCAACAAACGACAAGTGTTAGAGAAGATGCAGAGAAAAGGAACCCTTGTGCACTGCTGGTGGGAATGCAGACTGGTGCAGCCACTGTGGAAAACAGTATGGTGATTCCTCAAAAAATTAAAAATGGAACTGACATTTGACCCAGTAATACCACTTCTAGGAATATATCCCAAGAAAACAGAAACACCGATCAGAAAGGTTATATGCACCCCTATGTTCATAGCAGCACAATTTACAATCGCTAAGATTTGGAAACAGCCTCAATGCCCATCAGCAGATGAATGGATTAGAAAACTGTGGTACAACTACACAATGGAATACTATGCTGCTGTAAAAAAGAAGGAATTCTTACCATTTGCAACAGCATGGATGGAACTGGAGAGCATTATGCTAAGTGAAATAAGCCAGTCAGAGAAAGAAAAATACCTCATGATCTCACTCATTTCTGAATAATAAAGAACATTATAAACTGATGAACAAAAATAGATATAGAGGCAGAGAAGCATCAAACAGACTGTCAAACTACAGCGGGAATGTTGGGAAGGTTGGGCAAGGGAGGTAAGAGATCAAACAGAGGACTTGTATGCATGCATATAAGCATAACCAATGGATGCAAGACACTGGGGGTGTGGGAGTGAGGGCATGTGCTGGCGGGTAGGGGAGGCAGGCGGGAGGTCAGTGGGGAAAAAAAAGGAGACATATGTACTACTATTTTTAATACTTTAAACAATAAAATAAAATTGAAAAAAATTAAAATGTTATTTAGAAAAATGTAATTTCAAATTGTTCTTAATATAAAATATTCTATTAAATACTATTATTATTTCTAAAGTGTACTGTTTCTCAGGAAATAGTTTGTTATTTTGAATATATGTGATATGCACCTATAAATCCTTTGGCTATTTCACATATATTTTAAGAGCCCCTTCTTTCTGGGCAGAACAAATGCAAACTACTTCAACTGTAGGCAAAAAGAATCCAACAAATACCATAACATCCTATCTAATAAAAGAGTAATATGCAAATTGACCGTACCTCCGCTACACCCACAAGCCACCCCACCAGCCAATCAGGAGCAAATATGCAAAAAAAACAACCAAGATGGCTACAGCCACAGAGAGCAGGAGGGAGGCTTGGGTTTCCCTGGCAATGGAGGAAGCCAAGCTTTCCGCCTGCCCTTGCCGGCCTAGGCCTCCACTCAAGCCTACAAAGTTTCAATGATAGAAGATACATAAACCCAAACAGAAATGGCGGCAGCCACGGAGCTGGAAAGAGCAGGAGGCTTGAGTGGAGGCCTAGGCCGGCAAGGGCAGGCGGATGGAGGAAGCCAAGCTTCTGCAGCCTGGCCAGCCCAGGCCTCTGCTTAAAGCTACAAAGATTCAATTATAGAAGATACTTAAATCCCAATAGAAATGGCTGCTGCCATGGAGCAAGCAGAAGGCTTGGCTCCGCTCCAGGCTACAAAGTTTCAATTGTAGAAGATAAATAAACCCCAGATACCAGGGCCTCCACTTGGGTCGCCAGGGGGGTGGCCAGCATGCAAACCACCACAGGCCCCTTGCCTAGGCTGCCCCACACCCCAAGGGAACCCCCACCCTGATCCAGGACACCCTTCAGGGCAAACCAGCTGGCCCCCACCTGTGCACCAGGCCTCTATCCTATCTAATAAAAGAGTAATATGCAGATTGCCCATCACTCCAACACACAAGATGGCTGCCCCCATGTGGTCAAAGATCCTGCCCCCATGTGGAGACAAAATGGCCGCTACAAGATGGTCAGCAAGGGAGGTCAGTTGGGAGGGGCCAGGCCTGCAAGGGAGGGCAGTTGGGGGCGATCAAGCCTGCAGGGGAGGGCAGTTAGGGGTGACCAGGCCAGCAGAGGAGGGAAGTTGGGGGCGACCAGGCCTGCAGGGAAAGGCAGTTAGGAGAGACACAGGCCTGTAGGGGAGAGCAGTTGGGGGGTGGGGGGGACCAGGCCTGCAGGGAAGGGCAGTTAGGGGTGACCAGGCTGGCAGGGGAGAGCAGTTAGTCATCAATCAGGCTGGCAGGGGAGTGGTTAGAGGGTGATCAGGCTGGCAGGCAGAAGCAGTTAGGGGCAATCAGGAAGGCAGGCAGGCGAGCAGTTGGGAGCCAGCAGTCCTGGATTGTGAGAGGGATGTCCGACTGCCCGTTTAGGCCCGATCCCACTGGGATCGGGCCTAAACGGGCAGTCGGACATCCCTCGAGGAGTCCCAGATTGGAGAGGGTGCAGGCTGGGCTGAGGGACACCCCTGCCCCTCGTGCACGAATTTCATGCACTGGGCCTCTAGTTATCAATAAAAACCCATAAGTATTTTAAAATGAGCATCTGAGAGGGAAAATCAACTCTATCAATTAGCTTTAAGAATAGTAAGCTTCAGTAATATTTATTCAATAAAATTAATGAAAAGAGAACTATTGTTTAAAATATTATTGAGATAGATAATAAATAATATGTGTCTCTCATAACATACAAATAACAATTTATATATATTTGTATAAATATAAAGCTATCATAAGCAGCAATGAAAAAACGTTTGAGAATATTATATTTTGTCTATTGAATAAACTAAAAGATTAAGCTTGAGTGTAAATAGGAATTGCAATCAGCAGAATGTATAAATAAATATATAAGATAAATGTGAAGAAAAATTATAAAGTAAATCTGAATTTAATTCTTAACTCTGCCATTTTCTCTGTGTGGACTAAAGCAAGTCACCTGATCTCTCTTTCAACTGTAGAATGTCCCTCAACACATTTCTTGCTTGTTGGAAGCAGGAATGATATATCTAAGACTTCATGCACTTCTGTTTTTCCTTATAGTACTTATTTCTCCTCCCCCTCTGTGAAAAGTGACTATCTATAGTGCTGTCTCAGTTATTTCTTCGAGTACCAGGACAGACCCATAAACCAGAACCAACCTAGTTTAGTAAAGTTTGGTTGATGTATTTGCTTCAGATCTTCCTTAAATTCCAAGATAAATGGCTATTAATATTAAAAATCTAGCATATATTAAAGCAAATCTACTGAATATTTAAACAGATAAACTAATATTGTGGAAGAAAAACAATTTCATCATAGTTTCTTATTTTTTATTATGCCCTTCATCTGTGTTCATAATAACATTATAAATATACTTCAGTTAATCCCAAACATTTTATAAAAGGCAAAATTACTTGTGATCTACTATAACAAATGTTTGACTCAAAAGTATATTTCATATACATTTAAAGTTAGCAAATTAGAAAAGAAATTGGATTTTCTCTGTATCAGCACATAAATTATTTGGGCTTTAATCCAAAACAAAAGAAAATAAAAGACAAGAAAACGTGTCATAAATATTTCAGTATCCACACAATTAGTTTGACTAAATATTGTTATTGTTTGTTTTCATTTAATATGGAGGATTTAGAAGTGCCTTCTCTTTTTAATTCAGTATAGGTAAGTAGAATAGGTTGTCCTTATATACAAAGGAAAACTTAAAACTCAAAAGATAAAACAAAAAAATCAATGAAATAACACAATGTGAAGAAGAAATACCATTTAAGAGGATATCAAAGGAAGGGAGACCAGCTAAAAAGGACTGAAAGAAAGATAAAGGGCAAAGGATTTAAAAATTAAACAGAAGAGAAAAGATTAAAGAAAGAAAGGCAAAAAAAAAAGTGATGCAGCAGGATTCAAGAAGGCAGTAGGAATAAGACATGCAATGATTACAAAGGAATAGCAAGTACTAAAGAAAAGATGCTTGAAGTAATGAAGACAAAAACATAGAAAGTAAAATAAAAGCAGTTGTAGATTAATTTTAAACATAATATAGGAAAGGTACAATGTTAATGAGTTTTCCCTTTTTTTCATCTTCTTGGCTATTATTGATAAAAAGATAAATCAGTCTTTATGCGCAGGAGATTTAGAACAGTATTTTCCATGTACAGGGATACAGCCTGGTACAATTAACTTACCTTTCTATCCCACTTACCTTATGTAAGCACTAACTACATCTCTCAATTTTCTAATTTACATATTGAAGCTATTCTCACAATATTCCTGATATCCTTAGCTAACTAAATGTTGTAACTTCATAAATCCATCAATGACTGATTTCTGAAACCACTAACTTATTTTATAGTGAGACTAGAGGCCTGGTGCATGAAAATGCATGCACTGGAGGGTGGTCCCTCAGCCCAACCTTTCCCCTCTCACAGTCCAGGAGCCCCCAGGGGCTGAAGGCAACCCGGTGATCAGGGGAAGGCGATGCCCCCATTACACCTCTGCTGCTGCCACTGTTGGAAGCACAAGCCTCGGCCGGCCCTGGTTACCTGAGCCTCGGGCGGCCCTGGGCGGCAGGGCAGCTGCCATCCGAGGCTTGCCTGCACTTCGGCTGGCCCTGGATGGCTGGGGGCTAAGGATGGGTTCGGCCACACCGTGCACCTACCCCGCCCCCCCTGGGCTGGGCTGAAAGGACTGTGGGACTCCAGCAGGGCTGAGGGGACTGGGCACTGCCATCTTGTGGCTATGGTCACTGCCATCTTTGTGATGGCGTGATGGTCAATTTGCATATTTCCTCTTTATTATATAGGATATAAGGTATAATAAAGGACAAACTGAATTTAAAATAGACTCACCGTTAAATAATGAGTCTTTTTTAGCAATGCTAGTGCCACTGAAATTCAAAAATTTGAGAAGGCATTTTTTTGTTGTCATAATCTATGCTAATGAAAGCATAATATGCTAATTAGACCAGATGACCTTCCAGATGAAGCCGGGGCTGTGAGTGAAGCCCAGGTCTCGGGTGCCAGAGGGAAGCCAGTGCCGGCAGCCAGGGGAAGGAAGACCTACCCTTGCACGAATTTTGTGCATCGGGCCTCTAGTAATAGATAAGGGTAAGGCACACTAAATGTCCTGCAGTTTCCTGTGGGACATTCTTTCAGGTATAAACATGTTTGTAATTAATTAAGCCTCTTTAAAATTATGGACCATAGATGCTCAATGAGTGTTTACTGAATGAGTAAAGAAAGTATCATGCATATAAAACATCATCATTCAAACACAGTCCATAGTTCTCTATTTATGTATATTTGTTTCTAAAGAGTTAAGAATTCCTTCATGGAAAGTAAAGTATCTAATGTAATTACTTTAAATTTATACAGCATCTTTTAATTAAAATCTCTCTTCTAGCAATGTTAGGGTCCAGACAACAATATAAAGCAGTATATCAGTAAAAATCTAAAATCATAAAGCCTTTGTGATTAATTTTACCTTATGTAAACAATAAATGAAATACATATTACTATTGATTACCACATATATTGCTCTAGAAAACAATCTAGATTATGTCTAAATCATAAAAAAAGTTATGCATAGCCACTTTGGAAAACAGTTTGCTAGTTTTTTTTACAAAGCTAAATGTAGATTTACCATATGACTCGGAAATTACACTCTAGGTGTTTACCCAGTAAGTAGAAAACTTACATATCCACACAAAAACATGCACAAGAATGTTTATAGCAGCTGTATTTATAATTGCAAAAACTTTGAATCCACCAATACGTCCTTCAATAAGTGAATGGATAGGTATAGGAATACATCCATGCAAGGAAATGTTATTCAACAACAAAAAGAAATGAGCTATCATATTGAACCATGAAAAGACACAGAGGAACCTTAAATGCATATTGCGAAGTCAAAGCAGTCAGTCTGAAAATGTTACATTTCTGTATGATTGAATAACATGACACTCTGTAAAAGGCAAAACTATCCTATCTAATAAAAGACTAATATGCAAATTAACCATCACTCCTCTACACCCACAAGACATGCCCACCAGCCAATCAGGAGTGAGTATACAAATTAACCCCAAACAAGATGGCAGTGGACACAGAGCGAGCAGGAGGCTTGGATTTCCCTGGCAATGGAGGAAGCCAAGCTTTCCGCACACTCTGGCAGGCCCGGGCCTCCACTCAAGGCTACAACGTTTCAATTATAGAAGATAAATAAATCCCAACAAAAATGGCTGAGGTCATGGAGCGAACAGGAAGCTTGCCTCCACTCCAGGCTACAAAGTTTCAATTATAGAAGATAAATAAATCCCAGATACCAGGGCCTCCACTTGGGTTGCCAGGGGGCATGGCCAGCCTGCAAACCACCACAGGCCCCTCACTCAGGCCGCCCCATGCCCCAAGGGAACCCCCACCCTGATCCGGGACACCCTTCAGGACAAACCAGCTGGCCCCCACCCGTGCACCAGGCCTCTATCCTATCTAATAAAAGAGTAATATGCAGATTGACCATCACTCCAACACACAAGATGGCTGCCCCTATGTGGTGAAAGAAGGCTGCCCCCATGTGGAAACAAGATGTCTACCACAAGATGGCCAGCAGGGAAGGGCAGTTGGGAGGGACCAGGCCTGCAAGGGAGGGCAGTTGTGAGCGATCAGGCCTGCAGGGAAGGGCAGTTGGGGGGACCCAGGCCTGCAGGGGAGAGCAGTTGGGGGAGACCAGGCCTGCAGGGGAGGGCAGTTAGGGGCAAACAGGCTGGCAGGGGAGTGGTTAGGGGGTGATCAGGCTGGCAGGCAGAAGTGGTTAGGGGCAACCAGGAAGGCAGAAAGGCGAGCAGTTGAGAGCCAGCAGTACTGGATTGTGAGAGGGATCCCAGATTGGAGAGGGTACAGGCGGGGCTGAGGGACACCCCACCCCATGCACAAATTTCATGCACTGGGCCTCTAGTAGAGATAATAAAAGATCAATTGCTGCCAGAAGCTTTAGGGGAAAGAGGGAGACTGAGAAGAGGTAGAACACAGGATTTGTAGGGCAGTTATACTTTCTCTATGATTCTGTAATGGTAGGTTCATGACATTACATACGTGTTGAAACAAACAGAACTGTACAACACAAAAATTAAGCCTAATGTGAACTCTAGAATTTAGTTAATAATGTATCAATTTTGGTTCATCAAGAGTAGTAAATGTAGCACTCTAATGCAATATGTTTATGATAGGGGAAACGATTATTTTGAGGGGAGAGGCTAAGTAATATTGCAACTCTGTACTTATTGCTCATTTTTTTCTGTAAACCTAAAACTTCTTTTAAAATTTATTTTTTTTTTTTATAAAAGAAGTTAGTAAATCGCCGAAACCGGTTTGGCTCAGTGGATAGAGCGTCAGCCTGCGGACTGAAGGGTCCTGGGTTCGATTCCGGTCGGGGGCATGTACCTTGGTTGCGGGCACATCTCCAGTGGGAGGTGTGCAGAAGGCAGCTGATCGATGTCTCTCTCTCATCGATGTTTCTAGCTCTCTATCCCTCTCTCTTCCTCTCTGTAGAAAATCAATAAAATATATTTAAAAAAAAAAAAAGAAGTTAGTAAATCAAGTTATATGGTCACAATCTTCAGTGGAAAATGTTTATGGGTGGACTAATGCTATATGCCTCCTAAGCATTTGTGCTTGAGTGTCCACCTGCATATGTGTCTCTAGTTTTTATCCCTCCCCAACCCCTCACCTCAAATCACACTTGAGGGAGGTGGGGAACTAATAGGTATGGATGAGTTTAAGTACTTTTATTGTGACACAGGCATGGTCTCACTCTAGGATTATTCAAAAGTGCTTCTTTCTCTCCTTCCAAGTATAACTAGAAACCTCATATATATTTGCTGAAAATGAAACGTGAACTCCCAGTTAAAAACACAAATGGAACACAATACCTTTATTCCTTGTATCACTTATAAACAATACAAAAAATGATAGCTAAAGACTGTTCAAAATAGGAATAAACCTTCAAATATAGAATATTCAAAATACAAGACAATAGCAACAAAACTTTGAAAGCTGGAAAACTGGTATGAATTATAGTTGCTTAAGCAAACATTTAAAAAGCTGAATCCTTGGCTGACACCAGGATGGGGCAAACCTGATCCATACTACAGTAGCCCACAACATTGTAGAACTAGGTACCTCTGGAATAAGAATAAAGATATTTAAAAAGGAATTAGACTAATCTGCTTCCCCTCCCTTATTCCATAGAACCAGACATCTCCTTCCCCAAGCAAAAACCCATTTTACTATTTGACACCAATTTTTCTTTTTATATTGATTGATTTGTTTATTTCCTTATATTTTCTGATATTGCATGCATTTCATTATATATTTTTGGAAGAAGGATAGGAATGGCTAGAAAGAAAGCAAGAGGGAGATAAGAGGAGAGGAAAGAAAATAATAAAGGAGAGAGGAGGAAGAATCAAGAAGGCATACAAATATTAAGAAATGAGATCAGAAAAAGGAAGATGGCTGCCGAAGGGAAGGCAGACTGCAAGATAGTGTGTGAGAGAGAAAACAAAGGGAGAGTGTGTGGTCGCACGGGGAGTGTTTGTTGGTAAGTTGAGGGACAGCTATACCCCAGGAGGCTGTGGGGTACTGCTGGACGGGGCTCCCCTGACTGGGCAGCCCCCACTTCTGCTGGGTTCCCTCCCAGAGCAACCAGCTCGGACCAGAGACCGCACCATCTTGAAGGGGAAAGTGGATGTTGTCGGGAACCTGAAAAGCCCGGAGAATCTACAACTACGGCACCCACCGAACAGCTGCAAACCCCAGAACACTGATCCCCAATTGGCACAAACGTGGATTCAGAGGAGCTCTACACTCCACCACGGAAAGGTCAGATTTCGCCTAAGATAAGGTGAGGTTTGTGGTCCTGGCAGGAGAGAAACGCTCACACTATGGGAGCTGGAGGACTGGGGGGAGTCTGCGCCTACAAAAATCCTTGGCTGTTGGGGCTGGCATGATCCATGAATGTGGAAGGGGGTCCTCAGAGCTGCTAACAGAAGGGAACTCTAAAAAGCAACCCATTTTGATCTGACACAAAAGGACAGCCTAAAATTTTTAAAAGTGTGCCAGCTGCTTAGACCCAAGGGGGGAAAAAAGACTGCACAGACTTGCACGCAGCCCCGGAGTTCGCACACTTATGCTGTCTCTTTTATTTTCTTTTTTCTTTTTTCTCTTTAAATCCTTGCTTCTGATTACTAAGACCAATACATAGGATCACCCAATTGGGGACACCCAAAGAGACTGCAGGGGAAAGTTGTTTTTCTGGAACCTGGGATCAGAGCAGGGAATAACCATCAGAGAACCAGCTCTGGGGCAACCCACTCCCACAAACTGGTATTGAGTACCACAGGGAAAGCAGGATCTAAGCAGTGGCTAGAGTGGACCTATAGACCCAGAGATCAATCCAGAAACACTGCCACCCAGGGGTTGAATCACAAATTGACACTTGTGTAAACACAAATAAAGGAATACAATAAATTAAGACATACCGCCTGCTTAAAAATCAGGACTGGCTTACAACACTGAGGAGCAGTGAAAGGCAGGGAACTGCAATACTGTCCTGACTAGGAAACAGGCGTGCCAAACAGAACAGTAAGGGAAGTGAATGACCTTCACTACTGCACATTTTTATTTTTTTCATCTTTTACTTAAGAAACTAATTTTTTTCTTTTTTCCTCACTTGATTTTACCTTTTTAATTATTACATTTTTATTTTCAATCAGTATTATTACTACTACTATTTTACCTTTTTTTTTTTTAAAGTGTCATTTTATTTTCTCTTTATTATACTTTGGGATTAGTGTTCTACATTCTATTTTCATCTTTACTTTAGCATCATTTTACTATATCTCAACTTTACCTTTATGCCAACACTCTCTTCCTCACTTGTCCCCTTCTGTTGTCCTGTTTCTCTTACCCTTTTCCTGCTTTAGATTTTCCCTATTCCTTCTTTTTACCACCTGTTAAGATTTCACCCTACTTATATATCTAATTTCCAATCCCCTGCTCCAAGTCCATACACACCTCTCTTCTCTGTCTTCACTATCCAAAAAATTTTTTATCTCTCTGTCCCTTTGTTTTTCTTTGCTTGATTGTTGATTATATCGATTTTTATGCTTGTTTGTGGGAATGTTTTGCTTATTCTTTTTTGTTTGTTTGTTTTGTTTTTGTTTGTTTTATGCTTCTGTTTTCCCTTGCCTCGCTTGATATTAGTTGTTGTTTGTAGTTTGCATTCATCTCCACGTACTTGTTACTGGCATTTGTTGGGATTAGTGGCTGTTCTATTGGATTTTCTCCCCATATATATAGTTTGTTCCCCTCTTCTTTCTTATTCTCTTTCTTTTCTCTCTTACTTTTTTTTTCTTATCCCAATTTCAGTTTTGCCCTCCTTTCTTTCTTTTTTTTTTCTCTTCTTCTTTCTCTCCTATCCTCTAATTTGGCTTTCTCTGGTGGTCACCTTTACTTGGGGTTATTAATATCGTGAATACATTTCTGTTCAGTGCCTTGTGCATTGTACCTGGTTGTGTTGTATTTTGTGCCTTTAAATCAACACAGGAGAGAGAGAACTACATAACCAGACACCCAGAGAAGGGAGACCATGGGGAGACAAAGAAACAGCCCGCATATGAAAGAAAAGGAGGCATCACCAGAAAAGGAAGTAAATGAAATGGAGGCAAGCAAATTGTCAGAGAAAGAATTCAGAGAAATGGTCGTAAGGTGGCTGAAAAGAATGGAAAACAAATTTGACAATATGTGTAAGAACCAAGAGGAAATGAAGAAGAACCAAGAAGAAATGAAAAATGACATCGCTACTGTAAAGAACTCAATAGAAAGCATCAAGAGTAGACTAGAAAAAGCAGAAGACCGCATCGGTGAGTTAGAAGACAAGGTAGGAAAAAATACCCAAGTAGAGCAGCTTCTAGAAAAAAATAAAAATAAAAAGCAAGAGGAGAGCCTAAGAGAACTTTGGGACAACACAAAACAAAACAACATCCACATAATAGGGCTTCCAGAAGGAGAGGAAACTTAGCAAGGAATAGAAAACCTGTTTGAAGAAATAATGACAGAAAACTTCCCTGATATAGGGAAGAAAAAACGGACACAAATCCAAGAAGCTCACAGAGTCCCAAACAAAATGAACCCCAAAATACCGATGCCAAGGCACATTATAATTAAACTGGCAAACACCAATGACAAAGTAAGAATCTTAAAAGTGGCCAGAGCGAGACAGAAAGTTACCTACAAAGGAACCCCCATCAGATTAGCAACTGATTTCTCAACAGAAACTCATCAGGCCAGAAGGGAATGGAATGAAATATACAAAGTCATGCAAAGGAAGGGTCTGAATCCAAGAATACTGTACCCAGCAAGGCTATCAATCAAAATTGAAGGTGAAATCAGGAGCTTCACAGACAAAAAGGACTAAGGGAATTTATTACCACCAAACCAGCAATGCAAGAAATGCTAAAAGGTCTGCTGTAAAAAAAGAAAATAGGAAGTGAAGAAGGAACACAGGGGTAAAGAATAAAAATGGCGACAAATAATTACCTATCAATAATAACTTTAAATGTAAATGGATTAAATGCCCCAATCAAAAGACATAGGGTAACGGATTGGATAAGAAAACACGACCCATATATCTGCTGTCTACAAGAAACCCACTTCAGAAAAAAAGACACACACAGACTGAGGGTGAAGGGATGGAAAAAGGTTTTTCAGGAAAATGGAAATGAAAAAAAAGCTGGGGTAGCAATATTTATATCTGACAAATTAGATCTCAAAGTGAAGGACATAACAAGAGATAAGGAAGGCCACTTCATAATACTAAAGGGAGCAATCCAACAAGAAGAAATAACTCTGGTAAACGTATACACACCCAATACAGGAGCACCCAAATACATAAAAAAAAACTCCTGGAAGATATCAAAGGAGAGACAGCAATACAATCATAGTAGGAGACTTTAATGCCCCACTCTCACCATTGGACAAAAACTCTAAACAAAAAATCAGCAAGGAAACGTCAATCCTAAATGACTCACTAGACCAGATGGAATTAATTGACATCTTCAGAACATTTCACCCCAAAGCCACAGAATATACATTCTTCTCAAGTGCACATGGGTCATTTTCAAAGATAGACCATATGTTGGGTCATAGGCAAAGTCTCTTCAAATTCAAGAAGATAGAAATCATATCAAGCATCTTCTCAGATCACAGTGGCATAAAACTGGAAATCCACTACAATAAAAACAATCCCCAAAAAATCAAACACTTGGAGACTAAACAGCATGCTATTAATGACTGGGTTACCAGAGAGATCAAAGAAGAAATACAAAACATCATGGCAACAAACGACAATGAAAACGCAACAATCTAAAATCTATGAGACACATCGAAAGCAGTCTTGAGAGGAAAGTTCATAGCTCTACAAGCCTACTGCAAAAAAACAAGAAACAATGGTAATAAATTACCTAACCCTACAACTCAAAGAGTTAGAACGAGAGCTACAAGAAAAGCCCAGTGTAAGCAGAAGGAAGGAAATAATAAAGATCAGGGCAGAGATAAACGACATCAAGACCAAAAAAAAAACAAACACAAAA
This sequence comes from Plecotus auritus, assembly GCF_963455305.1. Taxonomy (NCBI): domain Eukaryota; kingdom Metazoa; phylum Chordata; class Mammalia; order Chiroptera; family Vespertilionidae; genus Plecotus; species Plecotus auritus. The sequence continues at coordinate 112,890,294 of NC_137775.1, read as the reverse complement.
GATCAACAAAACCAAGAGCTGGTTCTTTGAAAGGATAAATAAGATTGATGAACCTCCAGCCAGGCTCACCAAGAAGCAAAGAGAGAGGACCCAAATAAACAAAATGAGAAATGAAAGAGGAGAAATAACAATAGACCACATCGAAATACAAAAGATTGTTAAAATATACTATGAACAACTCTGTTCCAAAAAACTGGACAACCTAGAGGAAATGGACATATTCCTAGAAAAATATAACCTTCCAAAACTCAATCAAGAAACATCTCAATAGGCCAATAACTATGGAAGAAATTGAAGCAGTCATCAAAAAACTTCCAGCTAACAAAAGCCCGGGGCCAGACGGCTTCACAGGGGAGTTTTACCAAACATTCAAGGAAGAACTAAAACCTATCCTCCTCAGATTATTCCAAAAAATTCAAGAGGAAGGAACACTTCCAAGCTCATTCTATGAAGCCAGCATCACCCTAATACCAACATCATATACAGACAACACAATGAAAGAGAATTACGGGCCAATATCCCTCATGAATATAGATGCCAAAATCCTTAACAAAATTCTAGCAAATTGGATCCACCAGTACATCAGAAAGATCATACACCATGACCAAGTAGGATTTATCCCAGGAATGCAAGGATGGTACAATATCCGCAAATCAATAAACGTGATACATCACATAAACAAATTGAGAGATAAAAATTACATAGTCATATCAACTGATACAGAAAAAGCATTTGACAAAATCCAACACCCTTTCTTGATAAAATCTCTCAACAAGGTGGGAATAGAAGGATTATTCTTCAACATAATAAAAGCCATATATGATAAACCCACAGCTAACATCATACTCAATGGGCAAAAACTAAAACCATTTCCCCTAAGAACAGGAACAAGACAGGGATGCCCACTCTCACCACTCCTGTTCAACATAGTACTGGAAGTATTAGCCATTGCAATTAGACAAGAAGAAGAAATAAAAGGCATCCAAATTGGAAAAGAAGTAGTAAAGCTGTCCTTATTTGCAGATGACATGATATTGTACATAAAAAACCCGAAAGAGTACATCAAAAAATTAATAGACTTAATAAATGAATTCGGCAATGTAGCAGGATACAAAATTAACGCCAAGAAATCTATGGCATTTCTATACACCAATAGTGAACTTACAGAAAGAGAGACTAAAAAAGCAATCCCATTTACCATCACACTAAAAAAATTAAGATACCTCGGAATAAACCTAACTAAGGATGTAAAAGACCTATACGTGGAAAACTACAGGACACTGAAAAAAGAGATAGAGGAAGATGTAAACAGATGGAAGAACATACCATGTTCTGGATTGGTAGAATCAACATCATTAAAATGTCCATACTACCCATAATATTCTACAGATTCAATGCACTCCCCATTAAAATACCAACGGCATATTTCACAGACCTAGAAAGAACTCTCCAAAAATTCATCTGGAATAAAAAAAGACCCCGAATAGCCACAGCCATCCCGAGAAAGAAGAACAAAGTAGGTGGGATCTCAATACCACATTTCAAGCTGTATTACAAAGCCACTGTTCTCAAAACAGCCTGCTACTGGCACAAGAACAGACATATAGACCAATGGCATAGAATAGAGAACCCAGATATCAATCCAAACCACTATGCTCAATTAATATTTGACAAAGGAGGCATGAACATACAATGGAGTCAAGACAGTCTCTTCAGTAAATGGTGTTGGGAAAATTGGACAGATACATGCAAAAAAATGAAACTAGACCACCAACTTACACCATACACAAAAATAAACTCAAAATGGATACAGGACTTAAACATAAGATGGGAAAACTTAAAAATCCTAGAGGAATCCACAGGCAGAGAAATGTCAGACATATGCCGAAGCAATTTCTTCACCGATACTGCTCCTAGGGCAATGGAAACTAAAGAGAAAATAAACACATGGGACTACATCAAAATAAAAAGCTTTTGCACAGCAAAAGAAACCATCAACAAAACAACAAGAAAGCCCACTGTATGGGAGAACATATTTGCAAATGTTATCACTGATAAAGGTTTAATCTCCAACATCTACAGGCAGCTTATACAACTTAATAAAAGGAAGATAAATGATCCAATAAAAAAATGGGCAACGGACCTAAATAGAATCTTTTCGAAAGAAGACATAAGGAAAGCCAAGAGACACATGAAAACATGCTCAAAGTCACTAGTTACCCGAGAGATGCAAATCAAAATGACAATGCGGTACCATCTCACACCTGTCAGAATGGCTATCATCAACAAATCAACAAACGACAAGTGCTGACAAGGATGTGGAGAAAAAGGAACCCTCGTGCACTGCTGGTGGGAATGCAGACTGGTGCAGCCACTGTGGAGAACAGTATGGAGTTTCCTCAAAAAACTGAAAATGGAACTCCCATTTGACCCAGTGATCCCACTTCTAGGAATATATCCCAAGAAACCAGAAATACCAATCAGAAAGGATATATGCACCCCTATGTTCATAGCAGCACAATTCACCATAGCTAAGATTTGGAAACAGTCCAAATGCCCATCAGCAGATGAGTGGAATAAAAAACTGTGGTACATCTACACAATGGAATACTACGCTGCTATAAAAAGAAGGAATTCTTACCATTTGCAGCAGCATGGATGGACCTGGAGAGCATTATGTTAAGTGAAATAAGCCAGGCAATGAAAGAAAAATACCACATGATCTCACTCATTTATGGAAAATAAAGAACATTATAACCTGATAAACCAAAAGATAAATACAGAGGCAGTAAAGCACCAAACAGACTGTCAAATTACAGTGGGAAAGCAGGGCAGTGTAGGGGAGGGGGAAAAATAGATCAACCAAAGGACTTGTATGCATGCATATAAGCACAACAAATGGAAACAAGACACTGGGGAGGTGGGACGAGGGCATGTGACTGGGGGTAGAGGAGGCTGGGGGAAGGTCAATGGGGGAAAAAGAAGGAGATATATGTACTACTACATGTAATACTTTAAATAATAAAAAATATTTTAAAAAAAGAAATGAGATCAGACATAACAGTTGCATTCAATAATGAGGAGAGAAACAGCAGTAGGCATTGGCATTTATCACTTAAGCAATGGCATATGAATATTGTCCTTGTGTTCTCAGAGTCTAAAGGAAATAGTGAAGTGCATCAAATGAGAGTATATACCTTCTTTTTCCTTCCTGTTATATCCTAATAGACCTAAATTAAAACTTCCTCCATAAATATCCATTTATAAACATGCATTCATCTGCATGAAATTTTCTCCAAAGTATCAGTATTGCCAGGAAAAGAAGAAGACTAAAAATAATCAGTTATGGAATTATGTTGAGCCACAAGTGAAATAAGGAAAAAGAATATTTTTAATCATTATTGGAACCACTTGGTACTTAGTGAGCTCTAATTAATTAAAAGAATAAAGGTGTTATATTATATTTTATTTTATTTCTTTTTTTTTTTGCCAGCAAGAATCCTCAAAATCATGATCAAGGTACAAAGTATATTTCATTGTTTCATTCATTTTTATAGACTACAAGGTCATCTAGGATAATATGATTCTGGTTATTTAAGATAATAAGAAAAATATTCTCAGATTGTCACTGACTTCATTAGAGAAACAAAGTACAGTAGGTCCTTGGGTTACGTCAGAGATCCATTCCTATGGTGCAACATAATGCAATTTTCGCCGTAAGTCGGAACCCACCTACATAAGCACCTACGTCACTCACATGGAGCACATACAAAGCAATAATGAAGTGAAACAGTAAAAAAATAAATTAAAAGAAAGATAATTCCTGACCTTTACTTGTGGTAAATAAATAATAAAAAACATAAAGCACATATGTCCATACGTTGAAATGACAGAACTTTTTTTTTTTAAAATAAATGGGAGATGGCAACATAACCATGAAACCACGTCCGTAAAGTCCGACGTAACCTGAGGACTGTCTGTACTATATACAACCCTTTTTCCAACTCCACTAAAGAATACTCTCCCCACAAACGACATGACATATAGGAAAAAGGAGAGTATACCTTTCTGGGATTTATTTCCACACATAAATAAATACTATTCAATTCTATTCATCATTAAAATGAATCTTCCATTTTAATGGAAGAATCAGCTCAAATAAACATACTTTAAATTAGAGAATAATAAAAGGCGATTTACTTTGTAACAGGATAAAAGTATTTATACTAATAAAAGCCTAGGTGGTTGTCATGCCCTCATGTGATGTCACCACAAGATGGCCGCCACAAGATGGCCACCACAAGATGGCCTCCACAAGATGGTTGCATGCACAGCGGAGGTGGGGCCTAGTGGCCACTCCGTGCAGTGATGCCTGGGGGTCCCACGGCTCCACACGGCACGAAGGAGGCTGGTCCCGGCATTTCCACCACCTCTCATGGAGGAGGCAGGTCCCAGTGGAGGAGATGGGGGTTGTGTCAGGAGAGGGCAGTTGTGGGTGATCAGGCTGGCAGGGAAGGGCAGTTGGGGGCAATCAGGCTAGCAGGGGAGGGCAGTTGGGGGCGATCAGACTGGCAGGGGAGGGCAGTTGGGGCGATCAGGCCAGCAGGGGAGCAGTTAGGCGTCAATCAGGCTGGAAGGGGAGAGATTAGGGGGCGATCAGGCTGGCAGGCAGAAGCAGATAGGGGCAATCAGGCAGGTAGGCAGGCGAGTGGTTAGGAGCCAGCGGTCCCAGATTGTGAGAGGGATGTCCCACTGCCGGTTTAGGCCTGATGTGGGATCAGGCTAAACCAGCAGTTGGACATTCTCCAAGGGTCCCAGTTTTGAGAAGGTGCAGGCCGGGCTGAGGGACACTCCCCCCAGGCACGAATTTCATGCACCAGGCCACTAGTTTATCATAAGTTTGAGATATAACTTTCTATACAAATGGTAAAATATTTTTAATTAATGTTATATATGACGAAAAATCATTTTCAATAGATATACACATGATTTTGGTATATGGCAATCAAGTGAATCAATCAAAATACAAAGTTATGAGAGTTAACTAGATATAGGCTTGGTGTATGGCAGATAGAAGGTATAGCATATAAAAAGAAGTTAAACATAATTCTTGAATTTTTATTTTCTTTGTGGTTTCATTACTATATAATGAACTATGACATTCAATTTCTGAATAACTGAAGAGGTTAAAGCACTCAACCTTAGCTTGTGAGTTACTCAGAAAACTATTCAGAATCTAAATGTTATAGCTGGTCTCTCATTTTCATTGTCTAATAAATATGTTTACAAGTAAGCAAATGAGTTTATACATTCCAAATAGCAGCCCATTCATGTGCCCCCACTTCATTCATTCATTCATTCATTCATTCACTTAATAGATATTTACTGATCTACAAAGGGTCAGGCCCTATACTAAATGACAACCTGAGTAAGACTTACACATCCCATGCCCCCATGGAATTTACACATTAGTAGAAAAACAGGAATTAAACAACCATATTTATTTATTACAAATAATTAAGTAGATGATATGAGCTATGGAAAAGAACAAAAGAATAGAGGAGTGGGGAGTTACTTTAGATAAGATCAGCAAAAGCTCCCAGCAGCTGATAATTAGTTTATACATACCAACAGTTGGAAGCATTAAAGCACATGAAAAATAGAAATAACTCTTCAGTACAGGGTTTAATATGGTTGTAAGGAAGAAAATACTCGGGTATGAATAATGTCAGCTCCCAGCGAGGTATAATTTAGACTGAAACCTAAAGGATAAGAAGGAGCAGGCCAGGGCTGGAGAGGAGCATTCCAAACTGTGGAAACAGCAAGTGCAAATGCCCCGAGTCAGGGAGGGTTTCGAGGACTGACAGACAGTCAGCGATGCCAGGCCAAGTGAGCAAGGGAGAAAGTGGCAATAGATGAGGTGGGAAAGCTAGGTGGAAGCCAATATAGAGGGTGCCTTTCAAAACCAAACTAAGAAGCTGATACGTTATTCCAAGTACAAGTTGTGGCTTTAACACTGAGGAGTGACACAACATGATTAACATTATTCATAGAGCACTTGGATGGTGCTCTGTAGAAAATAGATTCTTAGCTGTTTTGGGTGCCCTGAGACCTTCTGTCAGTCCAGTGAATGCTATGAATCCTCATCAGAATATTATTTTTAAATGCATAAAATGTATAGAACTACAAAGAAAACTAATTATATTGAAATTCATTTCTATCAGGAGCCTGTTCAGGCTAAGGGTCCAGGCTTAAGAACTCCTGCTAGTAAACATGAGTTAAAAGGCTATTGCAATAGGTAAAGAGAGGAATGGATGACTTCAAGAAAAACTTGGGGTTCTGGATTCTACCCTTTTAAGGTAGGTTCAAATTTCTGATCATGGATAAAATGTTTGTGGTGTGCACATTCGTGTGTCCTCTTTTTAATCAGTCAAACTCCTCTGAATTAAATATTCATTTATTTTCAAAAGAAAGACATTTTTGTCATATGGGACACAAAATTTTAAATGAGATAACTTTTCTAATAGAGGCTATTCTATCGGCAGTCATTCACTCTGTTAACATTAGTTGATTATAATGATAAACAATGATAAGTACAGCTAGCATTTATTGAACACTTACTATGTTCCACACACTAAGCTATGTCTAGTTCTACTGAACAATCATCTTTTAAAAATATTTTTATTGATTTTTAAAGAGAGAGGGAAGGAGAGAGAGAAAGAGAAACATTGATATGAAAGCAAAACCTATAGTCAGCCTTCTGCACACCCCCTACAGGGGCTAAGCCCAAAACCCAGGCATGTGCCCTGACCAGGAATGGAACTGGCAACCTTTTGGTGCATAGAATGATGCCCAAGCAACTGAACCACACTGGCCAGGGCTGAATAATCATCTTTTGCATGTAGAATAAATAAATGATGGTGTATTGCCTCCTCATTGCTTAAATTTAGGGACAGAACTTCAAGTATTTTAAAATAGAGTAATGTAGCTGATATATACATATCAATAGTTGGAAACATAAGTGTACATGAAAAATAAAAGTAACTCTTCAGTAATGAGTTTAATATATCTGTAAGGAAGAAAATACTCAGGTATGCATAATGTCAAGGACATACTCGGTGAAGAAAAAGAGTTTATCTAGGTTAGAAGAATGTTCTAGTCTAACATTTAACTAGTAGGTGGGTTTAAATATCTGTGCAACTCTTAGTATTTATTTTACCTTTTACTTTTTATTTTCTTTTGAATATCAAGAGATATTCACATTTGGAAGGACATATTCTTATTAACTCTAATGAGATTTTTAGTAAATGTATTGAATATAAACAACTATTGTGTTTGTCTTTTTTTTTTTTTTCTGTAGGAAAGATTTCAAGCTGAAGATCCTAGTCATATAATTAAAAGGACTAATTCCATTCAATCCTTGAATCTGTCTATAGAAATAGAATTCTTAAAACATTATCACAAAAGGGAATGTGATGCCCATTGAATTTCATATTATGTTCAGTTGAACTGTTGTGTTTCTAAAACAAATTTAATTTTAATTATGAAGAATGATTCTTTGTGTGTGCGTGTGTTTTTGTGGGCATTTATAAGTGTAGACAGGCCATCTCTGGCACTAGGGAAGTTGAGGAGAGAGAAGTAACCCTTGTATTATGTTAAATCAGAGAAATAATTGCACTTGGCAGTTTTGTTTGCAGAATGCAGCAAAGACTGAAGGCTTTTGTACAGTTCAAAAGAGCACATTCCACAGATACAGCAGTTGTTGGTTGCCTGCAGGGACTGTCAGAATTGGGGGTGGGGGTGGAGGCCTGTATCAAAAGAGCCTAGGCTTCTCGGGCTGTGTGTTTAAAAAAATAATAAACACACTTTTTTGAATAGTTGTTTCAAATTAGCTTTATAGCGTTAAAGTGTATTGTAAATATAGCACTTTTGCACAATTTTTAAAATCTTTACAATAATCAGTTGACATTCCTGTTTAGCCTTTGCTGTCTCATGCTCTTTAATCATTTGTTTTCAGATTAAGGTTTAAATGCTAAGCAATTTCAACAGGTTAACTTAAGACTCTTAAGAGAGCCTTCTTTCACTGAAAATATGCCAAAGGCTTTTTCAGCTGGCTTGTCATGACTTGTGCTGAATTAAAACTTATATCATTTCCCTACAGAATACGCAAGTTATAGTTTCCACTGTTATAACTGAAAAAATTTAGCAGAAAGTTCTCTGAACACTGTACACTGTAGTAGGTAAGACAGATATAAATTAGCATTACTAAGTTTCTCGAGATGTCTAGTTGGTATATTATGTGTGTGCTTTATATCAAGTTTTGACAAAGCATATCAACATAATTTTGTTGAATATATTATTGGGTTAAAAAGGCTAATTAGTGATGCTGTGCTATAATTTTTATTAATAGGGATAGTGCCCAAAGCTTTCTGCAAAATATATACAGGTGAAATAAAGGAAGTTGCCATCTTCAACTTTGAAAGCTCGCAGCCTCCCAGAGAGCTGTGCTTAACTGGGTCTTGAAGGGCAGTAGGGGTTCATCTACCACATAAGCAGAGGTGCACTTTCCAAACAAAGGAAATAGAAAATGCAAAGAGTATGGAGAGCAAGATATCTTTGGACAATCACAATACAAAGAGCAGTTTTGAAATATTTTAGGTAGTAGAAGATTAGGCTGAAAGAAGGCATATATGCATGTTATACTTTGATGCTTAATTTTGTATATATTAATTTACTTGGGTAAAGTCTTAAAAAAAAGAGAGAGACATAATTACCAAGTTTGAAATCTTAAGATCATCCCGATCTTTTACTCCATTCATCTATTATGAAGTTCTAAAGGAAAACAATATGCACAAAAACCTATATGGCACAAAAGAACTTAAATCCATCAATTAATGAAACTAAGCCAGAGTAGGTGGATTAAAAAAGAAATCAGAAACATAATCTATAGCTAAAGATGGGATGGGGGTGCAGGTTTGGTCCAATTCTCTCAGGGGCTTGTAGACCACTCTGGAGAATGTTTGGATTTCACCTTAAGTTCAAGGAAAAACAAATGCAAAATTTTAAAAAGAAAATAAAAATCATCCAGTCTTTATTTTTAAAAGTGTCTTGCTACCTAGTGACTTAGATAGGATAAAGTATATAAAGAATTGAATAAAGGAAGCGGTCATTGCAGGAGTCCAAGTGGGTAGGGTCAACAGGATGTGGGAGAGAAACTAGCTTGCAATCAAGTTTGGAGGTTAACTTAATGGGAACTAGAAAAGGACAGATGAGAAGAAAGAAGATATCCAGGATGACCCAATGTTTCTGACGTAGGTAACTGAGTGTGTAATGGTGTTTGCTATTTGCTAAGACAGAAAATGACATAAAAGAAGCATATTTTTGATAGGTGGGTCAGGAGTTGGAAATGAGCTTAATTCTACATATGTATTTAAGATGTATTACTGTGGGACATTTAAGTATACATATTAAGGAGCTAATTGTAAATGCAGATCTCAAACTCAGGAAGAAATATGAGGTAGAGATACCAAAGTGGGAATCCCAACCCTAAAGATCATAGTCAAAGCTTTGGGAATAAGTGAGATTACCTAGAATAACATACATACAGAGTGAGAAGATAGAATTCAGAAAAATATCTAAATCTATGAGGTTGGGAAAGAAGATTGATGAAAAGGAATAACTGAGAGAATTTGATATGAGAATATGAGATGGTAGAAGGAGAAAACAAGCAGCAATATTAACTATTTTAGGGAAGACAAATGATTTTAAACTGTCCCTTAGATTTAACAGCAATATTAAATTGTAATTGAAAAATTAAAAAATATACCAAAAAATGGCAATAATATTGAGAGACCTGTAGTTAAGCAGAACAATCTAAACACATGCAATTATATCTACTCATTCCTTAAATACTAATATAATGTCAATCCTATCTAATAAAGAGGGAATATGCTAATTGACCCTCACACCATCACAAAGATATGCTAATTGCTATCCCACCCTCAAATATGGCAACGCCCACAGTCAATAAGGAAGGAATATGCTAATTGACTGCCACACCCTCAAAGATGGCAGTGCCCATGGCCAATAAGGAGGGAATACGCTAATTGACTGCCACTCCCTCAAATATGGCAGCACCCACAGCCACAAGATGGTGGCGCCCAGTCCCCTCAGCCCCGCTGGGGCGGCAGGTGCCCAGCCACTCCGCACACCTGCCTCTAGAGTCCCCCAGTCCCCTAGCCCCCCAGCTGCCCAGGGCCGGCCTGAGGTGCAGGCAAGCCTCAGATGGCAGCTGCCCAGCCACCCAGGGCCGCCCGAGGCTCAGGTAACCAGGGCTGGCCAAGGCTTGCACTGCCGGCAGTGGCAGCAGCAGAGGTGTGATGGTCCCCAGGTCGCCTCCCACCCCTGAGGGCTCCCAGACTGTGAGAGGGGGCAAGCTGGGCTGAGGGACCCTCCCTCCAGTACATGAATTTTCATACACCAGGCCTCTAGTATAAGAATAAAACTCATGAACCCATGACAAAGATAAGAGCCGAAAAGGTGACATCCACTAAAACTCCAATGTATTTTAAATGTACTACATGGTCTAGCATAGATCCTCAATGTACTAGTAAGCCGTTCAGGGAATCAATCAAGACTTTGTTCAATGATTCCATTCCCATCTTATAAAAAAGGAAACTGACCCAGGAATTTAAAAAATTATGCAAAAGGAGAAATCACACAGGAGTTACACTATAGAAAAAATTTTCACAACCGATAATAATATCCTTATCTCCCTCAGAGTGAACTTGCAAAATTTATATTTCTAGATTTTTAAAGGTATATGAGAACCCTAAGAACTCTAATACAGACATTGTTTTTTGGTTTTCTCTTTTTTTAACGCAAATGAATTACTTCGGGCTTAATTAAGAAATACCATTTTCTTCAAGCAAACCTTAAAAGATGTTAACTGCTCAAATATTATAAAGTCTTAATACTCATTTCAAAGGACTGCACCTGATGGCAAAAGATTAACATTCATCTTGTAGTAAGTGTAAATAGGCAATGTCCTTTTCTGAAAGATAAATTCAAAATAAATTCATTTACCAAATACTTATTAAACGTGGATTGTGTACCAACACTACTCTAGGCCCTGGGGACACAGGGTTAAATAAGGAGTATAGAAGTTTATATAATACTGCATAACAATTATGGGAGTGGGAAATAAGATGGTAATTTATGACACTGATACTCAAAATCAGGTGGAAAACAAAAATTATTTTCAAGTAAAGTGTTTGCACATAAATATATACATTTATACTCATCTTCATAATGAAATTGAGAAATGTTTCTTAAACCACCTCAATTCATGATTAATATAAATTTAAATTCAAATATATCTAGATTTATAATAATAAAACCTGACAAATTCAATCTCAGATCACTTTAATCATGAGAAAACTTAGTAAAAACAGGAATGAGGTAGAAATATTATTTTAAAACTACACAATAAAACCAAAACTACCTTTGCACAAGTCTGTTAATAACCAGTTAAGTATAAAGGAATTTGGAAAATTAAGCAACTGGTGATAATTGAGTACTCAGGTAAAATTTACCTGTATAAATTTACACTGAAAAGTTTGAATGGAATTTTGAGTTAAAATTTGGTTTCTTTAAAACACATTTGTTGGTGAAGAGAAGTCTGTATTGATGCCCATAATAAAAAAGAGAAAATGATATTGACTGAAAGAAATTCTGTGTTGCAATATACATTTCTCATCTGAAGAAAGAAACTGGGGGTTGACTAGTAGATCAAGAGTAATTAAGGATCTTGAGAAAAATGGCAATGAGAAAAATGACAATTATAAAAATAAAATAATGGCAACAAATAAACTAGATATCATTCTGTGAGACAACTGTTGACTCTCCTCACTAATAGTGTAAAATTTAACAATCTAGATTAGAAGTTTTGCTTTGGTCATTCTACCAACATTGATGCTGTCCCCACACCTACTAGAAAAGACAAATATCTTGGTATTAGCTACTAAAAATTACAATAGCTACATGCTATTTTTGTAAAACTCAATGGAAACAATAAAGCAAATTTTGGTGCCACTTTGCCATTTTGCTTAGGATCAAATCTTCAACAAGAATGTCAGAAATGTGTAGATCTATTAATTAAATTATATAAACTTTTCAAACTTTCTCAATATATAATGCCACTTTATGATCAAAAATCAAGATTGTGTTTCCAGTCAAGATGGTGGTTCATAGGTAAACAAGGTACTCTGAACCTCCCACAGCCACATCAAAATTCCAACCAAACTACAAAATAACCATAATTCAGAGCTTCCTAAAATCTAGCTGAACAGAAGTCCTATAACTAAAGTTATAAAGAAGCCACACTGAGACTGGTAAGAGTGGCAGAGCTGCAAAACAAAATGAGTTGGTCCCACTCTCGCATGTGGTGGTTAAAAATCAGGAGGGATAGATTGGCTTTGGCTCCCCACCCCTAATAAGTGAAGAGTCCCAGCCCCACACTAGAACCCCCAGCCCAGGGTTCCAGTGCCAGGAAGAGAAGTTCCAATAGCATCTGCCTATAAAACCAGGGGAGATTGTGGCTGAGTGAAATGGAGGGCTCGTGGAGTCCCATGCATTTCTCTTAAAGGCCAACACAATGACTTACTCTGACTCACTCTCTCTGAGCTCTAATGCTAGAGCAGTAGCTTGAACGGCACCAGAGACATATGAGGAGGCACTGAATTGTCTGGGATCAGGACTAGGGCTGGAGAGACAATTTTCTCCCAGACAGAAGTCTTGACAGAGACTATTGTTCCTTTGACAAACCCTTTCCCCACAGAGCCAGCAGGCAGGTGGTACATCTGAGTTTCCATCAACCTAGATAACACTGTTTCCTCTGCCCTGGTGATTCTCTGAGACCCTGCCCCACGCAAAGTGCAGGTCCACCAAATCCATGTCCAATGGTTTTTCCATACAAACAGCATCTCTTGGCTCATATTCCAAACTTTTCTAAAATTTCACAACAAGCAGCATCTGGCCTCAGCATGCCCCTGTAACTCTTGCTAAGTGGCCCCAGGCCTGGCACTAATGGCAGCCATCTGCAGATCTCTCTTCAGCTCATGTTAGATGGTCCCGGGAAGGGTACAGGTGGTGGCTGACCTTGGCCTGCACCTCCTGGGATGTACCAGGCCAGTGCATTTTGGTGGACAGCTTTGGACCACACTGGATTACAACCCAACTACCTCCACGAGCGACATCCTGAAGGGGAAGACTGAGCAGGCACCAAAGCCCCACTGAACTGAATTCTGTTCTGTGGAATCAGCCACTACATAGCAGCTCCTTCACTGTAGAAGCAGCCAGTTCCTATAGTCGGCAACCCTGGGGTCATTTCCTCCCAGTGACATGCCAGCAGCAATCAACATGCAACTAAAACAGGAGGGTGCACACAGCCCACACAAGAGGCACAGGAAAAGGACACATACTACATATGGGCACTCTCCCAAGACCAGAAAATGTAGCAGTTCTTCCTAAGACATAGAAACAAACACAGGGAAGCAGAAAAAAATGAAGAGACAAAGAAATAAGTCCCACATGAAAAAAATCCCCAGATAAAGAACTAAATTAAATGAAGTCAAGCAAACTACCAGATACAATTTTCAAAACAATTGTTATAAGGATGTTCCAGGAACATAGAAAGAACATAAGCAGCATAATAAAGGACATGGAAAGCACAAAAAAACAAACAAACAAACAAAAAACAGTCAAAAGTAAAGAATACACTAACTGAAATAAAGAATAAATTACAGGTAACAAACAATAGAGTAGATAAAGCAGAGGATCAAGTCAGTTATTTGGAAGATAAAAAAGCAGAAAACAACCAGTAAGAACAGCTAAAAGAAAAATAGAATACAAAATATCTGACGATAGTGCAAGGAATCTCTGGGACAATATTAAGCATAAACATTTGCATCATAGGGGTGCCAGAAAGGGAAGAGAGAGAGCAAAAAATTGAAAATTTATTTGAAAAACTAATGGCAAAAAACTTCCTTAACCTGAAGAAAATAGTTGCATAAGTTCAGAAAGCACAGGTAATTCCAAACAAGGTGAACCCAAACAGGCTCACACCAAGACACATCATAATTAAAATGCCCAAGTTAAATACAAAGAGAATCTTAAAAGCAGTAAATCAAAAGCATTTAGTTACCTCCAAGGAAGCTTCCATAAGGCTCCCAGATAATTTCTCAACAGACATTTGGCAGGCCAGAAAAGATTGGCACAAAATATTCAAAGTGATGAAAAGCAAGGACCTGCAAGCAAGATTATTCTAACCAGCAAAGGTAGCATTTAGAATCAAAGGAGAGATAAAGAACCTCCCAGACAACAAAAAGCTAGAGTTCATCACCACCAAACCAGTATCACAAGAAGTGTTAAAGGGTCTTCTGTAAGAAGAAGAAGAAAAAAAAAAGATAAAAAATGTAAATAATGAAATGACAATAAGTACCATGTCTATCAACAATTACTTTATATGTAAATGAATTAAATGTTCTGACCAAAAGATATACAGTGACTGAATGAATAACAAAACAATACCTTTACATGTGTTGTCTACAAGAGACTCTTAATTGACAGACACACATAGACTGAAAATAAAGGGATACAAAAAGATATTACATGAAAATGAAAACAAACAAAAAAGCTGTGGTAGCAATGTTTATACCAGACAAACAAAGAGGCTATTAGAGACAAAGAAGGACCCAACAACTCCATTCTGGTTACTTATGTAAAGAAACCCAAAACACTAAATCAAAAAGACATATATATTCATATTTTTATTGCAGCATTGTTCACCATGGCCAAGATATTGAAACAACCTTGGTGTATATCAATAGATGAATGGATAAAGAAGTGTTGCATACATACAATGGAGTAGGATTCAGCCATGAAAAATAATGAAATATTGCCACCTGCAAAAACATGGATGGACCCCTAGAGGGCATTATGCTAAGTTAAGTCAGATAGAGAAATACAAATGCCAGATGATTTCATTCATGTGGAATCTAAAAAACAAAATAAACAAAGAAGTATAACAGACACAGACTCATGGATATAGAGAACATTTTGAGGTTTGCTAGATTAAAGGGCATGTTGGGGAGATGGGTAAAAAAGTTGAAGGGATTTAGAAGTACAAATTGGTAATTACAGAATAGTCACAGGGATGTAAAGTACAGCATAGGGAATATAATCAATAATATTGTAATAGTTATTTATGGTGTCTGATGGGTACTAGGTTTATTGAGGTGATCACATCATATACCTAATAAAAGAATAACACGCTAATTGACGGTACTTTCGCGATGCCCACCAGCCAATCAGGAATGAGTATGCAAATTAACCCAACAAAAATGGCATGTTAATTTGCATACACAGGTGCCGAGCGGCTGGGACAGGGCAGGATGCTTGCAGATGTTCCACACCACACCAGCCGCTCCGGGCCTCTGGGCAGTGTGAGAAGGCAGAAAGGCAGCTCCAGGCCAGAGCTGAAAGGTGGCTCCAGCCAGAGCGAAGGCAGTACCAGGTGCCAGGGGAAGGAAGGTCCATTCTTGCACGCATCTACATGCATTGGGCCTCTAGTAAGTTATATAATTGCCTAATCACTGGGTTATATACCTGAAATTCATATAATGTACATCAGCTGTAATTTAAAAAGAAAAAATAAAGATCAATATATATGCAATGACTATTATGTAGGGAAAAGTAGAATTCTTATAAAGAAAGAAATTTCAAAGATTGAAAGAAACTACCTTAAGTGGATCTTGGAAGAATTCAGATGAATTGAAATGGGCACTAGAATGAGCATTTTACAATATAATGATGAGTAATCAAACAGTGCAGGATGTTTCATCTTCCCCCATTAAATTTTCCCTAAATCCTATTATATTAATCTTCATATCATGCCTTTCAAAAAGCAACACTTATACTCTGAAAATAATTTGTATAATCTATACTAATAAAAGCCTATGTGGTCATTAAGCCTTCATGCCATGATGCCCTCATGCCCTTACGCCATAACAACCCATCACCAGGAGGCTGTGTGCCCAGCGGGTGCGCGTGGGTGGGCAGGGACTTGACGCTGCGTGCATGGCATGGAGGTGGGTCCCATGGCTCCACGCAGCAACACCAGGAGCGGATCCCAGTGGCTCCATGTGGAACTGTGGGGGCGGGTTCCGGCAGCTCCACATGGTGATGCCAGGGGCGGGACCCCCAGCTCCAGCCTACATCTTGGGCAATCCATTGAGGAGCACCAGATGGGTGGGTGGGGCCTACCTCTTTGGGGAGATTGATCGTGGGGCTCTGCACTGTGAGAGGGCACAGGCCAGGCTGTGGAACCCACCCCCACATGCACGAATTTCATGCACCAGGCTTCTAGTCCTATCTAATAAAAGGCTAATATGCAAATAGACCGAACGGTGGAACAACCAAACAACTGGTCGCTATGACGTGTGCTCACCACCAGGGGGTGTGCGTGGAACATGGTGGGCATCAGCAGCATTGAGATGGTGGAGCAGGTGAGTGGGGGCACCAGACCAAGGCAGGGCACTGGTTGCTGTCATCGGGGTGAGACTCTGGTGGTTACTGAAAATTCTTTGCTCCTGTGCACTGCAGTCCCGCCCAGCACTCACCCCTGCTGCCACCACCGGCCCCCCTCACACCCACTGCCAGTGCCAGAGCTGCCACTTGCACCCACTGCCCTGATGGCTCTGCAATGTCAGTGGGCACAAGCAGCAGCTGCAGGCCCTGATCACCCCTGAGGGCTTCTTTACCTCCCCCTGCTCCTGAAGGGCGATCGGGACAGCACTGCCACTTGCACCCACTGCTGGTGCCAGCCCCAATCGCTCCGCACCATCAATGGGTGGGAGCGGGGCCAGCACCATCAGCACGTGGGAGCAGAGGCGGCAGGAGCAGGGCTGCTTGCAGACAGGGGACCAGGGGCTGTGGCAGGAGGGACCAGGTGGGGGCGTGGAGGATGGGCCGAGACCCGCCCCTGTGCCCACTGCAGCCTTGTGGCCCACAGTTTCTTTCAAGGTGCACGAATTCATGCACCGGGCCTCTAGTTTATAATAAAACTGATGTGTATAATTTATCACTTCATGGTATAACACTATTAGAGAGAAATTTAGGAATACATTATAAAAATAAAGATGTGTTATTCTGAAATTTAAACATTCTAGTTCAAGTTATAGCCTTAGAGTAACTCTCAAATGTGCACAAAAATGATAAATACAGATGTGTTCATTGTAGTACTGTTTGGAATAATAAGCAATGGAAAACAACCAAAATATTCATCTATTGAGGAAGGGATTTAAAAATAATAATGTTTTATTCAAACCATGGAACATAGAGTAGTTAAAAAATAATTCATTATTACCCACCAAAATGGCAAAAATGAAAAAAAAAAAACTAACAATATTAGTATTGGCAAGATGTTGAACAACTTGAACTCTCAGATATTGAAAATGAGGGGGGTGGTTAAATTAGGACAGCTACTTTAGAAGACTGCTTGGAAGTATCTACTGTTTAGACTATGATACAGATAATCTAAGATACAGACACTAAGCTGACACAATTAAATAGATATCCTATGATACAAAAATTTGACTCCTAGTTACACAAATATGTAAAAGACATGTACAAGAATCTTTAGCATTATTACTGACATCCAGACCAGGAAAACAACCATTTTATTTCCATTATTCCCAAATAAAATGGAAATAAATAAACAGTGGTATATTCATGTAATGAGATACTAGGTAGCACTCAGGATAAACACTTAACTACACAAAATAACATGCAGGAAGCTCATAAACTTAATATTAAGAAACAGATGCCACACACACACACACACACAAACTATATGTTAAATGATTTCATTTATATAAAGTTCAAAAATAGACAAAACTCTTCTATGTTGTTAGAGGTCAGAATATGGTTTAACTGGTTGGGGATTGGGAAAGATAATAACTAAAAGTTGGAAAAAGAATAGGAAGCCACTTCTTGAGTTGGGAACTCATTACACAGATGTGTTCATTCTGTGAAAATTCATCAAGGTGTACATTTATGAATTTTGCAGTTTTCTAAATGCAACTTCAAAAATCATAAATGTACATTAAGCACTTCAATAAATGCTTACTTAAAAGAAAATACAATCCTAGCCGGTGTTGCTCAGTGGATAGAGCATCAGCCAGTGGACTGAAGGGTCCCAGTTTCGATTCTGTTCAAGGGCACATGCCTGGGTTGTGCGCTCGATCCCCAGTGTGGGCATGCAGGAGGCAGCTGATCAATGATTCTCTCTCATCACTGATGTTTCTATCTCTCTCTCTCACTCTCCCTTCCTCTCTGGAATCAATAAAAATATATTTTTTTAAAAAAACACAAAGGAGCCGAAACCGGTTTGGCTCAGTGGATAGAGCATCGGCCTGCGGACTGAAGGGTCCCGGGTTCGATTCCGGTCAAGGGCATGTACCTTGGTTGCGGGCACATCCCCAGTGGGAGGTGTGCAGGAGGCAGCTGATCGATGTTTCTCTCTCATCGATGTTTCTAGCTCTCTATCCCTCTCCCTTCCTCTCTGTGAAATATCAATAAAATATATTTAAAAAAAAAAATAAAAAAAATAAATAAAAAAACACAAAGGAATAAGGCCTGCATGTATCAACATGAATAAATCTCTTAAACATTCTTTTCAAAGATTTTTTTCAGAAGGGCAGGCTTCATATGATGCCACTTATATAAATTTTAAAATCACAGAAAACAAAAGTGTAAGAATATAAACAGCACTTTCAGTACAGTAAATATCTCCAAAGAGAAAAAGAGTCAAGATCAGAGCACACAGCTTCTACTATGTTTGTGGCATTGTATTTCTTAAGAAGAGAGAGAGTGGGATCTGAAGAAATACAACAATATTGTAAAATAAACATCTTAAAGCTATCACTTGGGATTCTAGAGTAAAGAGATTCTTTAAAATAAATGTCAGTGAAAATATTCCTAACCAATCTGCCCATATCCGCAGACTAACAAATGCTTTTTTATAGCTTCAGTTAATTGAGGTGACCGATGGGTGTTTATTTTAGGTGAAGATTTTAGCTGTTGACACATATAAAACCTTTCAGACAAACTTAAAATATGCTCCATATATAGAAAAAATGGTATACTCTTATCTGAAAAAAAATATAATTTAGGCATTTTAAGTTGTACAATAATGAAATCATTAAACACTTAAGAGAGTTCAGCAGAAATGACCCTTAGGTCATATCAATGGAGAATATATACCTTCAAACGATTATTTAACACTTGACCCAAGACTACTCCCTTGCTCCTTTGTGTTGCTCCATAGGGCTATAATCAAAATGGGGCTTATAAGTAATGAGATAGAACTGTCAAGTCTACAAAGCTAGATCATTGATATACCCATTAAAAAATAGCCCAATCCAGGAATAGTCAGTCCCTTTGTCCCAGATATCACTTGGGATCATTAATTTGAAAGTGTACTCGGTGGGCAACTAAATAAATAGTCCTTCAAAGATATTTGGTGGTTACCATCTATCTATTTTGTGTTTAATAAGAAGTTTTTTTCTTAACCATCTTGTCTTTAAAACCTGAAGAGGTATAGAGAAAAGACAAGCAAATATACAATTTGCTTTTATTTTTTAAGTTAATCATTTAAAACCAAGAGGTCAGGCTTTCTTGGTAAACACTTAGCTTAATAGATTGTATCCTTGTATTTAAGCATTCTGCTTCTTTGCTACAACCTTCCCTGTAGTGTCTGAGAACAGCTAATTAGTTAGAATTTGAGGTAGTCATTAGCAGTCATAAAACACAAATTCAGATAAGATATTTAGGCGAGATATACAATCTGCTTTTGCTAAAAAGCCTACATCATTATAAGAGAACATGGAACATTACACCTCATTTTGTTGAATGAGTCTACAAAGATTCAAATCAGTTATGAAGACAGCTGTACAAAGCTGACCCAAGAAACTAGTGTCTTGCTATTTAGTGAAAATTGAATCACATGAACCTCAATTTTCCAGAAAGATTCAACTCTTACCTTGCATTTTTTGTCTTATTAAAACTGACATATCTCTTTTCAGATCTTTAATAAATATATTATTTTGTTTACCATAGCCCCATATATTTTCTTAAGTTGACCTCTCCAAATTTTTTAAAACTCTCATCAAACTGTAGTGTATCATTCTCTGAATTACACATTGAAGAAAGAAAAAACTTCTATAGTGTGGTGAAAATTTGTAAAAACAAACAAAAAAGGCATAAATATTCTTTAGATCTTCTTTTAAGAATTTATAAACATTCCAGGTAAGTTAATATAAACTTACAGAAATACTAGGACACAAAATAATAACATTTTAGATATTTTCATGTGGTGATGGAATCCATATTTCCTAAATTCCAGAATTATATCCATTTTAGAAAAGTTCCCTGATTTGGAACTTAACAAATAGAATAAATGGCTACATATTGTACATTGCCATATCTAATGCACACATCTCTATTATAAAAACCCCTTGGTCGTGACGCCATCAAGGCGGAACGACAAAAGACTGGTCACCAAGAGGCTGTGTGCACGGTGAGGCACTCACGGGTGGGCGAGGACTTGACTTTGGGTCCCGCCTCCCGCCCAGAACAGCGGGAGTCAGTCTGGGTCCCGTCAGCGCGGCATGTCTGGGTCTCGTGCCATATCATGTGCTGGGCCTCTAGCTGATAATAAATGAGTTAAATTTCTAAGAATCTCATCAAAATTTTAATGAAACGTTAATCACACTAACAGAAGACCTGCTGTATTAAAGAAACCAAGTACCTGAAACTGCTAAGAATCTATATATATAAAAGCCCAGCGACTGGAACGGTGGAATGACCAGAATGATAGAAATGACCTGTGGCTATGACGCACACTGCAGCAGCCAACCAGCCTGATCCAGGCCCCAATCAGCCTCCTCCCCTGGGCAGCCTGACCCCGATCGGCCCCCAACACCCCGATCGAGGGCAGGGCTGGTCAGCCAACCCCCCTGAAGCCTCTCCCCCAGACTGGCCCCACCCCCAATCAGCCCCAAACAGCCCGATCAGGGGTGGGGCCAGTCAACAAACTGCCTGCTGCCTCTCCCACCCTGCCAGCCCAGCCTGATGGGCCCTCCTCCGGGCAGGCCGGCTGGACCCCACCCAGGCACAAATTCGTGCACTGGGCCTCTAGTATATACATATACATAAAGATATAGTGATAGTTATAGAGCTATATATAGATGGATATATATAGAGAGAGAAAGAGAGACAGATAAATATATATGTATAGGCACATAAACACATACATAAGTGCACACACACTTATTTATACACACAGACTCTTATATACAGAGAGAGTAAAGGGCAAGAGAGACAACTACTATTAATTAAATGCCTGCTATGTGCCAGGTATTTTTTATGTTTGATCATTTAACTTCATATAATCATACAAGAAAAGAATTTTTTCAAAGGCAAAACTTACTCAAGATCGATTTTTAGAAAAATATGTAGCACAGCAAACATCTGAACCCAGTCCATCATTTTTCGCAAAAAACAAACAAAAAAACCCAAATAAAATATGGTCTCTTACCTCCATGGTATGTTTAAAATAGGTTTTAGATAAAATCTAAGTATTGCTTTGTGTCTCTTCAATTTAGAAAATAAAATCATTCTGGCACTATGAAGAAATGTAGCAGGTTTTTACTAGTAAAACAAAATATTGTTTTTTTCTGAAATTCCAATTTGACAAAAGAAAAGTTTCTACAAAAATAATTCCTAGTTAAATATGTTCAAAATATAACTCCTCGATAATCTGTTTTGTACAAGACAAATAAAAATCACAGATATTTTACAAAAAACAACTTTTCAGAGGATCAATCCTTCTATATAATAAAAGCCTAATATGCAAATTGTCCCCTCAACCAGGAGTTCAACCACTTGCTCTGACGTGCATGGACTACAGGGGGCAGCGTGGAACATGCAGGCATTGGCGATGCGGCGCTGGCAGCGGATGGCAGTGGAGGCGTTGCTGGCCCAGATGGGCCCCGACAAGAGCAGGACCACAGCGACATGGTGAAGCAGGTGGCGCAAGGCCAAGGCGGGTACAAGCAGGGGCCTGATTGCCCCACCGATGACTGCCCCACAGACAGTGACCAGCGGTGGTGGCTGGGGGCGGGGCCACCACCCAGCTTCCAGGTGCTGAGGGAGCCTGGCAGGGGGGCCCGGCCTGATCAATCGTCCAGCAGACTGCGACCAGCAGCGGCAGCGGGGTGTGGGGCTGCTGCCTGGCTCCAAGCACTGAAGGAGCCAAGTGGGGGGCCCGGGCCTGACTGATCGCCCCGCAGATGGCAACTAGCAGCTGGCAGATGGTGAGCCAGGGCTGGGCCCCGGCCTGAGATGGGGAACTGGGGGTGGGTGGCAGCCATCAACCTCCTGTGGGACCCAGGTCGGGGGCTGCAACCTCTTGCCAGCTACCTGGGGGTGGGGGTGACAGGGACAGAGGTGTGGTGAGAATGCAGGGTGTCCGCTGAGCTCACTGTCATTCCCCCGCTACCCTCCCCGGGATGCCAGAGCTCGTGCACTGGGGAAGCCCCTGCACTCAGGTGCCAGCCGCCTGCGAGGAGACTGCCCCGCACCCGCACTGCCTCTTCTGGGTGAGTCGGGTGGCAACCACTGGGACCGCAAGGGCTGGTCGGGCTTCCTGCAGGTTCGTGCAGGAGCCGGTCTGCAAGGCCGGCCAGGAGAGAGCGCGCTGCCTACCCAGCTTTCACGCTGTGCCACTGGGCAGCCCAGAGGCCCACTCTGCAACCCAGCCTGTGGCATCCAGCCGATCTCACTGCATCTCCGCATGGGGACTCTGGCTCTGTGACTCACACGGAGGGGGGCCCATGGAGGCCCAGGGCCCCCGGTGCTGCCCAAGGCCCAGAGGTCAGCTGGGACCTGCCCTTCCATGCCAGACGCTCACACTTCGATCACTGGCTAGGCCTAGGGACCACACCCATGCACGAACTTCATGCACTGGGCCTCTAGTAAAATATAAATGCCATAACAACAGATGCATTCTCCCTAAACATTGAGACTAAAGGAAAGGGCTTTTTTATATTTCATTCTTATGAATAATAAATTCCTATTTCTTATTAGTGTAAACCAGTTAAATATAATTGGAAAATTAAAAATAGAACGCACTAAGAAAAGAAAAAGAAAGTAAGGAGGAAAAGAGGAAGGGATGGAGAAATTTTTTTTTTTTAAAAGGGAAAATTTAAAAAGACCAGAAAAGGTCCATACTGTTATTTTTAAACTTAAAATATATTTTTAAATTTCTATTCAAAGAAAGAATACAGAGGATCTGCATTTTTCATTTCCTTTATAATATACTAATGTTAAAATTATCAAATTAAAGTGTCACTTAAATAGAAAGGTATTTCTGAAGATGATAGACAACCACACCAAATTATTAAAATTTAAGGAAATTTTATTGAGCACAGACAACTCAATAAAAACAAATAGTCCATTACTATAGAATAGGTTTTGTTTATATTATAAAAATACCTATTTCTAAACTCAAAACTGAAATACATATCTTAAAATAAAGAAGAGTTTATGCCACATAAATAATCTATAGCTATTTTCACCACCCTAAAATTCCCCTGTGCTCCACCTATTCACCCCTTCCTCTCTGCATCCCAACCCCTAGCAACCACTGATCTTTTTACTGTCTCTATAGTTTTGCCTTTTCCAGAATGTCATAGAGTTGAAATAATATAATATAGAGCCTTTTCAGATGGCTTCATTCACTCAGTGATATTCAGTTAGGGTTTCTCTATGCCTTTTTGTGGCTTACGAGGTCATTTTTTTTAAGTTGTTAATCAGCTGACTTTGTTTTTTGTACCTTTATTTTTATTGTTGACACTATTGTGTCCCCCATTGCCCCCCCTCCCCATTGCCTTTGCCCACCTCCACCCAGCTCCCATCACCTCTTCCGTCTGGCCATCACCACACTGTTGTCTGTGTCTATGGGTTATGCATTTATGTTCTTTGGCTAATTTCTTCACCTTCTTTCATCCAGTCCCCGCTTCCCTCCACCACAATAATAGTACTTTGTATGAATATATCAGAGTTTGTTTTATAGATTTACCTATTGAAGGGCATCCTGGTTGCTTCCAAGTTTTGACAAGTATGAATAAATCTTCTATTAACATTTCTTGTTAAAAGTTTTGCATGAACTAAAGTTTTCAACTCATTTGGGTAACTACCCAAGAGTACAATTGCTGGATTGTATGGTAAATATTGTATTATATCTATGTTTATCATTGGAATAAAATGTCAAATTGTTTTTCCAAAGTTGCTGTATTGTTTTGCATTTCCACCAACAATAAATCAGAGTCCTTGTTGCTCCACATCCTTGGCAACCTTTGGTTTTGTCAGGATTTGTGATATTAGGTATTGTAACAAGTTTGTAGTGGTATCTCATCTTAATTTGAAATTCCCTAATGAAACAAATATTGAGCATCTTTTAATATCATATTGCCATCTTTATACCTTCTTTGGTTAAATATTTTTAAACTGGGTTATGTCTTATTAGTGAGTTACTTGTGAATTTTGGATACAAGTATTTTTTCACACATGTTTTGCAAATATTTTCTTCCAGTCTTTGACTTGTCTTTCCATTCTCTTAACAGTGTCTTTCTCAGAGCAGAAGTTTTTCATTTTAATGAAGTCCACTTTATCATTTTTTTTTCATGGATTGTGCTTTTTGTGTTTGATCTAAAATGTCACCATCAAACCCAAGGTTCTGACTTTCTCCTATCTTATCTTGCAACCATTTTATAATATGGAATTTTATAGTTAGTTCTATGCTCTATATTGAATGCATTTTTATAAAAGGTATAAGGTTGTGTCTAGATTTATGTTTTCATATATATCCAGTTGTTATATTAGCATTTTTAAATTTATTTATTTTTTTACTGAATTTACTAGTGGCCCAGTGCTTGAAATTCATGCATGGGGGAGGGGGGTTGTCCCTCAGGTCTGCACCCACTCCAATCTGGGACCCCTCAGGAGATAACTGGCAGTCGGGACATCCCTCTCACAATCCGGGACTGCTGGCTCCTAACTGCTCACCTGCCTGCCTGCCTGATTGCCCCTAATCACTCTGCCTGCTGGCCTGCTTGCCCCCAACTGCCCCCACTGCCAGCCTGCTTGCCCCCAACTGCCCCCCCTGTCAGCCTGATTGCCCCCAACTGCCCTCCACTGCTGGCCTGCTCATCCCCAACTGGACCCCCTACCGGCCTGCTTGCCCTCAACTTCCCCCCCCCCCCCCCGCACCAGCCTGATCACCCTCAACTGCCCTCCCCTCCTGGCCTGATCATCCCTAACCACCTCTGCCTCGGCCCTGCCACCATGGCTTTGTCTGGAAGGATGTCCGGGAAGGTCTCCCAGTCTAATTAGCATATTACCCTTTTATTAGTATAGATAGAGGCCTGGTGTACAGGTGGGGGCTGGCTGGTCTGTCCTGAAGGGGGTCCCAGATGAGGGTGGGGGTCCCCTTGGGGGGCAGGGTCAGCCTGGGTGAGGAGTCTGGGGCAGTTTGTAGGCTGGCCACGCCCCTATCAGGGTGGAGTCCCACTGAGGGTGGTGCCAGCATAGGCGAGAGGTTGGGGTGGTTTTCAGGCTGGCCACACCCCCATCAGGGTGAAGTTCCATGCTAGAGGGCATGGCCAGCCTGGGTAAGGGCCTGAGGGCCGTTTTCAGGCTGGCCACACACCCTTTGGGGTGTGGGTCCCCGCTGGGGGGCATGGCCGACCTGGGTGAGGGGCTGATGGCCATTTGCAGGCTGTCCACGCCCCCATTGGGGTGAGGTCCCTGTCAGGGGCATGGCCAGCCAGGGCGAGGGCCGTTTGGGGGCAGTTTGTAGGCTAGCCAAGCCCCCGGCTTTGTCCAGAAGGACGTCCGAAATGTCTCCAGAAAGTCTCCTGGTCTAATTAGCATATTACTCCTTTATTAGTATAGAATTATACAGATTTCAGGTGCACATTTCCACAGCATATCACCTGGATACTGTTTTGTGTGTTCACCACTCCAAGTCAAGTCTCCTTCCATCACCATTTATCTCCCAAATATCCTTCACCTGCCCCCCCACTCACACTTTTGTCCAGGTCCATAAGTTTTTTTTTTCTTTTTTTCTTAAACCCTCCACCTCCCCACTAGATTCTCCCCACCCCTACAAGCTGTCAGCCTGCTCTCTGTCTCCTATTTTGCTTGATAGTTCATTTTGTTCATTAGATTCTACATATGAGTGAAATCATATGGTACTTGTCTTTCTCTGTTGGGCTTATTTCACTGGCATAATACTCTCCAGTCCACCCATGCTGTCACAAAGGGTAAGGCTTTCTTCTTTTTTGCCTGAGTAGTATTGCAATGTTCCACTACCAGTTTTTAAGTGTCATTTGCTATTAAATTACCTTTGCTCCTTTGTCAAAGATCAGTTGACTGTACTTGTGTAGGTCTATTTCTAGGCTCACTACTCTGTTTCAAAGATTTTTCAATTCTTTCATCAATATCGTATTGTCTTGATTACTATAGATTTATAAAAATTCTTGAAGTTGGGGCATGTCAGTCCTCTGAGTTTGTTCTTCAAAATTTTGTTGGCTATTCTGGGTCTTTTGTCTTTCTGTATAAATTCAAGAATTGGTTTATTAATAATCACAAAATAATTTAATTAGATTTTATTGGAATTGTGTTGAATCTATAGATCAAGTTAAGAAAAATGGATATCATAACCATATTGAGTATGCCGATCCATGGACATGGAATATATCTCTATTTATTTAGATTCTCTTTGATTTTCTTTCATGGGAATTTTGTAATTTTCCTAATATTGGTGCTATCCATATTTTGTTAGATTTATACCTAACTTTCTTTTTTTGTGCTAATATAAAGGTATTGTATTTTTTATTTCAAATCCCAGTTGTTCATTGCTGATATATGGAAAAGCAACTGCCTTTGGTATATTACATTTTGTTTCTGCAATTTTTCTATAACTATTTACTAGTTACAGGAGGGTTCCTTGGTTGATTCTTGGGGACTTTCTACTTAGGCAATCATGCTATCTGCAATCAGAGAGTTATATTTCTTCCTTCTGAATCTGTATGTCTTTTATTTCTTTTCCTTATCTTATTTCTTTAGCTAAGACTTCCAGTATATTAAGTAGGCAGAAGAGATATCTTTGCCTTGTTCTTGTTCGTGCATAGAAGAAAAGCATCTAGTTTTTAATCAATGGCCTTTCATAAGGCAAAAATCCATACAGCCACCAGCCCAATGAATAAACAAAATGTTGCTGAAACACCAGAGCTATAGGAACCTCCACTCGAATTTCTATCATTTACCTACAATTTAACCATTATCTTTACTTTTGTTGTAACTACTTCTTATACCACTAAACACTATAGTCTAGTTTTGGAACTATATAAAAAGAAGTAATACAGTATTACTATACAGTATTATTATTTTGTATCAAGGTTTTTTATGTTTATGAGATTTGACCATGTTATTGTTATACTTTAACCATTATCATTACTGTAGAGCAGAGGGACAGCAAAATTTTCTGTGAATAACAATATTTTCCAATACTTCAACTTCAAACCAATAAATGAGAGTTCACTACTAACCCATTGAACTTAAATAACATTTTAAAGTTTATCTCACTTTTAAATAATAAAAATTAAAGTTTTAAACAATTTTTCATGTCAGTAAACTGAATGAAAATGTTTTTAATCTTTATCTAAGGTGTATAAAGTTCAATAATAGTGAATTTTTGAACTGAACATCTAAGACCCAAGCCAACAACTTTTCTTTCTTATGTAGCTTCTGCTAAATTCAAGAATCCTAACTCACAATTATAGATTGACAAGAATGGTCACAGTGTGGTTCTACCAGAATGTTCCAAACAATGAAATTAAACATGAATCTAGAAATGAAGGATTCTCACTGCAGACTACAATGTTATGGCAGATGCTATGTCAATTCTAATATCACATTCAAAACCTGTATAGATTCATGATTCAATTTGGAGATAACTAGCGGAATTGTATGATTTGATTGCATACAACTGTAATAAGTATCAATTTTCTACTGAATAATTTGGACTTTTTATAAATAAAAGCTATACTCTATCACTGATAATAGTTGTTAAGCAAAAGTTAGATAGTTGGTAGTTAAGAGATTACCAAGTGTCTTATCACAAGGATGATGCATTAGATAACTTCAAAAAAGGTGGTGCTGATAAGAAATATCTTTCCAAATAATTTTCCTAAAATAAATATTACCTTTAATTATCACTCCTCCTAATTTCTTTTTTTTCTCATTATTTAAATGTTTCTTGTTGTAAGTATTGTATGTGTCTCTTTTTCCCCCCATTGACCTCTTCTAACCCACCTCAATCCCCTATTGTCAGTGTCCATGGGTTATGATTATATGCATACAAGTTCTTTGGTTGATCTCTTCCCACCCACACACCTACCCCTGCCTTTCCTCTGAGATTCCACAATCTGTTCCATGCTTCTATGTCTCTGGATCTATTTTGTTCATTATTTTATTTTGTTCATTAAAATCCACCAATGAGTGAGATCGTGTGAAACTTTTATTTTTCTGACTGGCTTATTCCACTTAGCATAATATACTCCAAGTCCCTCCATGTTGTCTCAAAGGGTAAGAGATTCTTCCTTTTTACAACTGCATAGTTGATATCTGATATTGTGATCCCTCCAACTTTGTTCTTCTTTCTTAAGATTGCTGCAACTATGTGGTGTCTTTTTTGGTTCCACATAAATTTTGGAGTATTTGTTCTAGATATGTAAAATATGCCGTTGGTATTTGAATAGGGATTGCATAGAATCTATAGATTGCTTGGGTAATGTAGATATTTTAACTATGTTAATTCTACTAAACCATGAACACAGTATATTCTTCCATTTGCTTATATCTTCCTCTATTACTTTTTTTTAATGTCCTGCAGTTTTCTGAGTACAAGTCTTTTACCTCCTTGTTTAAGTTTATTCCTAAGTATCTTAATTTTTTTGTTGCAATGGTAAATGGGATTGTTCATTTAGTTTCTCTTTCTGAAAAGTCATTATTTGTGCAAAAAATGCCATGGATATCTGTGTGTTAAGTTTTATCCTGCTACATTGCTGAATTCCTTTATTAAATCTAGAAGTTTTTTGATGGAGTCTTTAGGGTTTCCTATGTACAACATCATGTCATCTGTGAATAATGATAGTTTTATTTCCTCCTTTCCAATTTGGATACCTCTTATTTCTTCTTCGTATCTGATTGCTGTGGCTAGGACTTCCAGTACTATGTTGAATAAGAGTGGTGAAAGTGGACATCCCCGTCTTGTTCCTGTTCTTAGAGAAAATGGCTTTAGTTTTTGCCCATTGAATATTATGTTGGCTGTAGGTTTGCCATATATGGCCTTTATGATTTTGAGATATGATCTGTCTATTCCTGTTTGCTCAGAGTTTTTATAAAAAAATGGGTGTTGGATTTTGTGCATCTATTGATATGATCATGTGATTTTTTGACTTTCAATTTGTATATATGATGTATCACATTTATTAATTTGTGAATATTGTAGCAGCCTTGCATCCCTGGAATACATCCCACTTGGTCATAGTGTATGGTTTTTTTAGTATGTTGCAGGATATGATTTGCTAATATTTTTGTTCAGGATTTTAGAATCTATGTTCTTCAAGAATATTGGCCTGTAATTCTCTTTCTTCATAGTGTCTTTATCTGGTTTTGGAATTAGTATAATGCTGGCCTAGTAAAAAAAAAAAAAAAAAGCTTGGAAGTGTTCCTTCCTCTTGGATTTTTGGAATAGTTTTAAGAAGATAGTTGTTAGTTGTTTTTGAAGATTTGGTAAAACTCCCCTGTGAAGCCCTCCAGACCAGAGATTTTGTTTGATGGGAGTTTTCTTATTACTGCTTCTATTTCATCAGTCATCATTGGACTATTCAGGTTTTCTAATTCTTCCCAATTCAGTTTTGGGATTTTATTTATTTATTTTTTTTTTAGTAATTTGTCCATTTCACCGAAGTTGTGTGGTTTCTTGGTATATAGTCGTTCATATCATTTGCTTACAATCCTTTATATTTCTTTGGTGTCAGTTGTTACTTCAGTTTTCCTTTCTGACTTTATTTGGTTATCTTTTATTTATTTGTTTCTTGATGAGTCTGACTAATGGTTTATCAATCTCACTTATCTTTTCAAAGAACTAGTTCTTGGTTTCATTGATATATTTGTAATATTTTTTTTAACCTCTATGTTATTTATTTCTGCTATAATCTTTATTATTTCCTTCTTTCAACTTACTCTGGATTTTTCTTGTTGTACTCTTTCTAATTCTTTAAGTTGTATGGTTAAATAGTTTATTATGAACTTTTCTTTTTTTGCTTGAGGAAGACCTCCAGTGCTATGAACTTCCCTCTCAGGGAAATTCCAGAGATTTTGAGTTGTTGTGAGTTTTTTTCATTTGTTTCCAGAAACTTTCTGATTTCTTTCTTGATCTCTTTGGTAACCCACTTATTAATAACATTCTATTTATCTCCATGTGATTAGTTTTTTTTTTTTTTAAATCTGGGCAGCACTTTATTTCACCATCTATTTTGAATGTTTTTACTGTAGTTGATTTCTAATTTCATTCCATTGTGATTTGAGAAGATGCTTAATATGATTTCATCTTCTTGATTTGTAGAGACATTTGTTTTATCCTAATATATGACCTGTCTTTGAGAATGACCCATGTGCACTTCAGAAGAATGTATATTCTGCAGCATTGAGGTGAAATGTTCTATAAATGTCAATTAAATCCATCTGACCTACTGTTTCATTTAGAGTCTCTATTTCCTTGTTAATTTTTTGTCTGGAAGATCTATCCAGGGAATTTAGTGGGGGTTGAAGTCCCTTACTGTGACTGTATTGCTTTTGATCTCTCTCTCTTAAAGTCCTCTAGAAGTTTTTTAATATGTTGGGTGCATGTATCCTCTTGTTGAATTGATCCCTTTAGTAGTATGTAGTGAATTTTACTGTCTCTTGTGATGGCCTTCATTTTGAAATCTATTTTGTCAGATATAAGTATTGCTACCCCAGCTTTTTTTGTTTGTTTGTTTCAATTTGCATGGAAAATTTTTTTTTCCATACTTTCACTCTCATCATGTGTGAGTCTTTTGTTCTGAGGTGGGCCTCTTATAGATAGCATATAATTGAGTCATGATTTTGTCTTCATTCAGCTATCCTATGTCTTTGGATTGGAGCTTTAAATCCATTTACATTTAAGATTACTAGGTACTTATTTATTGCCATTTTAATTCTGTATGCCTATGTTTCTCTCTCTCTCTAATTCTTCTCATTACAGCAGTCTTTTTAGCATTTCTTGCAGTGCTGGCTTGGTGGTGATAAACTCCTTTATCCTTTTTTTTGTCTGGGCAGTACTTTTTTTCACCATCTATTTTGAAGGATAGCCTTGCTGTACTCTTTCTATAGTAACCATGGTTTCAGATCCTTGCTTTTTATTAACCTTGAATACTTCATGCCATTCACTTCTGGGCTGTAGAGTTTCTGATGAGAAATCAGCTGATAGCCTTATGGCATTTCCTTTGTAGATAACAGTTTGCTTTTCTCTTGCTGCCTTTAAGATTCTCTCTTTGTCTTTAATATTTGGAACTTTAATTATGATGTGTCTAGGCATGGGCTTATTTGGGTTCTTCTTGCTTGGGATTCTCTGTGCCTCCTGAAATTGTGTGACTTTTTCCTTCACCAGGTTAGAGAAGTTTTCTGCTATTATTTCTTCAAAGACGTTCACTATCCCTTGCTCACTTTCTTCACCTTCTGTTACTCCCATGAAAAAATGTTACATTTCCTGTTGTCTCACAGCTCCCATAAGCTGCCCTCCTGCTTTTTAATTGTGTTTTTTTTTTCTTTTTGGTTCTGTGATTGAGTGATTTTTTTCTACCCTGTCTTCTTACTGATCTGATCCTCAGCTTCCCCTAATCTGCTGTATATTCCTTCCACTGTGTTCTTTATTAGTGCTATGTCATTCTTTATAGTTACTGTATCTTTTCTCACATTGTTGAACATCTTTGCCATTAGTATCCTGAACTCTATGTCTGATAAATTATGATCTCCATTTCATTTAGCTCTTCTTCTGGAGAATTCTCTTGTTCTTTCATTTGGAGCTTGTTTTTTGTTTTGTTTTGTTTTGTTTTGTTTTTTCTCCATTTTGGCTGCCTGTTTGGGTTTGTGTATGCATATTGGGTAGATGAGTTACAATTCCCAATCTCTAGTGCAGGACAATGCCAGATTCTGTTTGTGACTGGCCCTGAGTACCCTGTTTGGAACTATCAGCAATCCACATCTTATGGCTCTCTCTGCTGGGGCTCTGTGTCTTTGAAAAGGACCAAGATGTACACCGGGGTCTGCTTTTCCTATCCCCAAGCCCCAGATTAGATCAGGCAGACTCAGTGCCTCCAGATATCCACCTCCACCTGCAGTCCTATTGACATTCAGGTTTGATTATCCTCAAACTATCAACCACAGGGTGAGGGGAGAGGTTTTCCAACAGAATAGGTCAACTGCCTTCCCCCAGGCAAAACTACCTGGATGGTAAAGGTTCACCAGAGAAAGATATCTTCTGCAGTATGAGGGAATGACTCAGCATAGGAGACTGGGGTGGCTGCCCTCCAAGCTCCAGCCCGGGAGCCCCCAAACCTGGCTTCTGTCCACACAGTTCCAGTCCACTCTGCCCTCCCTCTGCTGGAGCACAAGGTGAGTGGCTACACTCGAAATTTTTTGTGTTGGCCTTTTAAGATGGTGCCTACATTTCTAGCCATCTCTCCCTGGCAGACAGCAACCCTGATACTTTTCACAGCCAGATGTTATGTGGTCACCTTTCTCAGTTCTGGTGCTCTGGGCCAGGGAGCCCAGCTTGGGATTTAGAGCACAGAGTTCTCAGTGGGAACCCTCTAGAGCTGAGATATCCCTCTGGACCTTCAGCTGCTGTATGTGGGATCCCAGACAGACCTTTTGCAATGCTGCACTTCCTACCAGTCTCTATGCCATCTCCATTTTCCATCCTTGGTTAACCGGGTTCCCTCCAGCTAGTCTTCAGGTGATTTTTCAGGATGATTTTTCTGTATTTTAGTTGTATTTCTAGTTTGGTCCTGGGAGAGTGTCAGTGTAGCTTCCACTTACTCTGCCTCCATTTTGTAATCCTCCCATCCTCCTAATTTCTAAACAGCAACTGAATTCTGTGTTTCTATATAATAATTAACACACATCTTTTAAGTTCTTCCTAACAGGACAGGAAATCAGTCTTTCCAATACACTGAGCTGACAAAATTTACATATTTTTATAATAGACTATGAATATGAATTCAGTCCAATTCATTTTCACCATGCAAAATGGGAAAAGGACTTAATGACTCTCTTACTGGAAGGTGTATTTAAATAGATATGTTAGGATAGCCTTATTCTCAGATATGAAGAAATATGAAAGAAAAAAAGAACCAATGTTTAGAGCAAAAAGGGATTATGATGGCACAATTGCAGATACTAAATCAAAGGACGTCACCTCCTTTTCATCAGAATAATCTCAACATTCTTAAAATTTCTGCACCAGAAAGTAAAATTAAAATTAGCCCATTTTGCATTAAACATTATTATTGTAAATCATCACCTTATCATATTAGTTATTAAATATTAACACAAAAGGATATATAAAAGTTACCAACCAAAATACTGTATATTTTGTCATCCAGAAAAAAATCCAAATAACATTGTCATCATATATGTTTCTACCAATACCTGAGTAGCCCCAAAAACTGAGGGATGAAAAATATAGAGTACAGATGACGTACATTTGGAGGGTTAGAGTTTAATTCTCTCTCCCAGGATTGAGGAGTCTTATTCTTTGTACTGACAATGCTCCTTTCTCCAGGGTATTCTTCTACTTCCAGAATAGGTCAGGACAAAGCTTGAACAGACTTCTATTATTTGTTTGATCTAGAGGGAAATTATACTTTTAATCAATTATTACAAAATGCATTAAACTTTTTTTAATGTGCAGGGGGTGGAGGCATCTCATTATTTTCTGTTGAATCCAAGGTGAACAGAGACAATAGAAATTGCCATTGTTGAATATTATTAATAAATAAATCAAGTACTTTAAATTAACACCACTAAAAGAAACCCATATCTATCTTCTTTTTCCTTTTTATGGCTAAGCAGTATAACATGAGAAAATTAATTATCAAAATCCAAATGACTACAAAAGCCTACTCAAATGTATTTTTTAAAGACTTTAACATAATTTTACAAATCCATGAATTTGAATGGACTGGAAGAGATGATTAGATATCAAATATTTTTACTCATTCATTTTAATGTCTGAAGGCTAAATAATTATGGGATGATTAGGAAAGTATGAAGAAAAATCCATTTTTTAAATTGTTAATGGAATATAAAAAAAAGATGATTTTGAGAGCTTGAGACAGACCAGAAATAGATGTCAGAGGGTCTATAAGGCAGGGCAAAAATCTGGAGTAAGGATTTCAACGATGGAACAAAGGCTGGGGAACTGCTATTCAAACAAGGCATGTTGGTCAAATTAGAATGCATGACATGAGTACATTTGAAATCTGGTTTCATGCCAATTCTTTAACATCAATAAGACATAAAAATGCAACATATCCTACCCATACAAGTACACAAAAATATGATGTATAATTGCCTGACCTTTTGTGGGAATGTAAATTCATAATTTTAAGAGAATTAATTATATTTTACAAAAGTAGGGTTCTAATAATGAATATTTTCTGCCTCATCAAAATGAAATAAGATAAATATCTTAAATGTGTGTCATACCCTCTATTCTTACCTTAAAGTCATTAATTGCCTCCCATTAAATAATAAATTAGAATGTAGGGGATCATCTGGAGAAAAATTGGAAATAAAATACAGATGTTTTGTGGAAATATGTCTGCTAGCACTTTAAAACCAGTTGTGCTTAAAGTTAAAACTATTACACTTATGATTATTATTTTTTTAAGTATAGTGGAAAAATAGTAAACAAATGAAGTCAATCAATATCTATCAGAATAACTAAATACAAAAAAAACAAAATAAATGTGGGCACAAGAGTATCTCTTTCTGTCATCAATCTCAACACAAATTGATACTTGTGTGATCCTCTTCAGTTTTGAAACATTGCAAGCTCTACTTATAATCATTTACCTGGTATATATCAAAATTATTTGAAGATGAAACAAAAACACAAATATGACTACCAAAAATTAAAACTATCAAGGGAGAAAATTCATTCAAGACTAGATCTTCGGATTACATGCAACTGTTATATTTTCTTTTTGAAAGATTCAACAAATCTTGACCCAATTTAACAATCTTAACATTAAAACTTATAAAAATATATATACTTTCTATAGGAATTCTTTATATGGCTTTTCAAGCATAGGTACTTCAATCTTTTGTTTGTAGAACACAGAAATGGTTTTACTGTATTTTGGATCAGTGAAGATCAATGCATATTCCTTTAGGGAAGTCTTTTGAACTGACAAAGGATGAATGATTGACATCAGTAACAAATACCTTTTTGTTGTCCTGAATTGAGATGTCATTTATAGCAATACCTATGCTAATTAATGCCATACATATCTACCAGATGTGTCAGAGAAATATGCTAGACCTTCACAGAATATAGGTTGAATGTAGCTAAAATTACATTATAGATGTGGAAATGCATCCTTTGTGATAAAGAACTGACCTCTCTCCCTCCCTTCCCCCTTCTCTTTATACACACGCATGCACACACATATACACACATACACACACATCATGTCAACTATACTTTCCAGGACAGAGAAAAAACAACTTATACATTCAGTTAGTTTTACCTTATCTTTTCCATTGATAAAACTTTTCATGAAAAGCAAATTCTACCTTGCAAAGTCCAATTTATACTATAATCCTAACCCTAAAAAATACATTACATAATGTACTAAAATACTACTTGGGGTCTTCACAAACTACATTATCATCATGACACTTTACCAAATTGCATTGAAATTTTGTCCCTGGATTCTGTCATCTATACTGGTAGATCATTAACAATGAAAACTATGTATTAATCGTCTTCATTTCCTCATTCCTTCGGACAGAAATTGGTATGTAGTGAGTAACAGATTTTTTTAATAAACAGTTAAGTTCAGTAAAGTCATCAAAGTCACATTTTTGTCAGTGAATCCTAAATAATAAAAGCCTACTATGCAAATTGTCCCCTCAACCCGGAGTTTGACAGGGGGTTCGACCACTCGCTATGATGTGTGTTGACCACCAGGGGGCAGTGAAGAACATGGCAGGCATCAGCAATGCAGTGCTGGTAGCGGGCGGCTGTGGAGGCACTGCAGGCCCCAATGGCCCCGACAAGAGCGGGACCGCAGTGGGATGGTGGAGTAGGTGAGAGGGTAGTGCCAGGCCAAGGCGGGTGCTAGTGAGGGCCCGCTTGCTCTGCCAATCGCCCTGCCAATCGCCCCACAGATGGCAACCAACAGCGGCGGGCGGTGGGGGATGGGGCCACCGCACGGCTCCCAGGCACTGAGGGGTGGGGGCCCGGCTCCGATCTATCACCCCGCAGACAGGATGGTGGAGCAGGTGAGGGGGTGGCACCAGGACACAGCAGGGTGCCAGGCAGGAATGCAGGGATGCGAGCCTGAGGGCACGAGTTGGGGCAACCCTAACTCCTAGTCATTAGATAAGATAAACTGGTAAAGAACTCGACCAATAGGTAGCTCTCAATAAATGTGAACTACAATCAGGCTGAGCATGCCTCCTGGATTGCATGAGATAGCTGTGATTCATACTTAATTATTTTTTAATGGTAATATTTAATTTTAAATTTATATATTTTTTATTTCAGAGAAGGATGGAGAGAAATATCAATGATGAGAGACAATAATTGATTGGCTGCCTCCTGCATTGATCAAGCCCGCAACCCAGGATTGTGCCTTTGACCAGAATTGAACCCGGGACCCTTCAGTCCACAGGCTGATGCACTATCCCCTGAGCCAAACCAGTAAGGCATACTTAATTATTTATAGCTATCCCTGTCCTTCTCAAAAGTGTCCGAGTTTGGATAATAACTTTATACATTCATCCAAAGTATCATTAATTTATTATTTTTTTTATCAACAAATTATTTCCTTTTTTTAATCATTTTCTCTGATGCTGTTACATGACAAAAGTATTTTGGTGGGGTTAGAGTAAACAAGATTTTATTCCTTTTATTTTTAATATATTTTTATTGATTCCAGAGAGGCAGGGAGAGGGAGAAAGAGAGAGATATCAATGATGAGAGAGAATCACTGATCGGCTGCCTCCTGCACACCCCCTACTGGGGCTCGAGCCCACAACCGAGGCATGTGCCCTGACTGGGAATGGAACCATGGCCTCCTGGTTCATAGGTCAACACTCAACCACTAATGGTTGGCCAGGTGGACATTGTTTTTCCAAACATATGTGACCACACAGAAGGTGTGATGCCTAATGGGGCTATTGTTCACGGAAAAGCTTAGGAGATGCTGCCTTCTGGACAACACTCCTTATTACTAACAGGGCCCGAAGCACCTCATCAGACCCTTTGCAAGGTAAACCAAGCCCAAAACTCTCTTCAGGGAGGGGTGAGTTATGGGGAACATCCATACAGCAAGATTCCAGGTGACACCAGAGGAAGGCAGGTGTGAGCATGGAGCTCCTGGAACCCTGAGAACCCACAGTACACCAGCAAGGCTCCTGAACTGGGAGATGCAGATACAAGGGATGGGGTGAGCCAGCCTGAGTCACCCTCCCGCCTAGGCGAGGTGTTCTCTGAGCTAGAACCATCTTAACATCTCCATAAAAATATATTAACAAGCCATCTTTTTTTGTTTTTTTTTTTTTTACAAAATTCTGCATGCTGTCCTGGCTGGTTTGGCTCAGTGGATAGAGCGTCGGCCTGCGGACTAAAGGGTCCCAGGTTCGATTCTGGCCAAGGACATGTACCTTGGTTGTAGTCATATCTCCAGTGGGGGGTGTGCAGGAGGCGGCTGATCGATGTTTCTCTCTCATCGATGTTTCTCTCTATCCCTCTCCCTTCCTCTCTGTAAAAAATCAATAAAATATATTTTAAAAAATTTTTGCATGCTGTTTCTGTATATTTCATTTCATTTGCACTTTCCAACTGACAAGCAAGAGGCCCTACTACAGTATTCCCCATCATTACCTTTCGTATTATTTACTTTGAGTCCTTGACGAAGGCCCCAAATTAATTTATGGAATGGCCTTTCAAAATAAATAAGTAAATAAATAAAAGTGTTTACAACACACACACATACATATATATATATATATATATATATATATATATATATCCTATCTAATAAAGAGGGAATATGCTAATTGACCCTCACACCATAGCAAAGATGGAAGTGTCCACAGCCAATAAGGAGTTAATATGCTAATTGACTGTCCCACCCTCAAAGATGGTGGCACCCACAGCCACAAGGTGGCAGCACCTAGTCCCCTCAGCTCCCAAGCTGCCCAGGGCCAGCCCGAGGCACAGACAAACCTCAGATGGCAGCTGCCCAGCTCCCCAGGGCTGGCCCGATGTTCAAGCAAGCCTCAGATGATGGCTGTCCAGGCTCCCAGGGACGCCCAAGGCTCAGGTAACCAGGGCCAGCTGAGGCTTGCGCTGCCAGCAGTGGCAGCAGCAGAGGTGTGATGGGGCGTTGCCTTCCTCTGATCGCCGGGTCACCTCCCACCCCTGAGGGCTCCCGGACTGTGAGAGGGGGCAGGCCGGGCTGAGGGACCCCCCAACCAGTGCATGAATTTTCATGCACTGGGCCTCTAGTGTGTGTGTGTGTGTGTGTGTGTGTGTGTGTGTGTGTGTGTGTGTATACACACACACTTATATATCTGTATATATACTATGCAAATACATATATGTTTATATATGGGGAGCCTAGTAGAGTGAACCTAGTGAAATAGAAAATGACTTCAACTCCTGCTAGAGATAAATAGGGCAAAGGACAACTTTTGAGTTGAACTAAAAGGAATCAATAGCTTGGCCTGTGTGGCTCAGTGGTTGAGCATCGACCCATGCACCAAGAGGTCACTGGTTTGATTCCCCAGTACACATGCCCGGATGGCAGGCAAGATTGCCAGCAGGGGGTGTGTAGGAGGCAGCCAATCCATGTTTCTCTCTCATCATTGATATTTCTCACTCTCTCTCCCTCTCCCTTCCTCTCTCTAAAAATCAAAAAAATATTTTTTAAACAAAAGTTCACAGTTAAATTGGGGCCATGAGCTTACTTCTGAAATCCTACTGCACCTTCCCTCCGAGATTCCACACTCTGTTCCATGCTTCCATGTCTCTGGATCCACTCCATTCATCAGCTTATTTTGTTAATTAGATTCCACATATGAGTGAGATCATGTGATACTTGTCTTTCTCTGACTGGCTTATTTCACTTGGCATGATAATCTCAAGGCCCCTCCATGCTGTCTCAAAGGGTAATCATTTCTTTTTTTATGGCTGCATAGTATTCCATGGTATAAATGTACCATAGCTTTTTTATCCACTCATCTACTGATGGACACTTGGGCTGTTTCCAGATATTAGCTATTGTAAATTGTGCTGCTATGAACATAGAGGTGCATACATTCTTTCTGATTGGTGTTTCAGGTTTCTTAGGACTTATTCCTAGGAGTGGGATCACTGGGTCAAATGGCAGTTCCATATTTAATGTTTTGAGAAAACTCCCTACTGTTTTCTATAACAGCTGCACCAGTCTACATTCCTACCAGCAGTGTAATAGGGTTCCCTTTTCTCCACATCCTCGCCAGCATTTGTCATTTGTTGATTTCTGGACAGTAACCATTCTGATAAGTGTGAGGTGATACCTTATTGCCATTTTAATTTGCATGTCTCTGATGATCAGTGACTTTGAGTATTTTTTCCTATGTCTCTTGGCCTTCTGCATGTCTCCTTTGGAGAAGTGTCTATTTAGGACCTTTGCCCATTTTTTAATTGGATTGTTTGTCTTCCTTTTGTATGTTATACAAGGTCTTTATATATTTTGGATATTAACCCTTTATCAGATGTATCATTGCCAAATGTGATCTCCCAAACAGTGGGCTCCCTTTTCGTTTTGTTGATAGTTTCTTTTGCAATACTCCCATTTGTTTATTTTTTCCTTAGTTTCCTTTGCCCTATGAGATGTATCCACAAACATATTGCTATGAGAGATGTTTGAGATTTTGCTGCCTATGGTTTCTTCTAGGATTTTCATGGTTTCCTAACTTACAATTATTTTTTTTTTCCATTTTGAGTTTATTCTTATGTATGGTGTAAGTTGGTGGTCTAGTTTCATTTGCTTGCATACATCTATCCAATTCTCCCAACACCATTTATTGAAGGGACTGACTGACTCCATTGTATGCTCTTGCCTCCTTTGTCAAATATTATTTAAGTGTAATGGCTTGGTTTGATTTCTGAGGTCTCTGTTCTGTTCCATTTATCTATATTCCTGTTCTTGTGCCAGTACCACACTATTTTGATTACAGTGGCTTTGTAGTATAACTTGATATCTGGTATTGTGATTCCTCCAACTTTGTTCTTCTTTCTCAAGATTGTTACAGCTATTCAGGGTCTTTTTTGGTTCCATATAAATTTTTTGAGTATTTTTTTCTAGATCTGTGAAATATGCTGATGGTATAATAAGGATTGTATTGAATCTGTAGATTTCCTTGGGTAGTATGGACATTTTAATGATGTTAATTCTACCAATCCATGAATACAATATATGTTTCCACTTGTTATATATTCCTCTATTTCTTTTTCA
Organism: Plecotus auritus; assembly: GCF_963455305.1. Lineage (NCBI taxonomy): Eukaryota > Metazoa > Chordata > Mammalia > Chiroptera > Vespertilionidae > Plecotus > Plecotus auritus. The sequence continues at coordinate 112,849,282 of NC_137775.1, read as the reverse complement.
ACATCCTTTAGTTTTTTGAGTACATATCTTTTACCCCTTGGCTAAGTTTATTCCTAAGTATCTTAATTTTTTTGTTGCAATGGCAAATGACTGTTTGTTTAGTTTCTCTTTCTGAGAATTCATTACTGGTGTATAGAAATGCCATAGATTTTTTTGGTGTTGATTTGGTATCCTGCTACATTGCCAAATTCATTTATTAATTCTAGTAGTCTTTTGGTGTAGCCTTAGGGTTTTCTATGTACATCATCTGTGAATAATGACAGTTTTACTTCCTCCTTTCCAATTTGCATGCCTTTTATTTCTTCTTTGTGTCTGATTGCTGTGGCTAGCACTTCCTGTGCTATGTTGAATAAGAGTGGTGAAAGAGGGCATCCCTGTCTTGTTCCTGTTCTTAGGAGAAATGGTTTTAGTTTTTGCCCATTAAGTGTGATGTTCGCTGTCAATTTGTCATATATGTCCTTTATCATGGTGTGATAAACTCCCTCTAGTCTTCTTTGCTGAGAGTTATTATCAAAAATGGGTGTTGAATTTTGTTGTATTTTTTTTGCATCTATTGATATGATCATGTGATTTTTGTCTTTCAATTTGTTTATGTGATGTAACACGTTTATTGATTTGCAAATACCAACCTTGCATCCCTGGAATAAATCCCACAAGGTCATAGTGTATGGTCTTTTCAATATATTGCTGGATCTGATTTGCTAATATTTTGTTAAGAATCAGGAATATTAGCCTGTAATTTTCTCTCTTTGTAGTATCTTTATCTGGTTTTGGAATTAGGATAATGCTGGTCTCATAAAAAGAGCTTGGAAGTGTTCTTTCCTCTTGGATTTTTTGGAATAGGTTGAGAAGAATGGATGTTAGTTCTTTGAATGTTTAGTAAAACTCCCCTGTGAAGCCATCCAGATCCAGGCTTTTGTTTGCTGCGAGTTTCCTTATTACTGCCTCTATTTCATCAGTTGTTATTGGACTATTTCAGGTTTTCTGATTCTTCCTGATTAACTTTTGGGAGACTGTATTTTTTAAAAATGTGTCCATTTCATCCACATTGTCCAGCTTGTTGGCATATAGTTATTCATGGTATTTTCTTACAATCCTTTGTATTTCTGTGGTGTCGGTAGTTACTTCACCACTTTCATTTCTGATTTTATTTATTTGGGTCCTCTCTCTTTGTTTATTGATTAATCTGGCTAATGGTTCATCAATTTTGTTAATCCTTTCAAAGAACCAATTCTTAGTTTCATTGATTTTGTTGTTGTTTTTGTTTGTTTGTTTGTTTTAGTCTATGTCATTTATTTCTGCTATAATCTTTATTTCTTTCCTTCTACTTACTTTTTCTTATTGTTCCCTTTCTACTTCTTTAAGTTGTAGGGTTAAGTAGTTTATTAATTTTTCTTGTTTTGTGAGTAGTTCTATGAACTTCCCTCTCAGGACTACTTTTGCTGTGTCCCAGAGATTTTGGGTTGTTGTGTGTTCATTTTCAGTTGTTTACAGGAAGTTTTCATTTATTTCTTGATATCATGGTTAACATATTCATTTTTTAATAATATACTATTTAGCCTCCACATGTTTGAAAGTTTTTGGGTGATTTTACTGTAGTTGATTTCTAATTTCATTCTACTGTGATCTGAGAAGATGCCTGATCTTCTGGAATTTGTAGTTACTTTTTTGTGTCCTAACATGTGGTCTACCTTTGTGAATGACCCATGTGCACTTGAGAAGAATATATATTCTGCAGCATTGGGGTGAAATGTTCTATAAGTGTCAATTAAATTATTCGGATCCAGTGTGTCCTTTAGATTCACTGTTTCCTTGTTAATGTTTTGTTTGGAAGATCTATCCAGTGAAGTCAGCAGGATTGTTGTCAATCTCTTTCATAAAGCCCTCTAGAAGTTTTTTTTAAAATATATTTAGGTGCTCCTATATTGGGAGCATATATGTTTACCATGTTTATATCTTCTTGTCGGATTGATCCCTTTAGTAGTATATAGTGACCTTTACTGTCTCTTGTAATGGTCTTCATTTTGAAATCTATTTTGTCAGGTATGAGTATTACGACCCAAGCTTTTTTTTCTTTTCAATTTGCATGGGAATTATTTTCCATCCCTTCACTTTCAGTCTGTGTGAGTCCTTTGTTCTGCAGTGGGTCTCTTATAGATATGGTTCATGTTTTCTTATCTATTTAGCTACCCTAGGTCTTTTGATTTGAGTATTTAATCCATTTACATATAAGGTTATTATTGATAGGTACTTACTGTACTTATTGCCATTTTAAATCTTTATGCCTAGGATTCTCTCTCTATTTCCTCTTCTCATTACAGCAGTCCCTTTAGCATTTATTTTAATACTGGCTTGGTGGTGATGAACTCCATTAGCCTTTTTTTTTTTTCATCTGGGTAGCTCTTTATTTCACCATCTATTTTGAATGATAACCTTGATGGATATAGTAAGCTTGGTTTCAGATCCTTGCTTTCCATTACTTTGAATACTTCTGGCCTGTAGAGTTTCTGATGAGAAATCATCTGACAGCCTTATGGGAGCTCCTTTGTAGGTAACAGTTTGTTTTTCTCTTGCTGCCTTTAAGACTCTCTTCTTGTCTTTAATTTTTGGAATTTTAATTATGATGTGTCTGGGCATGGGCCTGTTTGGGTTCTTCTTGCCTCGGACTCTGTGTGCATCCTGAACTTGTGAGACTTTTTCCTTCACCAGGTTAGGGAAGTTTCCTGCTATTATTTCTTCAAACATAGTCTCTATCTCTTTCTCCCTTTTTGCTTACTATGTGAATATTAATATATTTCATGTTGTTCCACTGCTTTCTTAAACTGTCCTCCTATCTTCTTTTTTAAATTTAATAAACCTTTATTGTTCAGATTATTACCATTGTTCCTCTTTTTTCCCCCACATAGCTCCCCTCCACCCGGTTCCCATCCCACCCTCTGCCCTTACCTCCCCCACACTATCCTCATCCATAGGTGTACGATTTTTGTCCAATCTCTTCCCGCACCCCCCAGACCCCTTTCCCCCCGAGAATTGTCAGTCCACTCCCTTTCCATGCTCCTGATTCTATTATATTCACCAGTTTATTCTGTTAATCAGATTTTTTATTCATTTGATTTTTAGATTCACTTGTTGATAGACATGTATTTGTTGTTCATAATTTTTATCTTTACCTTTTTCTTATTCTTCCTCTTCTTAAAGAATACCCTTCAGCATTTCATATAATCTTGGTTTGGTGGTGATGAACTCCTTTAGCTTTTTCTTGTCTGTGAAGCTCTTTATCTGACCTTCAATTCTGAATGGTAGCTTTGCTGGGTAGAGTAATCTTGGTTGTAGGTTCTTGCTATTCATCACTTTGAATATTTCTTGCCACTCCCGTCTGGCCTGCATAGTTTCTGTTGAGAAATCAGCTGACAATCATATGGGTGCTCCCTTTTAGGTAACTAACTGTTTTTCTCTTGCTGCTTTTAATATTCTCTCTTTGTCTTTTGCTCTTGGCATTTTAATTATGATATGTCTTGGTGTGGTCCTCTTTGGATTCCTTTTGTTTGGGGTTCTGTGCGCTTCCTGGACTTATAAGTCTATTTCTTTCACCAGGTGGGGGAAGTTTTTGGTCATTATTTCTTCAAATAGGTTTTCAGTATCTTGCTATCTCTCTTCTTCTGGCACACCCATAATTTGGATGTTGGTACGCTTGAGGTTGTCCCAGAGGCTTCTTACAATATCTTCATATTTTTGGATTCTTTTTTCTTTTTGCTTTTCTGGTTGAGTGTTTTTTGCTTCTTTGTATTTCAAATCTTTGACTTGATTCTTGTGTTCCTCTAGTCTGTTGTTGAGTCTCTGTATAATATTTTTTATTTCAGTCAGTGTATGTTTAATTTCTAGTTGGTCCTTTTTCATATCCTCAAGGGTCTTGCTAAATTTATCAGCCTTTTCTAGGAAATTCTTGAAAAAGGTTTTGAACTCTATATCCAGTCGTTTGTTTTCCTCCATTTCTTTCATTTGTGATCTGTTTCTTTGTCTCCACATTTTTGCTGCTTCCCTGAGTTGGTAGAGTAGTTTTGTGTGCTAGGTGTCCTATAGGGCCCAGTGGCTCAGCCTTCCCAGTTACCTGAGGTGGACACTCTTGGTGCACCCCTTTGTGGACTATGTGCACAACCTTGTTGTAGTTAAGTCTTGATTGTTGTTGGTATCACTGGGAGGAATTGACCTCCAGGCCAATTGGCTTTGAGGATAAGCTGTTTCTATGCTGGGAGAACTTCTGTGCTGGAGACACCCTTATGAGACAAGACTTGCAAAATTGCAAAAGCCTCTGTGCTCAGCTTGGATGGGGCAGAGTCTCAGGGCGGAACAGACAGCCTTGGCTTCCCGTCAGCCCTGCCCTTTGAGGCCCCTGGGTCTCAGTGTCCCTCAGTAATCGCTGCAAGCACCTTTGAGAGAAAGCCACCCTCGAGTTTCGCCCGCTGCCAGACAGTCCAGTTTCTCCCTGAATGAGTCTGGGTTCCCAGAAACTTGCCCGGAACTGGAGTTCAGTGCAGTCGGGAGCTTCCATCTCCCTCCCGCTTTAGAAAGCCAGCCGCGCACTCAGCCACCCGTGCACTCAGCAGTCAGCCCTCTCTGCATGCGCGCACCTCCGGACCCCTGCCTTCCGCAGCTTCCCTGAGTCTTAGTGTGCTTTCTCTTTTCCTGACAGTCCAGATTCCCCCAAAATGAGTCTGGGTTCCCAGAGTCTCGCCCGGGACTGGAGTTCAGTGCAGTCGGGAGCTTCCGTCTCCCTCCCGCTTTAGAAAGCCAGCCACACACTCAGCCGCCCGTGCACTCAGCTGCCCGTCCTCTCCACACGCGCGTGCATCTCTGTACCTCAGCTTTTTGCAGCTCCTCTGAGTCTCTATGTGCTTTCCTCTTTCCTTCTAGTTGTAGAATTTCCACTCAGCCAGCTTTCCTGTGGTTCTGGATGGTGTCCATTGTGTCTTTTAGTTGTAGTTTTGATATTGTTGTGTGAGGCAGCAGTTTAGGTGTTTACTTATGCCAACATCTTGGTTTCTCTCATCCTCCTATCTTTTTAAGTGTTTTTCCTTTTTGGTTCTCTGATTGAGTGGTTTTTTTCTACCCTGTCTTCTAATTCACTGAACTGATTCTCCGCTTACTCTAATCTGTATATTTTTCCAATGTTTTCTTTACTTGTGCTATGTCATTTTTTATTTCCATTTTCATAGTTACTTTTCTCATTCTGTTGAGTAACTTTATTATAATTATTCTGAACTCTATATCAGATAAATTTCTTATCTCAGTTTCATTTATCTCTTCTGGTGAATTCTCTTGTTTTTTCATTTTTTTTTTTGTGTGTGTGTGTGTGTTTTTGTTGTTGTTGTTGTTGTTATTGTTGTTTTGTCTCCTCCTTTTGGCTACCTGTTAGGGTTTGTGAGTGTGTATTAGATAGATCTCCTATGCCTCTCAATCTCTAGTGCAGGACAGTGTCAACCACTGTTTCTGTCTCATTAGATTAGGCAAAGACTTGAAGCCTCCAGAGGTTGTCGTTGCCTGCCATTTGAATTCAGTCTTCAGTAGTCCTCAGACAATTGTTCACAAGTGTGTATAGAGTTTTTCCAACAGGGTGGGGTAATTGCTGCTGCCTGGAGGCTAATTGTTATTCTCAGTCTCTTAATGGGCCTCAGACACTCCACACAGTGGGGCAATAAGATAGGTCAATGTCTTCCCCCCAGGCAAAACCACATGGCTGGCAAATGTCTGACTGAGAAAGATGTCCTCCACAGTGTGAAGGAGTGACTCAGCACAGGAAACCAGGGGTGTCTGCTTTATGAGTTCTAACCCACAGCCCCCAACCCTGGTTTCTGCTCACACAGTTGCAGTCCTCTCTGCCCTCTCTATGTCAGAGCACAAGATGAGTGGCTATGCTCGAAATTTTGTGCGTTGGCACTTTATGAGGGTTCTTGCATTTCCAGACGTCTTTCCCTGGCAGAGATTTTTTGTTTATTTTCTGAAATATAAATCTGACGGTATTCTTCCAAGACCAAGGAAGCAAGGGATCAGGTAAACAGAAAATAAAGTCCTGCAGAGGACTCAAAGTAACAGAAGACAAGAAGAAATTCCCAACCCACTAGAATAATAGATCTGTTCCTCATATAGCCTTTAAATCCAAGCATGTTTCACTTATAAAAATTGTTGCATCTAGTGGTTAGGTTTCAAAGCAAATATTAATAGAAATAATAATATGATAAACATCAAAAACATCATAAGGATCACAAAACAAAAAAGCCAAACAAACAGTGGAAAGCAACTAGGTGCAGAATAAAACCAAGTTTTAGGGTACTTTGGAAAATCTAAAGAGATGGTTTTAACTCCCATTAGATTATGGCATTTGCTGTATATAAATGTAAGCTTAGTCTTGTCCAATTGAATTTTCAAGAGAGTTTGGAAAAATCATTGTGTATACGTGCATGTGTGAGAGAGGGAAAGAGAAGGAGAGAGGGAGATAGATGAGGGGGGGGCCAATTTTTAAAATAATTTTATATTTAAAAAATAGTAAATGTTAACAAACTCTATAAGGGACATTGACGACCTTTTTTACCTCATGGTTAAATTGAAGTGGTGACCTGAAGACATGTATAACATGGTTTGTAAGGAAAATCTAAACTGTTTTCTGGACAACCAATAAAAAATATATTTTAGTATACAGTCCATTGAGAAATTCTTGCTATTTAATTGTATTACCTAAACAGCCTGTGAATGCAATTTTTCATTCTCTCTTTTGCTCAGCTCCTTATCCTCTACTACCTCTTAAATATCTTCACTTGAATATTCTCATTCTAACCTTTCTTCAAATTAATAATGACTTACATAGCTTGAGAATGCTATCTCAAACCATCTCTTCATTCAAAAATACTCATGTTTTCTTAAATACATACCAAAAACTGCCAGATGTCTATATAAAATATCTTAAAACAACATTCTCCTCTTCCTTTACAATGACACTTTCCCCATTTCTCAAATTACAACTTAAATTAATATCTCTCACATGGACATCTCTTTGAACATCTCTCTCCTCATTAATCTTTTCAGAACATACCAGACCTAACAAATTGTCCAAATATATAATATTTTTATAATCTATTGGACTGGCATAGGGGGAGAGGTGCAATACTTTAATACCTAAATTCAATACATTTTACTTAAAATCATGCGAATATTTCCCTGGTGTGTTTATGACAAGTGCATCAATTAGTGTTTAACAGAATGGTCTCCTCAATGTTTAACCAATACACCAAAACTTATTAAACCTAATGCCCTTCATCTTAATATCAAATCTGCCTCTCCTTTACTTTGTTCCTGTAATCTTTTCTCCATTCTAGAATCAACCTGAATATACCATGTTCACCTTTATCATCCTTGAAAGTCTGAAATGGTCCTACCTAGAATGCCTTGCTCCTCTCAAATTCTACTTGTTCAAATTTTACCATACCTTTCAACACTCAGTTCAATTACCATCACCTCCATGAAGCACTGGCTTATATTCTTAACCATAAATCGTCAACTCACATAGCTTTTCCTCTACAATTCCTTATCGAAAACTGTTCACTTAATCTACCATGTAATGCATTTTTCCACAGATCTGATTGCTCATATTTAATTACAAATCATATGAAAATAGAGAATGTCTGATACATCTGTGTCTTTCTTAACAACCTAACTTTATTACAAAGATATTTCTAAACGATGTGACAAAGAATGGTGAGCAAGGTAGAAGCAGAGCAATTGTATAAATCAAACAAAGACAGTTATGTTAAACTCTTCTTAATTGTTTATATTAATCAATTCCAGGGAATTATTTTCATTACCATCATTTCCAAGTTCTAAATAAGCCTTTCAAAGATATGTCTCATACAGGACAACCAAGTCAACTTACTTCTGTAAAAAATGTATTAGACAAACTTTACTAAGATAGTCAAAGCCTGGCCAATGTGGCTTAGTTGTTGAGCATTGACCAATGTGCCAAGAGGTCACCAGTTCAATTCCTGGTCAGGGGACATGTCCAGGTGGCAGGCTTAATTCTCAATACATGGTGTTCATGCGTCAGCTAATTGAGGTTTCAATCTCTCTCTCCCTCTCCCTTCCTATCTCTCTAAATAATAATAATAATAATAATAATACATACATTTTTTAAAAGACTGTTAAATAAAACACTTGGTTTTGAGAACCAAGATGGTAGCATAGGTAAACACCTGTATTCACTGCCTCCCACAACTACATCAAAATTACAACTAAAATACAGAACCATCATTCAGAACCACCTGAAATCTGGCTGAATGGAATTCCTACAACTAGAGAAGTAAAGAAGAAAGCATACTGAGATTGGAAGGAGGGGCAGAGGTGCAGAATGGGCTGGTCCAGCACCCTTGTGTTGGACCACATATATCTCCACTGTGGAGGCCTTCTGTGAGAAGCCCATACCAGTCCCTCAGCCCAGGGATTCAGAGCTGAGAAGAGAAGCCCCCAAAACTTTGGGCAGTAAAAACCAGCAAGGATTTTAGCTCAGTGACATGGAGGCTGCTGGAAACCCAGGCAGTTCCTTTTAAATGGTGGGTGCACAAACTTATTTGCTCCTCTGTGCTCCACTGATGGGTAGAGGCTTTGGGGGATTTAAGGACATATGGGGAGGAACTAGATTTCCTGGCATTGGGGCAGAAACTCGGGGGTGGCTTTCTCACAGATGGAGGTATTCACAGGAGTCATTGTTCCTGTGTTGGGATCTCTCCTGTTGCACGCAGCCATATCTGAGTTTCCATCAGCCAGGCTCCCACTATTCACTCCACACTGGTGATTCCCTGAGATCCCACCCCATCCAATTTGCGACCCCACCTAAGTTGTTTGCAGTGGTTTTTCCATATGAATGGCCTGTCCTGGCTCAGGCTTCAGACTTTGCTAAAATCTCTCAAACAAGCAGCAGCTGGTGCTGGCATGCCCCATTCCTATCAAGAAGAGGCCAAAGACCCAGAACTAGTACAAGCCTGCCTTGCTCACAGCTTGGCCTTGCTGAGCTACTTCTAAGCCCAATACAAGTACAGCCATCTGCAGATCCCTCTGTAGCTCCTGCTGGGTGGCCCCAGGCAGTGGCCGACTTTGCACCTTCTTGGGGGACCCCAAAGCCAGTCCAACCAGTACACAACCACTTGTGGATGTGTACAACTCTACACATCCACAAGCAACACATCAAAGGCAGACTCAGTGAGCACCAAAGCTTTACTGAAGCAAGTCCTGCTCCATAGGGGTATCTCCTGCACAGCAATTCTTCCACTGAAGTTGCAGCTGGTCCTCACAGCCAACTGGCCTGTAGGTAATTTATCTCAGTGAGGCCAACAGCAATTAAGGCTCAACTACAACAAGACTGTGCACACAGCCCACACAGAGACACTCTTAGAGTGCCCAGCTCAGGTGACTGGGGAAGGTAAGCCACTGGGCTTTACAAGACACCTAATACACAAGGCCACTTTACCAATTCCAGGGGACATAGCAGCTCTGCCTAATATATAGAAACAAACACAGGGAAGCAGCCAAAATGTGGAGACAAAGAAACATGTCACAAATGAAAGAACAGAAGAAATCTCCAGAAAAAGAACTCAATTAAATAAAACCCAGAAAAATACTAGATAGACAGTGCAAAACCATGGTTATAAGGTTGCTCAAGGATCTTAATGAGAACTTCAAGGGACTTAGTGAGACTTTCAAGGATCTTAGTGAGAATTTCAAAGACATGTGACAATCAGAAATTAAGCATACACTAACTGAAATAAAGAATAATTTATAGGACCCTAGCCAGTTTGGCTCAGTGGATAGAGTGTTGGCCTGTGGACTGAATGGTCCCGGGTTCTATTCCAGTCAAGGGCATGAGTTGCAGGCTTCAACCTCAGTAGGGGGCATGCAGGAGATTGTTGATCAATGACTCTCTCTCATGATTAATGTTGCTAACTGTCTCTCCCTCTCCTTTCCTCCCTGAAATCAATAAAATATATATTTTTTTAAAAAGCACAATTTATAGGGATTCAACAGTAGAGTAGAGGATTCTGAGAATCAGATCAACTATTTGGAATATGAGGAAGCAAAAAACACCCAATCAGAAGAGCAAAAAGAAAAAAGAATCCAAAAATATGAAGATAATATAAGGTGCCTCTGGGACAATTTCAAGTGTACAAATACTCTCATTATTGGGCTCCGAAAAGGAGAAGAGAGAGAGCAAGATATTGGAAACCTATTAGAAGAAATAATGACAGAAAACTTCCCCTACCTGTTGAAAGAAATAGATTTACAAGTTCAGGAATCCCAGAGAATCCCAAGCAAGAGGAACCCAAAGAGGACCACACCAAGACACATCATAATTAAAATGCCAAGGAATAAAGACAAAAAGAGAATTATAAAGGCAGCAAGAAAAAAGCAACAATAAAAATTTAAAATAAAATACTTGGTCTTAAATACCTACTCTGAAGTTCTGACTCAACATTAAAATTTAGAACCCAAAACAAAGTTATAGGGTGTGGTGTGTTTTTTTGCAAAAATCACATATGGTAATTTGTCTTAAATGATACAATAAATCTCTCATAAGGACCATAAAAATTATTTTTTGTGTCTTATGAATAATAGGATCAATGCTTATGTACCCAACAAACTGGAGTTACCCAAGGAATTATAGGGGTTTGAAAGAGAAATACAAAATTACATTCTAAATGGTAATTGTATTAGTAGTACATTTTAGAAAACAGAATATTTAGACGTTAATTATTTTAGGGAAAAGAAATTACCTACATAAAATTTTGGTCAAGCATGATGCCTGACATACAGCTAGTTGTCAGTGAATGACCAGGATCTTCTAACTGGGAAGACCCTGTGAATTTCCAAATCACCCCCAACTTTGGAGGTTTCCAGGAGAGATTCACAGAAGAAACTACTTTAAGAAAGATCTCAGAGAGTGTAAGTGGCAGAGATAGGACTTGAGCTCCGTGTTAGACCCCCCACTGCAAGGATGATGGGCCAGGTACAGAAATTCACCAAGGCAGAGAGCCCTGAATACCTAGCAAAGGGAAAAACTTGGAAAGAAAAGAATCTGGCCCCCCTGGAAACCTATCCTCCATCACAAGATTTGGATCCCTGATCTTCCCCTCCCTAAAGATAACATCTGGGCCTCAGTTGTATTTCAGCTCCATGCCCAAAAAAGCAGCAAGAACAGACAACTGGTGCTGTGGCTGCCTCAGGACCAGCTATATTGACTAATGACTAACCAATCAGTGGAGACCATGAGCCTGAAAGAGCACACCTGGAAAGCTGAATATTCTATTAAGATACTTCTCTGAGATTTCCCCTAAGATTTCCATCTGCAACAAAGAGATAAATATGCACAGGGCAAAGGACTCAGTGAACCCTCTCCCTCCAAGGAGCACACCTGTGCCATTCCCCCACTGGCACGTACCCAATAACCTCTAAGGGACCCCATGAAACTAGCAACCAGGGGAGTAATGGGCAGCAGCAGCTGCTCCTGGGCTAACCCTCTGAACCTGTCTCCAAGGCCCCCTTTTCTCTGTGTAGCCCAAGCATATCAAACTCACGGCCTGCAAGCCGCATGTGGCCCACAACGAATATTTTTGTGGCCCAGCTAATATAACAGTATGTAAGAAACTTTTTTTTTTTAATATATTTTATTGATTTTTTACAGAGAGGAAGGGAGAGGGACAGAGAGTTAGAAACATCGATGAGAGAGAAACATCGATCAGCTGCCTCCTGCACACTCCCTACCGGGTATGTGCCCGCAACCAAGGTACATGCCCTTCACCGGAATCGAACCCGGGACCCTTGAGTCCGCAGGCCGACGCTCCATCCATTGAGCCAAACCAGCTAGGGCTGTAAGAAACTTTTTAATAAAACTTTTGTAGTTTAATTTTTACAATATTCTGTTATACATAATCTATATAATAAAGAGGTAATATGCAAATTGACTGTCACTCCAACACACAAGATGGCCACCCCCATGTGGTCCAAGATGGCTGTCCTCATGTGGACACAAGATGGCCGCCACAAGATGTCCTGCAGGGGAGGGCAGTTAGGGGGGACTGGGTGGAAAAGGAGGGAAGTTGGGGGAGACCCAGGCTGACAGGGGAGGGCAGTTGGGGGGACCAGGCCTGCAGGGGAGGGCAGTTGAGAGGGACAAGGCCTGCAGGGGAGGGCAGTTATGGGTGACTGGGCTGGCAGAGGAGGGCAGTTGGGGGGGACCCAGGCCTGCAGGGGAGGGCAGTTGGTAGCCATCAGGCTGGTAGGGAAGGGCAGTTAGGGGCAATCAGGCCAGCAGGGGAGCAGTTAGGCGTTGATCAGGCTGGCAGGGGAGTGGTTAGGGGGTGATCAGGCTGGCAGGCAGAAGCAGTTAGGGGCAATCAGGCAGGCATACAGGCAAGTGTTTGGGAGCCAGCAGTCCTGGATTGTGACAGGGATGTCTGACTGCCCATTGAGGCCCGATCCCACTGGGACCGGGCCTCAACAGGCAGTTGGACATCCCTTGAGGGGTCCCAGATTGGAGATGGTGCAGGCTGGGCTGAGGGACACCCCCCTGCCCCATGCACAAATTTCGTGCACCGGGCCTCTAGTTACTAATAATGAACTACAACGGTCGCTAATGACTAATTACTGTAATTGTGTTGCATGCATTTCCCTTATGCACAGGGACACCATTTCTCTCCACTAATACCAGCAGAGAGTATTTTAGCAGCCAATGGCCACGTCATTCGTCTTGTGCTGACTTGTTTGGTGTGCACAACAGGAAATATTTCACTTTTAGAGAACAAGAAAAATAGGTTTATTTGCGTTACACTTATTAATTTGTGCAGACTACTCAGTGTCTGGTAAGTTAATGTTTAAGAAAAAATATTAACTTTTATTAAAATGTTCTATTATTTTATTTTTACGATTACTCATTTATTTCAGCCCTTTGTAGTCAGCATGTCTCTATTGAAATAAACTACGTTTCTATGAAAATTGAAGCTTTTGTTTTTTTGTGGTCCACATAAACTTAAACCTTGTTTATTTGGCACCTGTTAGCCTTTGAGTTTGCCTTGCTTGGTGTAGCCCTTCCCTTTGGATATTCCCATCCTTAAATAAATTCAGTTTTCTTTATAATCACCATCTGAGATAGCTATTTAGCCTGCTTGCCTACCACCACATTATCCTTTCACTCAGTATAACTGTTCTCACCCAGAGTCTATCCTTTTGGAACCAATACAAGTGGAATTTACTCAAAATTTAGTTAATATATAAATATACACATATAATATTTACTTTATGTATCTGTATTTCAAAATAACTAATTTCCACTCATTAACATATATAATCAAAATGAGAAAACACTAATATTCTTTGTACATGTTATCTATAATGTATGCTTATTTAAACACATTTAGTTTCCCATTAAACATATTCACTTGTATAATATGCATATGTATAACTACAGAGTCAAATAAGGATATCAGACTTTCAAAACTAGTAATCTTCCATTCTCAAAAGGGCTTACCCAATATCAGCATCAATAGATTCACATTTAAAGGAGATCTACTCATTTTATGCAAAATTTCCGAGTAGTTGATTACATATTAACTTATTTATGAGATGGGGAGAAAATCTCAGAGCAAACAAGCAGGAGAGGGAGAAAAAAGAAACAAAAAACTACCTTATCTATATTGCCCTGACAATTGAGTTTGGACAACAGTATTTTCTAAATGTAACCTATTCAGGGCTGGATATGTAATTACCTTCAGCTCATAGTCTAGACATTAATGCTTTCATAGTATTTAAGACTCCTTGTAACAGGCTTGCAGCTTTAAGTAAGCAAGGATAAATCTTGACCAGATAAATTAGCAAAGAATGCAATAAAAGCTGCAATAAAAGAACTTTATCCTACAAACCTTCAAGTTGCTGCTAAATGAGTTTTCTTTGAAATGCAGATCAGTTGAACTAGATTAGTGAATTTTAGCTGCTGTCAACATCATAACAAAATACAAATACAATTGTTCACTGGCCTTATCTCCATGCTTCCATCTGCTGCCTTGTTATTTATTTTCCTTGATTTACTATGCAGATCTAAATAAGGCACATCAAGGAGGGCTTACAACACAATGGCTTCTTAAGCTTTATATCAAGGTATTTGAAACTGAAGCCAGGAAAGGGCTGCCATCAAAGACATATCTCTAATGAACTTCCATATCAGAGAAGGTTTGGTATTTAGTACTGCTGTGAAAAGAAAGAGCGACAAATCAGAACGGCCTATGAAAGAAAATACCCACAAATCTTGATGAGATTAGCACATCTGAGAATTAATATCCCAATAAAAATGATATCTGGTACCTTGAAGAGTTAACTGCCAACCTTTGCAAAATAATGCACCGTGTCAGGAGCAGGGGAATCATTTGACAAGGTTAAAAGGGCAGGGAAGAATTTTTTATTTTCCCCCCAGAGCTAGAAAATAATATTTTTACTCCTGTTTATTGTAAATCCATGTCAGAATGAACAGAATTCAACATAATTAACACAATTAACAAATTATAACATTACTTTCTATGTCATATGCATTTTGCACTATTTTTTCAAAAAGAAATCAGAAACAACTTCACAGCAATGTAATCTAAAATGACAGCATGCAACATTTCTTTATCAATCCTAGTATCTCCCTTCCCCCCCCCCACAGCTATATATGGCAAGACAGAGTAAATTTTTAGTCATTTTGCAAATCCTGAGGTGCCATTTTTATTACGTGCCAATACTCTTCAAGAAGTACAGTAAATAAGAAAAGAATTTCCTTCAACTCTCTCTTGTCCCATCCGCCCCCAGCAATTTGTATTCCCGATTTTATTTCTAATGTGCCTAATTTGAAGAAGACTATGATTCACAAACATTAGTGAAAGTTTCCAACAAACTCTGCTTACATTACTATTTGACAATTTCTTTCCCTGAGCAGTAAGGTCTATAAACAAATGATATTTTTTCCCTTAAAGAAAGCATTTTAATCATTTATGTCATTCTATAGCAAAGAAAGATCCCACAAGCAAGCTCTGTTCTGTGGATCAATCAGATACAAACCAAAGTAGACATGTTGTGGACTCCAGTGCCTGGAAATCCTGCTGCAGGCTCACCAGATGATGAAAACTGAGGTATGCAGTGTAGGAGCCCCATGTGGCATTCAGTAGCTGATGGGCATGTCAAACTTCACAACTACCCTACAGTCAATGACAGCAAACACCTTCCCTATTCTTGTCTCCAAACATAAACTTGCCTCTCTATCCTCTCTCTGAATTATGGGCAGTCTTCCAGAAACAAAGCCCCAAACAGAAACTATACAACAGAAATCACGATAGTCTTTTTGCTGGATTTCATTTCATGTAGGTGATGTTCCAGACTTTTGTACAACCACAGAGACTGTTATGGCTTCTTGTTTAATGAAATGACAACATAACAGCATTGCATATGCAAAAGCAGGTGCTGTAACAGGTTTGACTACTCTTGACCTAAAGTATGTAAAAGAGGTTTATCTGCAACAGCTGTCTCAAAGGTATTGGTTCTCTGATGGGCAGTCAAAACTCCACCATCTGTAGAGTGTGCATTCAAAATGACAATATGAATTAAAAAACTGACCAACAGACCTTCCTTACCTTTATATATATGTTGAAATCCAAATGTGTGTATATACTGAGCTATTTTATTTATGAGTTCTAGATAAGGAAACTAAAATATATGTGTTGAAATGCAAAAAACAGTGTTAAACCAATCATTTCAGAACAATTCTTTTCACCATGTTGACATATTGTAAGATAACTAGTTACTAGATTTAATGATATTGTTATTTTATAGAGCAAAGTTTACACAGAAAAAAATAATCAAAATGATTACTTTACTGGATTTCTGCTACCCTAATTGTTTTCCTAAACTATCTTTATACTCAAATTTTATTTTTAGATCTTAAAAATAATGGAATTGTATGCATGAGTTTCCTAATAACTTTTACTTTCAGCTTCAATTTAGACAGGCACATTTTTCTACTGAGATTATAATTTTCTTTATGATAAGAGGCTATTTTTTCCCTTGCCCACTGAAGTAAAGAACTTAGGTCTGAACTTGACCCCTCACTGAACAGAAAGACTTGTTTTTTAGTTATATTGGCAGAAGGTAGTGATACCATTGTAATAACCTGGTTATTAATTAATAACTGGAAAGGCGCAAAGGGAAGCTACAGTTTAGATGCATGACCAGTATTAGACAAAAGCAGAGCAAGGACAATGGGCCAGGTACAGAAACCCACCCAGGCAGAAAGCCCCAGATGCTAGCAAGGGGCAAAACTGGGAAAACAAGAACCACACCCCCAGGGTAGCCTATCCCCCCTAGCATATCACTAGTCATTGGTTTGGACACCTGATCTTTCATATCACTGGTCAGGCAGTTTAAACCCCCTGATCTTTTCCTCCCTGAAGATAACATCTAGGCCTTGGTTGTATTTCAGCTCCAGGCTCCAGGCCCAGAAAAGCAGCAAAACTAGACAAGTGATGCTGTGGCTGCCTCAGGACCAGCTATATTGACTAATAAACCCCTGCCAAGGCACGAAACAATCAGTGGAGACCACAATCCTGAAAGAGCACACCTGGAAAGCTGATGAATATTCTACTGAGACACTCCCCTGAGACCTCCTCTAAGATTTCCACCTGCAAGAGAGATAAAAATATGCTCAGGACAAATGACCCAGTGAGCACTCTCCCTCATGCCCATGCCATTTCCCACAGACACATAGCCCCTAACCCTAAGGCTTGCAACCAGGAGAGCAATGGGCAGCGACAGCTCTTCCCAGGTGAGCCCCCAAACCTGTCTCCAAAGCCCCCATTTCTCTGACTTCTCATTAAGCCAAAGCAGTGCAGCCCAGCCGAGGCTTTCCTGTTGCTTCTCTGATGCCCTTCCTTGTTTCACTGTACTAAGTACATTTTTGCTGCCATCATTGACCCAGTACCCTTTGACTCAGTGCTGTGTAGCCCTTCCCTTTGGATATCATCATCCTCCATCCCCTTTTCCTTAAATAAATTCAAATTTTCTTCTGAGATGGCTATTTAGCCTGCCCACATACCACCAACTTCAACCTTTCTCCCAGTAAGGTCTGGGACACACAAAGAGGTTAACTGTCAGTCACACCAGAATAGGCGTGGCCACTGCAAGGACATGAAATCTGAGATACTTAACTCTTAATTCCTGAACAAAAGAAGTTCTCTGTCTCTCTCTTTGTCTCTCTACCTCTGTGTGTCTCTCTTTCTCTCCCCCTCTCTCTGTCTTGCATGCTGGGCTCCTGGCTCTCCTGTAGCTGGGGGCGTGCTCCCTGCATCCACCCACACAATGGACTGATGGACTGAATCTGGCCTGATGCTACACTGGACTCCACTCCACCATGGAATGGAAACTCTGGACACTGGCCTTGCTTCTAGTTTTATCTAAGCCCCAGCTGCATATTTTCCAGGACTAGTTTAAGAGACATGGGACTTTGCAAACTGAGGGATGTTACTCCTCACAAATAAAAATCACTCATTCTCCTGCAGGAGTCTTAGAAAATTCCTTTTCTCAAGATATCACAAGAACTCCACTCCCACCAGCAATGGAGGAATTCCACCCACCCAATCCTCCAGCAACAGTAGCACCATGAGCACCAAGCTCCAAGTCAGATGCTCTTTCTATGGTCTAATTTCCTTGTCAAAAGATGTTATAATCACAAATCTACAATGGGTAGATGAACTGAGTATGGCATTAAAAAACACACATAAAAAAATCATTTGGGCAAAAAATGAAAAAGGATCCCAAGTCAAATTTATAGAAAAGATTCTTTAATTAACTTTTTGTCGAGAATATCTTTGTATATTTTCAGAAAACAACTCCAAGACCATGTGAATTCCTGCAACAGAGAGGAATTGACAGGACTGCTCCAGCCATGAAGACAGAAGAGAAACAGTCCAGAGATGGAAGACGCTGATGACGCCTTGCCATACTAGCAGTCAGCAGCTGTGCGTCGCGGCAGGTTGCCCAGGACCAAACCAGAGAGGGTCGGACCTGCATTACCACCATTTGTCCACCATCCAGAAGTGAAATATCATTGCTGACATGTACACATAAGGAACTGTTTGACATTGAAATAGGGACTCAAAAGAACTGGTGGCCCAGAAAGAAACTCACTACAGACTGATTCATTTGCCTCTCAGCATAACCATTATTGCTTGTCTCATTTTCGGTTCTTATAAGTGTATTTCTAGTATCACATGATCTCACTCATTTAGGGGAAATAATGAACAACATAAACTGATGAACAATAACAGACCTGGAGACAGGGAAGCATCGAACAGACTGTCAAACCCCAGAGGGAAGGTAGGGGAGGGTGGGGGTAAGGAGGAGAGATCAACCAAAGGACTTATATGCATGCATATAAGCCTAACCTGTGGTCATGGACAACAGGGGAGTGGGGGCATGCATGGGGAGGGGTTTGGGATGGGAATGGGGGGATGAGGACAAATATGTGATACCTTAATCAATAAAGAAATTAATTAAAAAATTTTCCTTATTTTCTTTAGAAATAACAAATTAATCCTATCTAATAAAAGAGTAATATGCAGATTAACCATCACTCCGTTACACCCTCAAGCCATATCCAAAAGCCACGCCCACAAGCCAATCAGGAGCGAGTATGCAAATTAACCCAACCAAGATGGCTGTGGCCACGAGGAGAGCAGGAGAGAGGCTTGGGTTTCCCTGGCGATGGAGGAAGCCAAGCTTTCCGCACACCCTGGCCAGCCCAGGCCTCCACTCAAGGCTACAAAGTTTCAATTATAGAAGATAAATAAACCCCAGATACCAGGGCCTCCGCTTCGGTCGCCAGGGGGCGTGGCCGGCCTGCAAACCACCATAGACCCCTCGCCCAGGCCACCTCATGCCCCAAGGGAACCCCAAGCCTGATCCAGGACACCCTTCAGGGCATACCAGCCAGCCCCCACCCATGCACCAGGCCTCTATCCTATCTAATAAAAGAGTAATATGCAGATTGACCATCACTCCAACACACAAGATGGCTGCCCCCATGTGGTCAAAGATCCTGCCCCCATGTGGACACAAGATGGCCACCACAAGATGGCCAGCAGGGGAGGGCAGTTGTGAGGGACCAGGCCTGCAAGGGATGGCAGTTGGGAGGGACCGGGCCTGCAAGGGATGGCAGTTGGGAGGGACCAGGCCTGCAAGGGAGGGCAGTTGGGGGCGATCAAGCCTGCAGGAGAGTGCAATTAGGGGCAAACAGGCTGGCAGGGGAGCAGTTAGGCATCAATCAGGCTGGCAGGGGAGTGGTTAGGGGGTGATCAGGCTGGCAGGCAGAAGCAGTTAGGGGCAATCAGGAAGGCAGGCAGGCGAGCAGTTGGGAGCCAGCAGTCCTGGATTGTGAGAGGGTTCCCAGATTGGAGAGGGTGCAGGCTG
This sequence comes from Plecotus auritus, assembly GCF_963455305.1. Taxonomy (NCBI): domain Eukaryota; kingdom Metazoa; phylum Chordata; class Mammalia; order Chiroptera; family Vespertilionidae; genus Plecotus; species Plecotus auritus. Next base: position 112,829,764 of record NC_137775.1, on the reverse strand, counting down.
GGCTGAGGGACACCCCCCACCCACCTCGCATGAATTTCATGCACCGGGCCTCTAGTCTTAAATAAATACAAAGGTTGTAAAGTTCAAACTATCTTTGAATTATAAATAAAAGTATTTGGTGCCATCTGATTGAAAAACAGAAAATAACATGACTACACATATACAAACATATGTTTAAATTAATTAATAATACCAAGAAACCTTGTCTCTGTTTTTGAAAAAAAAAAACAAAAAACAGAAACAGCATTAACTGCAGTTTTCAAACTCATTTAAAAATAATAAACTATTTCATACACACAAGTTTAACAAAGATCAAACTTAAGTCAAACAGCAATTTATTATGAAAACCTTTCAAACTTGAGTGAAATACATCTACCTCTTTTAAATGTTTTTGCTGTTTCAATTATATATTTTGAAATTTTGTTTTAGCCTCCAGAAACTTAAAATTTTTTTCTGCAATAGTATTCTTTTGTTTGTTTGACTGTAATTTTGTTTGTCTATTTGTTTTTTTCATGATGGAGAGACGGTAACTGATCATGGGAAAGGAGAAAGAAAAGCTAATACCTGCAGGCAACTGGTTTATTTTTTTCCCTTTGTTTTTCCCCACTCTGTTTTATCTTGTTGCTTAAACACTTAAGAATTAAAATACCACTTAGAGAAAAAAGCAAGGGTTTTCAATGGCTGTTTCTAACAACTGAGAAATCATTATGACCCCTTCAAAGCCTTTCGAATTTTTTTAAAACTGAAATTATTTACTTAATAGGTTATAACTGCCTTTTCTGAGCCACAGTAATCCATCATGTGAATAAATATTTAGACAATATTTTAAATATGAACTATGTATTTAACAAAATGCCACAATTCCAGGCTGTCATGTAAATATAGCTGGATCAAAAACATTCTGTTTGTACAATAAAAGCCCAGTTAGAAACACAATAGTTCAGCCAAGGACAGAAAATTGATATGTAGGGAAACCTCAAGAGCATAAAGTGACCACCAGTGACATAAACCATTGCAATTTTAAGAAGTTTAAAATGTTGTTTTGTTAAAGTAGATATCATATAAAGAATACACGCCTATTTTAAGCAGATATTAATAAACCTTAAAATTTTACCATTTATGAATACAAATTATATTTATTTAATTAGCAACAATGCAGTCCCTTCCCCCAGAAAAACCCACACACAATAGAGTGGCACTATATGTACTAACAGGGAACATTTCCAGAAGCAGAATACATCGAGTGTACATGTTTATATTACCATATGTAAAAAATGACATATAGAGACATATGTTTACATATGCATCGACTATTTCTAGAAAAATACCAAGAAACTGCTTATTGTGATTGTTCCTTGTAAGGGAGAAATAGATACTTAAGATAGTACTTCCTGCTCTAACTGATTTGGCTCAGTGGATAGAGCATTGGACTGAAAGGTCCCAGGTTCGATTCTGGTCAAGGGCATGTACCTTGGTTGTAGGCACATCCCCAGTAGGAGGTGTGCAGGAGGCAGCTATTCAATGTTTCTCTGTCATCGATGTTTCTAACTCTCTATCCCTCTCCCTTCTTCTCTGTAAAAAATCAATAAAATGTATTTTTTTTAAAAAAAGATAGTGCTTCCCCAATTTTTAATGATTCCTTACAGAGAAATCAATACCAATTACATGGCACATGGGGACAAATGAAGGGCCAGCTGTCTGAGGCTCCACCCTTTTTTGCTAGGGGAGTATAAAAACAGGACTATCTCTTCACACCCTTAAAGTAAAAGAGGCACAGAAGGCTATGAGGTATTAAGTATTACCTGTTTTTAATAATTAAATTAACATTGACCAAGTTAAATTGACCATTTAAAGTTTATCAGAAAAGAAAGGGACTTAATATAGCTACTCAATCTTTTTGCAGTTTTTTTTTTAATTAGTAGCTACAAGAAAATCTCACTGAATATTAAATGGTGCTCAAGGAATTCCTAAATCTAATTTTAAAATGCTGATGATGATTCTGTTATCAGTGGGGAGTACTCTGTGTCTCAATGGAAGTGGGCTTTTTGCAATGTGACAAGAAAAGGAATTTTCTGAGACTCACACGGGAGAATGAGTGGCATTTATTTGTGTGGAATTAAACTCCTGAGTTTCCAAGGTCCCCTCCCTCTCCCTCCGATCCACCATGGAAGAAGTCCAGCTGGGTCTTCAGCGGGGCTAGGATGGAAGCCATTGCCCAGGGGTTCCACGTTCCATCCGTGCACAGTCCAGTACAGCATCAGGCTAGCTTAGCTTGTGCTTCCATCTGCAGTCCATGGTGTATGGGGTCTGCATGGCCATCGGCCCTGTGGCTGCTAGGGCCGCATGGCTATGGAGGGAACACAGGCAAGGGCAGGGACGCAGGAGCATAGCCAGAGGAATAAGGGACGCACAAGAGAGAATTCTTTTGTCTGGGAATTATGTATTCTCAAATTGGGCATGCTTACAGTGGCTTCTCGCCCTCTGGCCATCTGCTTTTGTTTCCAGGCTAGCCTGGCAGGCAAGCACCTTCCCTTCATCATCCCCACGTTACTTTGCATGTGACCACCTTCCCTTTTGTCCAGTCCCTTTCCCCAGTGGTCTGCGGAGAATGGACCTGTGGTCCACTGAGGAGTGTGAAATTACACCTTCCTGATGAATCTGCCCAGGTGGCCATGCTTATAATGTCTGGTGTCCCCCTTTGTTTTCTAATATTAATAACTAGCTAATCACAACAGTAACAATAATATGTATAAAATCTGCACCAAGAGTTCTCAAACCAGAGTCCCTTACACCATGTTTCACCATGATATGTTTATCACTTCCTTAGTATTTCAAATAATACAAAGGAAATTACTGTTTCACTTAAGATAAGAGTACTAAAAATAAATTAAATATTATCCATGATTCTGCTATATTTTATTTTACATTTATTTTCAACTCATCGCAGGTAAGACAAAGGTCTCACTTGTTAGCTTAAGAAGCTCCAGCTGACATTTAATTTTATTTGATTAAAAACAAGTGGAAATAATTTATTATTTTACTATTTTAATAAATGCAATTTGTTAGCTAGGTAAAAAAAGATTCAAGCCACAGTGAGAGTTAATAATAATATAAAGAAGAAAAAGTCTTGGTGGTAGTTAAACAGCTAGTGTTACTGATGTTACTCTAACCGCAGCAAATAGCAGATGCATACTGGAAAGCACTTTTATGCAAAGAAAATAAGATTTGAGCTTACTGCACCTTTCAGAAAAACAGTTTATTTTGTTTTTATAGTGAAACTACGTAACAGCTTTTATTTGTTTTTATATGAAAAAGTTTATGAATAATTGCTTATTTATTATATATTTGGCAAGTCTTTATTTCGTATATTTCAGATGATGTAGGTGACCCATAAAAGAAAGGAAGAAGTCAAGACCAGTGATCAAAAAGTAGCCAGGTAAAGACTGGAACTCAGAAAAAAAGATAAAGAGAAGAGGCTCTAAATTACTAGAGGAAAAAAAGATAGATTCAATACTTTTCCCAGAGGGAGAAAAATTCCAATAATCCAGGAAAAACATGAGGAACATTCAGGGTCATTGGGATAGTTAAGGAGTTCTTAGTACTGACTCTTACTCTGCCTCTAATGTCTAATCATTCAGTTGAAAATGTGCATGTCTACCATGTCCAGATAGTGTTCATCACTAGGAATCAAATGAATCAGTCCCACAAGCTGTATACAAGCCAGGGATAGGAGGTGGAGCTGGGCAATGATCAGTGTCAAATACTAATATTAACTGCATGGAAAGAGGAACTGAAGAAACTATAAGGATAAGGATGACTAAAAAGTAATCCAAACATGAAAGAATGAAAATCTGAGCTAGGACAGTGGCAATGGCGATGAAGTAAATAGGACATAGTTTATAGATGTTTATAAATCAGTGTCCATTTCACCTTGTGATTGACTAAGTGAAAGGAACAAAAGAGGGAAAATTACAAATGGCTTTCAGAGTTTTCTGTTTTGTTATATGTGATGGATACCCATGTCTTTCAACATGATAAGGAATATAACAAGGAAAGCAGTCAGCTAGGGTTTATACCTGTGGCGGCAGCCTTTAGGATAGGTCCGCATGATTTTCCCTCCTAGTATCTCTATCCTGTAAAACTTATTTCCCTGGAGCGTGGGCTGGATCTTCTAATGATCAGAATATGGCAAAACAATGGAATGGCATTTCAATAATTAGGTTTCAAAATATCTCTCACATGCTCACTGAAAGCCAGTTGTCATGTTGTAAATTCCATATGGTTAGGCCAATATACTAGCATATAACTAAGTGATAGGCCAACATTTTTCCTGTGAACAACACACACACAATAATTGAAGAAATATTCTTCCAATATTCAAAAACTATAATCTGGTTCAACAAAGGAGTCATTCACACAAATGATGAATTATTTAAGTTCCAATATACATCTTTGTTGTTTTACTCATATCTTTCCCCTCAACATAAGCAAATTATCAACCAACATTTATATTGAAACAAAACTCATTCTTTCATCAATTGCAAACCCTAAGCTGGCTACAAAAATTAATGGAAATATTCTAAATCTTAGACACAGGACTTGCATTTTCTTGAGTTAAGAGAAAATATTTTATAGTAACAAAACATCCTCCTTTATATGTGTACTAGAGGCCCAGTGTATGACATTCGTGCACTGGAGGGGGGTGTCCCTCAGCCCAGCCTGTGCCCTCTCACAGTCTGGGACCCCTCGGGGGATGTCTGACTGCCGGCTTAGGCCCCATTCTTACAGGGAGCCCCAAGGAGTCCTTAGGGCTGCTGAGGGAGCAGGAGAGGCTCCCGCCACTGCCTCTGCACTCGCCAGCTGTGACCCTGGCTTCTGGCTGAGTGGCGCTCCCCCTGTGGCAGTGCACTGACCACCAGGGAGGAAGCTCCTGATTAAGCATCTGCCCCCTGGCTGTCAGTGTGCATCATAGCGTCTGGTCATTTCACCATTCGGTCAATTGGCATATTAGCCTTTTATTATATAGGATGTGTTTCTGCCTTTGTATGTGCTTACATTTGGCCCTGGATAGCTTCTGGAGAGTGTTAAGTTTCATTTGCTTTATAGCCAAAGAGTAAGATAAAGTAAACCTTGTAACTCTTAGATTTAGTCAATTTACCAGGATTCAGATACTAACTCAGTCATTTTTGGTAGTGGATCTAAACTAGATACTATGTAAATCTCCTGTTAGTTGCTTAATAATTAAAAATCAAATTTCATGCATTGAGTCCTAATTTTACTATCGTGATAGCTAGTAAGATTCTAAGTATCAAAAAGTGACATGAGCATCAGATGGCTTGACAGGACCTTCGTGTCTCTCCCCTTGAAGTTACAACAAGTTGGACTGCTATATTTCCACCAAGGATTCCCTCTCAGGGCATAAACACCTCTGAGTCATTTGCACATTGAGAATTCTGGAGGTGTGTGTATCTGAGCAAACAGAGACAAAAGCCCTGTGCAGTCTGGTCTTTGCCTTGGCACCAGCTGACAGATTTCAGTGAAGGGACAGGGTGCAATGCCACTGGGCAAACTGGAAAGACAAAGCAGTCAGGCCAGGGGGCGCTGGCACACATTAAGGCTGGGCCCAGGGACAGGGGCAGAGAAGTGAGTACAAAGGGTCACAACATGCCATAACCTGTAATCACTGGAGACAGGGTTCTGCAGACATGGGAATCCACCCACCCTGTTCCCTTATAACCTTCACAGAAGTAAAATCCAGCCTAAGGGATCTGACCTAGTTGTGGCTAAACCCACTGGAGAAAACAGAGTCACAGACATGTGAACCTGCTTCCTCCTGCCCACGCCCCCCCAAACCCAATACCAGCATGGAACAGCTTGTTAGAGGCAACTCAATCAACTGAGAGCAACTCTGCCTGTGGCTTCTGGCTAAAGGAAGGCAATGCTGAGAACACAGGAGACCTATAGCTCACCACCTCCAATCCTCAGGAGTGGTGCCCAAGACCAAGGCAAACAGAGGCATAAAGGGTACACCTACCTCCTCGGGGAATACAGGGCAATTTCCATAGCCAAGGTGACACCTTCCCATAGAAATCCCTAAAGCCCAGCAGGACAACTAATAGAAACTACAAACTTGTGTTTCTACATTACTGATTGGAAAAAGTAAGACCTCGCCCTAACCAGTTTGGCTCAGAGCGTCGGCCTGCGGACTCAAGGGTCCCAGGTTTGATTCCGGCCAAGGGCATGTACCTTGGTTGCAGGCACATACCCAGTAGGGAGTGTGCAGGGGGCAGCTGATCGATGTTTCTCTCTCATCTATGTTTCTAACTCTCTACCCTTCTCCCTTCCTCTCTGTTAAAAATCAATAAAAAATATATTTAAAAAAGTAAGACCTCTATATATTTGTCTACCTGCTAAACACTGAAGTGTCAAATACTTAAAAAAAAAAAAGAAAAAAAAAGAGAGAGAAGCCTGGGGTGGCTCAGTGGTTGAGCATTAGTCCATGAACCAGGAGGTCACAGCTCCGTTCCCAGTCAGGGCACATGCCTGGGTTGTGGGCTTGGTCCCTAGCAGTGGGCATGAAGAAAAGGCAGCCAATCCATGTTTCTCTCTCATCAGTGTTTCTACCTCTCTATCCCTCTACCTTCTTCTCTAAAACCAATAAAAGTATTTTTAAATAAATGAAAAAAGAAAAGGAAGGAGGAGGAAAGAAGAGGAGTAGGAGGGAAAGACGAAAAAGAAGGAAGAAGAAGTTGTTTTCTTGCCACAAATACCCAGGCAGAAACATAATTCATCAAGCACAATGAATAACCAAGGCAACAAGGGAATTCAGGAAGAAAATGCTAAACCAACAGAAATTAAACTTAAAGACACGGGATTCTGTGCTTTACATGAGAGAATCCAAGTTTGCAGATATTAAAAAAAAAAAAAAACCAACAAGATACAAGAAAACTCAGAAAAGCAATTCAAGGAGCTCAAAAATAAAATCAACAATCAAAAGGATTACTTCACCAACCATACTGAAACTATAAAAAGAACCAAACAGAAATTCTGAAAAATACTCAATAAATGAGATGAAAAATGAACTAGCAAGCTGAAGAAATACATCAGCCCAGGTGGAGAAAAAAAAATCAATGACACAGAAGATAGAGATCTAGAAATGACTCAGGTGGAAGAAGAGAGAGAATGGAGAGTTAAATAAAAAATAAAATAAAAAGAGGAAAGACCGTCCAAGAACTATCTGACTCCATTAAAAAGAGCAACATAAGAATACTGAGTATACTAGAAGGAGAAGAGGGAGAGAAGGAAACAGAAAGTCTATTCAAACAAAAATCAATGAAAATATTCCAAACCCATGTAAAGAACTGGATCCTCAAATTTTTGAAAAACCTAACAAAACACTGAATTATCTCAATACACAAAGGAGAAGTCCAAAACACCTTATGTAAAAATTGTCAAAAAGTAAAATTGACAAAGAAAAAATTCTCAAGGCATCCAGGAAAAATAAAACAGTAACATATTAAGGACACCCTGTTAGAATATGATGAATTTTTCAGCAAAAACAATATAAGCAAGGAGAGAGTGGAATTAAATATTCAAATTTTTGAAAGAGAGAAATCACCTGTTAAGAATAACATATACAGCAAAGTTATCGTTTAGCTATAAATAAGGAATAAAGGCTTTTCCATGCCCTAGTTGGTTTGGATCAGTGGATAGAGCATCGGCCTGCGGACTGAAGGGTCACTGGTTCAATTCCAGCCAAGGGCACATGCCCAGGTTGCAGGCTTGATCCACAGTAGAGGGCATGCAGGAGGCAGCTGATCAATGATTCTCTCTCATCATTGATGTTTCTATCTCTCCCTCTATCTTCCTCTCTGAAATAAATAAAAATATATTTAAAAAAAAAAGAAAGAAAGGCTTTTTCAGACATATAGAAGCTGAGGGTATTTAACCCAAGACCTGCTTTATAAGAAATGTTGAAAAGTGATTTTCCACCTGAAACAAAAAGGCAAAGGGATACAAACTATGAGTAAGATGACTCACAGACAGAAGTAGTAAATTGCAACTCTTGTTTAGAATAGAGTATTAAATACTTAACTATAACTTAAAGGTTAAAGTAGATAAAGTAATTACAACAAAAAACAATAGCTCCTCAATTTGGAAATGAACATACCACATAAAAAAGGATAATTTGTGACAACATTAACATAAAAGGGGAGGTGAATGGATAAGATGCACCACAAGAAAAAGGACTACTGTACATATAAAAGCTAATTTTGCATAAGTCTAATGTAACCACACAAAAAATCTAGAAGTGAGACATATAACATAAAAAAGGGAAGTAGCAGGAAAAGAGCATAGAGTATCACCAAATTAAAATAACAAACAGAAATACGAGGGGAAAGAAACAATGGAGACACAGAGCTGTTGAAAAACAAAAGGAAATATGACTATTGGAAATCCTCATATAATAGTAATCACATTATACAGGCCTGATGCATGACATTCGTCCACTGGGGGGAGGGGGGGTACCTCAGCCTGGCCTGTGCCCTCTAGGGGAGTGGGCCTAAGCTGGCAGGCAAACATCCCCTGAGGGGTCCTTAGTGTTGCCGCGGAGGCAGGAGAGGCTCCCACCACCACCGCTATGCTCACCAGCCATGAGCCTGGCTTCTCGTTGAGCAGCGTTCCCCCTGTGGGAGCACACTGACCACCAGGGGGCAGCTCCTGCGTTGAGCGTCTGCTCCCTGGTAGTCAGTGTGTGTCATAGCGACTGATCATTCTACCATTTAGTCGATTTGCATATTAGCCTTTTATTATATAGGATGGGCTGAATTCACCAATTAAAAGGCACGTGGTAGTGGGATAGATCAAAAATCAAAACCAGGAGGAACCAAGATGGCGGCATAGGTAAACGCCTATACTTACTGCCTCCCACAACCACATCAAAATTACAACTAAAATTACAACTACAACTAGAGAGGTAAAGAAGAAAGTGCAATGAAACTGGTAGGAGGTGCAGAGGCATGGAACAGGCTGGTCTGGCACCTGGATGTGCCACTTTTTTAATTGGAAGGGAGATTGCCTCTTTGGAGGCTGCCTGGAGGAGCAAGGAGTCCCAGCCCCACACCAGACCCCCAGCCCAGGGTTCCAGAGCTGGGGATAGAAGTCCCTATGGGCAGTAAGAACTATGGACTGTAAAAACAAGTGAAGATTGGGGCTGAGTGACACACAGGCTGCTAGAGACCCAGCTGTTCCTCTTAAAAGGCCCGTACTGTGAACTGAATTTACAAGGTCCTGCTTACTCTGAGCTCTAGTGCTGGTCTAGGTTCTGGGGGAACCCAGACAGATATGGAGAGAAACTGGACTGTCTGGAATCGGGGCAGGAATATGGGGGCAGCTTTCTTCCAGACAGAGGTGCTCACTGCAGTCATTGTTCTCATTCTGGGACCTTCCTGGTGCAGGGCTGACTGGCAGACATTTCTGTTTGCTCCACCCTTGAGGTTCCCTGAGACCCCACCCCACCCAATTTACAACCCCACCCAAGCTGTGCGCAGCGGCTTTTGCATATGAATGGCCTGTCCTTTCTCAGCCTAAAACCTGTCAAACAAGCTGTAGCTAGGTCAGGGAGCCCCAAAGCTATCAAAAGAAGTCCCAAGGCAGGCACCAGCAGCAGCCTGCCTTGCTTCATAGCTGGGCCTTGTCTGGGCACTTCCAAACCCCATACAAAAAGGAGGAATCTGCAGATCTCACTGTAGCTCCTGCTGGGTAGCCCCAGGCAGTGGCTGACTTTGCACCTCCCTGGAGACCCAAGAGCCAGTGTACCCAGTTGTCAGTGTGAGATCATACCAGAGTACAACTCTTCACATCCATAAGTGACACATCAAGGGACAGATTCAGTGAGCACTAAAGCCCCATTGAAGCAAGTCCTACCCCATAAGGGTGCACAGCAGCTTTCCCACTGTAGTCGCAGCTGGTCCCCACAGCCAATTGGTCTGGAGGTCAATTCCTCCCAGTGATATCAACAGCAATCAAGGCTCAACTTCAACAAGACTGTGCACACAGCCCACAAAGGGATGCACCAAGAGTGTCCACCTCAGGTGATTGGGAAGGTTGAGCCACTGGGCCCTATAGGACACCTACTACACAAGGCCACTCTATCAACTCAAGAAGACTTAGAAGCTCTACCCAATACATAGAAACAAACACAGTAAACCAGCCAAAATGCGGAGACAAAGAAATATGTCACAAATGAAAGAAATGGAAGAAAGCAAACTACTGGATATAGAGTTCAAAACCACAGTTATAAGGTTACTCAAGAATCTTCTAGAAACATCTGAGGAACTTAGACCTTCAAGGATCTTAGTGAGAATGCCAAAAAAAATGGAAAAGGACCAGTCAGAAATTAAGCATACACTGACTGAAGTAAAGAATAATATACAGAAATTCAACAGCAGACTAGAGGATCCCAAGAATCAAGTCAAAGATTTGAAATACGAGGAAGCAAAAAAACACTCAACCAGAAGAGCAAAAAGAAAAAAGAATCCAAAAATATGAAGATAGTGTAAGGAGCCTCTGGGACAACATTAAGCATACCAACATCCGCATTATCAGGGTGCCAGAAGAAGAGAGAGAGCAAGATATTGAAAACCTATTTGAAGAAATAATGACAGAAAACTTCCCCTACCTGGTGAAAGAAATAGACTTACAAGTCCAAGAAGTGCAGAGAACCCCAAACAAGAGGAATCCAAAGAGGATCACACCAAGACACATCATAATCAAAATGCCAAGGGCAAAAGACAGAGAATATTAAAAGCAGCAAGAGAAAAACAGTTAACTACAAGGGAGTACCCATACAACTGTCAGATGATTTCTCAACAGAAACTATGCAGGCCAGAAGGGAGTGGCAAGAAATATTCAAAGTGATGAATAGCAAGAACCTACAACCAAAATTACTCTACCCAGCAAAGCTATCATTTAGAATTGAAGGTCAGATAAAGAGCTTCACAGACAAGAAAAAGCTAAAGGAGTTCATCACCACCAAACCAGTACTATATGAAATGCTGAAGGGTATTCTTTAAGAAGAGTAAGAATTAAAAAAAAGGTAAAGATAAACAATTATGAACAACTAAGTGACAACAAATACATATCTATCAACAAGTGAATCTAAAAATCAAATGAATAAAAATCTGATGAACAGAATAAACTGGTGAATGGAATAGAATCAGGGGCATGGAAATGGAACAGACAATTCTCAGAGGGAAGAGGGTATGTGGGGGGGGGGGGTGCGGGAAGAAATTAGACAAAGATCTCATATGCATGTATGCAGTACCTATGGACACAGACAATAGGGTGGCAATGGCCTGGGGTTGTCGGCGGGGGGGGAACAGGGACATGTGCAATAATCTCAACAATAAAGATTTTTTAAAAAAAAACTGTGGTGCATCCACACAATGGAATACTATGCTGCTGTAAAAAAGAAAGAAATCCTACCATTTGTGAAAGCATGGATGGACCTGGAGAGCATTATGTTAAGGGAAATAAGCCAGTTGGAAAAAGATCTCACTCATTTGTGGAATATAATGAACAATATAAACTGATGAACAAAAATAGATCCAGAGACATAGAAGCATCAAACAGACCATCAAACCTCAGAGGGTAGGCAGTGGAGGGTGGGAGTGGGGGAGGTAAGAGATCAACCAAAGAACTTGTATGCATGCATATAAGCAGAACCAATGGAGACAGACAATAGGGGGGTGAGGACCCTTGCTGGGGGGGCGGGAGCAGGGTGGGAGAGGTCAATGGGGGAAAAAGGAGACATATGTAATACTTTCAACAATAAAGAATTTTAAAATAAACAAACAAACAAACAAACAAATAAATAAATAAATAAATAAAAACAACTATATTCTGCCTTCAGCAGACACATCTCAGCAGTAAGGTCAAATATAGACTCAAAGTGAAAGGATCTCCAAGTAAATGACATCTAAGGAAAAGGGGGTGTAGCCATATTTATATCTGACAAAACAGATTTCCATATAAAAAGTAACAGGACACAAAAATGGACATATTATAATGATACATAGGATGAAATATCAGGAAGGGATAACACTTATCAATACATTTGCACCCAACCTGGGAGCAGCAAAATATATAAAGCAACTACTAAAATAACTGAAGGGAGAAAATGACAAAAACAGAATTAGAGTAGAGAACCTAAATACCCCACTGCCAGCACAGGACAGAGCATACAAACAGAAAATCAATAATGAAATTTTAGCCTTAAATGCCACATTAGAACAAAAGGGCATAATCAATGTTTATAGAGCTCTTCATCACAGAACAACTTGAATATATATTCTCTAGTGCACATGGAACACTCTGAAGGACAGACCATTATGTTGGAGCACAAAATTAGCCTCAACAAATTTAAGAAAATGTAAATCATACCGAGCCTATTTCTTCACCACAATGCTTTTTAGTTGGAAATAAACTGCAAAAAGAAAGCAGGAAAATCCACAAATATGTGGGGATTGAGTAGCCTGGAACTAAACAACAACTAGGTAAAAAAAAAAAAAAGAAAAGAAAAGAAAAAGAAAAAAAGAAGAGATCAAAAGATATCTAGAGACAAATGAGTATGAGAATATTACGTATCAATAATTTCGGGGTACAGCAAAAGTAATCATTAGAGGGAAGTTTATAACACTAAAGGCCTACCTCAAGAAACAAGAAAAATCTGAAATGAACAACCTAACATTATATGTTAAGGACTAGAGAAAGAAGAGCAAATGAAGACCAAAGTCAATAGATGAAAGGAAATAATAACAATTAGAGCAGACCTAAAAGAAATAAAGAACAAAAAGACAATAGAAAAAATTAATGCAATAAAGACTTAAATAAAATTGACAACCTCTGGTTAGTCTCACCAAGGGAAAAAGAGAAAAGATTCAATTAAACAGGAGAAATTATAATGAAAACCACAGAAATGCAAAGCACCTTGCAAGAATACAACGAAATGCTATATGCCACTAAATTCAGTAACTTACAAAAAATAGACAAGTTGTTACAAATATATACTTCCTAGACTGACTCATGAAGAACTGGAAAATTTAAATAGACCAATTAACAGAAAGGAAATTGAAGCAGTCATCAAAAACCTCCTAAAAAGTAAAAGTCCGGGACCATATGGCTTCTCTAGTAAATTCTATCAAACTTTCAAAGAAGATTTAATACCTATCCTTCTCAAACTCCTCCAAAACATTGAAAAAAGGCAATATTCTCTAACTCATTTTATGAGGCTAACATTACTCTGATATGGAAACCTGGTAAAAACACCAAAATGGAGAAAATTACAGGCCATTATCTCTAAGACAGATGCAAAAATCCTAAACAAAATACTAGCAAATCAAATAAAACAATGTATTAAAAGTAAAATACAAATGGGGTTCATTCCAGAGGTGCGAGTATATGCAAATCAATTAATTTAAGCACCATATTAACAAAATAAAGAATAAAAATCATATACTCATATCAATAGGTGCAGAAAAAGCATTTGACAATATACAACATCTACTTATAATTAAAACAACATCTACTTATAATTAAAACACTCAATACAATAAGTATAGAAGGAAAGTACTTCAATATAATGAAGGCCATATATGACAAACTTGCAGTTCAGTGGCAAAAAAAACAAAAAAACAAACAAAAAAAACAAACAAACAAACATGAGACCATTTCCTCCAAAGTCAGGAACAAGACAAAGATTCCCATTATTACCACTGTTATTCAACATACTACTGGAAATCCTAGCCAGAGCAATCATGAAAGAGAAATAAAAGCATGAAAATTGAAAAGAAGTGAAGTTGTCACTTTTTGCAGATGACATGATTCTTCATATAGAAAATCTTAGACTCCACTAAAAAACTATTAGAAACAATTAAAAAATACAGTAAAGCTGCAGGATAGAAAACCAATGTAAAAAACCCATTACATTCCCATATACTAACAATAAAATTTCAGAAAACTAAATGGAAAAACAATTGCAATAAATGAAGAATGTGAAGGACATATATCATTTTTGAAAGAAATTAAAGAAGACAAAGAAATGGAAAGCTATTTCATTTTCATGGACTAGAAGAATAAAAAATAGTAAAAATGGCCATATTACCTTAAACAATATACAGATTTAATGCAATCCCTATAAAAATCCCAATAACATTTTTTCAAATAAATCATTGAATTTGCATAGTACACAAAAGACCCCAAACAGTCAAAGCAATCCTGCCAAAAAGGACTAAAGCTGGAGTTATCACACTTGGCTTCAAATTATACTCTAAAGTGACAATAATCAAACAGTATGGTATTGGCAGATACTAGTAAATAGGCACACAGACTAATATAACAGAGTTGAGAGCACAAAAGCAAACCCACATGTAGTAGATACGCAACTAATTTCCAACAAAGGAGAGACATACAACAGAGAACAAAGAGCCTCTTCAATAAATGATATTGGAAAAATTGGAAAGCCATATACAAAAGAATAAAAGTAAGCTCCTCTTTTTACCATAAACAAAAATTAACTCAGAATGTATCAAAAACCTAAGTATAAAACCTGAAACAATAAAATGTGCAGAAGAAAGCATAGGTACTAAACTTAAGGACACTGGTCTCAGAAAGAATTGTAAAAATTTGACTTGAAAGGCAATAAAAGCAAAAATAAGTGAATGGAACTATAACAAACTAAAAAAACTTATGTATTGCAAAAGAAACCAACAAAATAAAAAGTCAACCAACTGAATGGTAGAGGATATTTGCAAATAATATTTCCAATAGAGGAATAATATCCAAAATATATTAATAACTCATATAATTCAACAACAAAAGAACCCCAAACAATCCAATTAAAAATATGCACCAGTGCAGAACACACAATTTTCCCAAGAAGACATAAAAATGGCCAACATATATATAAAAAGATGCTCAGCCTCATTACTTTAAGAGGAACACATATCCAAATCACCTCATGCCTATTAGAATGGCATTATCAATAAGACAAGAAATCATAAGTGTTGAAGATGATGTAGAAATAAGGAACCCTAGTACACTTCTGGTAGGAATGTGAATTGTTACAGTCATTAACAAAAACTGCATAGTTTCCTCAAAAATTAAGAATCGAGATACCAATCCCTCTTGTGGATATCTACCCAAAATTTTTGAAATATTTATTTGTAAAGATATATGTATCATTATGTTCATTGTAGCATTATACAGTAGCCAAGAACCAAAGACAACCTAATTGTCCTTTGATGGATGGTTGGTTAAGGAAGATGGGCTATACGTATATATAATGGAACTAGAGGCCCGGTGCACGAAATTTGTGCACAGGGGTGTGTGTCGCTCAGCCCAGCCTTCGCCCTCTCCAATCTGGGACCCCTCGAGGGATGTCTGACTGCCCGTTTAGGCCCGATCCTCGAGGGATCCCTGTAGGATCGGGCCTAAACGGGCAGGGATGTCCTACAGGGATCACAATCCAGGACTGCTGGCTCCCAACTGCTTGCCTGCCTGCCTTCCTGATTGCCCCTAACTGCTTCTGCCTGCCATCCTGATCACCCCCTAACCACTCCCCTGCCAGCCTGATTGATGCCTAACTGCTCCCCTGCCAGCCTGTTTGCCCCTAACTGCCCTCCCCTGCAGGCCTGGTCCCCCCCAACTGTTCTTCCCTGCAGGCCTGGGTCCCCCCCCCCAACTGCCCTACCCTGCAGGTCCAGTTGCCTGCAACTTCCCTCTTCTGCCGGCCTGGTCACCCCTAATTGCCCTCCCCTGCAGGCTTGATAGTCCTCAACTGCCCTCCCTTGCAGGCCTGGTCCCTCCCAACTGCCCTCCCCTGCTGGCCATCTTGTGACGGCCATCTTGTTTCCACATGGGGGCAGCCATCTTGTGTGTTGGAATGATGGTCAATTTTCATATTACTCTTTCATTAGATGGGATAGAGCAGGCGTCCTCAAACTACGGCCCGTGGGCCACATGTGGCCCGCCAAGGACATTTACCCGGCCTGCCGGGTGCCGCTGCCTGTCCTTCTTAACAGCCGACTCATCCCGGGACCGCAGTGTGCATAGGAATTTGTTCATAGTTTTGTTTTTTTTAACTATAGTCAGGTCCTCCAATGGTCTGAGGGACTGTGAACTGGCCCCCTGTTTAAAAAGTTTGAGGACCCCTGGGATAGAGGCATGGTGCATGGGTGGGGGTCAGCTGGTTTGCCCTGAATGGTGTCCCGGATCAGGGTGGGAGTTCCCTTGGGACATGGGGTGGCCTGGGTGAGGGGCCTGTGGTGGTTTGCAAGTCGGCCACGCCCCTTGGCGACCCAAGCGGAGGTCCTGGTATCTGGGATTTATTTATCTTCTATAATTGAAACTTTGTAGCCTTGAGTGGAGCCAAGCCTCCTGCTTACTCTGTGGCCACAGCCATTTTTGTTGGGATTTATTTATCTTCTATAATTGAAACTTTGTAGCCTTGAGTGGAGGCCAAGGCAGGCTAGGGCTGGTGAAGCTTGGCTTCCTCCATCACCGGGGGCAACTCAAGCCTCCTGCTGTCTCCAGCTCCGTGGCTGCAGCCATTTTTGTTGGGATTTATTTATCTCCTATAATTGAAACTTTGTAGCCTTGAGTGGAGGCCTGGGTCTGCCAGGGTATGCAGAAAGCTTCGCTTCCTCCATTGCCGGGGAATCCCAAGCCTCCTGCTCTCTCCATGACTGCAGCCATCTTGGTTGGGTTAATTTGCATACTTGCTCCTGATTGGCTGGTGGGTGTTGGCTTGTGGGTATAGCTGAGTGATGGTTAATTTGCATATTACTCTCTTATTAGATAGGCTATTGCTCAACCATAAGAAAGAATGAAAGACTGACATTTGTGACAACATAGATGCATCTTGAGAATATCATGCTAAAGCAAATGTCAGACAAAAAAGAGAAGAACCATATGATTTCACTCATATTTGAGGTATAAAGAGAAAGCAGTAAACAAACTCATAGATACACAGGGAAGGAGGAATGAGGAGAGGTTGAAGAGAGTAAAGGGGGTCTAATATATAGAAACAGAAGGAGACTAGACTGGGAGGTGAGCACACAATGTAATATACAGGTGATGTATTATAGAATTGTACACTTCAAACATATAATGTTAATAACCAATGCCACCCAGTATACCTAATTTTAAAAAATGATTCTACACCTTAGATTGTACTATCTTAGTTTAGAAGAGTCCTCTGCTCATAGATTTGATGAATGTTTGTAGAATGAGTGAGTAGTTTAATGAAAGAGCCACTTTATTAACCACTACAGGCAATGCTGGATTAAGGAGAGTATGTTTGATGAAGCTTGAAAAGAAAAGAAAGGCGAAGAAATCAGGGTTATTATATTTTAGAGCATATAATTCATCAAAGGAATTTTCTTCACATTTTTTTTAAAATGAAATTTTGGCAGCAACTTTAAAATAGATTTAAACATTTTAAAGGTAAGAAACTTTGAGAAAGTTAATTGCTAATATGACACTATTATATAAATTTGTCATGGTATATATAGAAAAATAAGTTATTGCCAATGCTGTATATGACAGGCAGAGAAAACAATAGTCATGTTAACGTGGCAACAAGCTGAAACAGCGTCATTAGCACCAGAAAGTCATGAAATCTCAGAATTGGAAAGGATCTTAAAGGTCATCCAGTCTAACATCAAGCTCAATAGATGGCCATCTAGCCTCTGCCTAACCATTTCTAACCATCATTATTAGCTGAGGTAGCCAGTTATGTAGTTGCATAATCTAAACAGTTAAAAGACTCCTTAAATTGAGCAAAAATCTTACTCTTTAAAACTTCTCATGTCCCTGATTGTGTACTCAAAATGGACATAAAATACTTACGTAATTCTGCTCCTTAGGTGGAATATGATAAAGAAATGGCAATGGACATGGTATCTGAGGATTTGGGTTTGTGCTACAAATCAGCCCCTTGTTAGTTTATTCATGGTGAGGTTATTTAATCTCTGAGCGTTATACTTATATAAAATAGGGTTTTTTATGGGGATCAAAAAGGTAATATGTGATAGGTTTTTGCAAACTACAAAAAGCAATAAGGGACTATTTTTCGTTTTGACAGCCTTTTGTATATTGAATATAGTTACTGTTTTTCTTGTTCTTCTTCTCCAGGTGCAGCCACAGTTGTCTTCTGTAGTGTGATATGGTTTTGTGCATAGGGCAAGACAAACCTAATCTGTTCTGACCAATACACAAATTTAAATTGCTCCATTTTTAGGAGCAAGAGCAAACCATGAAAGGAAAATAAACCTTAAGATACTCTAACTGTAGTGCTTTATAGTATTACTCTGTTAAATCCTGCCTTTTAAGGTAGTACTGGAAAGCATATATTTAATGTTAAAACGATTCTCCAGCACTTTAGGGGTCTTTTGGGGAATAATTTGATTTTCCCATCAAAGTTGAAAGTGAGCTTTTTAAAAACAACATTTTACCCCAGCCATTGTGGCTCAGTAGTTGAGCGTTGACCCATGAACCAAGAGGTCCCTGGTTTTACTCCCAATCAGGGCACAGGGTTGTGGGCTCAATCTCCAGCAGGGGGTGTGTGAGAGGTAGCCGATCAATGATTCTCTCTCATCATTGATGTTTCTATCTCTCCCTCTCCCTTCCTCTCAAAAAAAAAAAAAAAAAAAAATCAATAAAAAAATTAAAATAATATTTTAAGTTTTCTTCAGAATGCTAAATCCTCAAGGATACTTCATAATTATATTTAACTAGAGGACTGATGCACAAAATTTGTTCAAGGGCCTCGGCCCCCACTGCCACGTTGGCTGCCTCAGCCCTCGCCACCACTGCTGCCGCTTCTGCTTCGGCCCCCACCCACCGTGGCAGCCACCTCTGCCTCAGCCCTCACAGCCCCGGCTTCGTCCGGAAGGTCGTCCAGAAGGACGTCTAATTAGCATATTATGCTTTTATTATTATAGATTTATTTTCATTAACAGCAATACTTGCCTAATACTTCACTCTATAAGTGATTTACTAAGCAGCATGGAGAAAAGAAAAGAGAGACACACCATTTGTTGAGACACAACCATATGCCAGAAAATAGAGTGCCTTGAGTCAAGGTGGGTAACATGTAGCAAATGCAACATGTTTTCACAGAGACTTTTTAAGTTAACATAAATGGTGTGATACCATGCAAATTTAAGCTCTTGTACTGTTGGTGCGAATGCAGATTGGTGTCTCCACTGTGGAAAGCTGTATGGAGTTACCTCAAAAAATTAAAAATGGAACTGCCTTATCACCCAGTGATTCCAATTCTGGAAATATAACTGAAGAAATGCGAAACATTAATTTGAAAGAATATATGCACCCCTATGTTCATAGCAGCATTATTTACAATAGCCAAGATATGGAAGTAGTCCAAGTGTCCAACTGTAGATGAGTGGATAAAAAGGCTGTGGTACATTTACACAATTGAATACTACTCAACCATAAAAAAGAAGGAAATCTTATCCTTTGTGACAGCATGATTGGACCTGGAAATTTTGCTCAGTGAAATAAGCCAGTCAGAGAAAGACAAGTACCATATGATTTCACTCATGTGTGGAATCTAATGAACAAAATAAACAAATAAAATGGAAACAGACTCATAGGTAGAGAGCAGACTGAAACCGTCAGAGGGGAGGTGGGTTATGGAACTTGGTGAAAAAGGTGAAGGAATTAAGAAAAAACACACCAAAAACTCATAGACACAAAAGTACGGTGCTTACCAGAAGTAAAGAAGAGTGGGGGAAGCGTGGGGATAGAGTGGGAAGGCAGGTAGAAGAGGGTAAAGGGAGGATAAATGGTGATGGCAGGAGACTTGACTTGTGTGGTAAACATACCTCAAATCTATACAATTTTATTAACCAATATCACCCCAATAAATTCAATAAGAAAGAAAGAAAGAAAAAAAAAAAAGCTCTTACTTTCCAGACTATTCACTTGAAGTAAACCTTCTAGATATTATTCTGAATGTTCCTGGATACTTGAAGTTTCATCCACCCCCTCATTCAAAATTCACCTCTCATATATATTTTAAGTTCTAATGATTCTTTGGAATTTACAATAACATTAAGAAAATTGGTATTTATCTACATACAATACTGTTTCTGAAATATTTGTGCTTCCTAAGCTTACAACTGTTGACCAAAAATAAAAGATTCTGATTTCTTTCATGAGTTTTATACAACACATAATTTTCCTAAGCCATCAGCTGGAAAAACTTCAGTTTGAGGTACTCTTTTGGGAAATAACATCCTTTTGAGAGGCTCCAGGAAGATCCTTATAAAGCCCTATTTTTGTTACATAACGTGTTTTACTTTTCACAGCTCTCCACAATTAATGATGGCAAACTACATAATGGCACTGGGAGGAACGCTTCTTCCCTGTTCATGTTGTTTCCTGAGTTTGTAGGGGACTTACTCCTGTGAACATACCCCTGTGAGTTCTTGGTCTTCTCTCAGGGCCTTCTTACCCTCTGCCAAGGAAGGAAGAGTGAACCATCTTATTAGTAAATAGGTGACTCTCTTTTCGTTCTTATTTAATTAAGAACCTAGGTGGGGAAGAAGGGTGATTATTGGGCCACTTAACAGATACTTCCCACCCAGAATAATGAAATTATCCAATGGGAGTGGTCCACAGCAAGATTCAAAACATTCTACATAATCTGGTTTTCAGCATAAATGTTTTTGTGAAAATCTTAATCACTTGGTGTGGAAACTAAGTACCCTTGTGGAAAACACTGTTGCATGTTACAGACCAGAGTACGGAAGTACGTGCTGTGTCACAAATACCTACAATGTATGCCAAGATGCCAATCCCCTCTGCCCCCAGGGTGGCTAAGGGCGTCTGGGGCATCCAGAGTCCTCAGGACAATCACCACCAGCAACAAATTAACATTAAGTGCTCTCCAAGTACCATCACTTCCTATGTGTGTCAAGGCATGAATCACATTGTAGTAGCTGAATTTTAAAAAGCTAACTATGGTAGCTTAGCTACCTGCCAATGTAAAGGGCTATTCCTGGTCAGGATATAATGGGCAATAGGTATAAAATGATAGACTTCTTTCCTGTGGCTTAAGTTACAGAACTGAGTAGAGTTCACAAAGAAAGAAATACTCTGGCAATTGTTCTGTGTCCCAAAATACATGTCTCATTAGGCTCTCGCTTTATTCACTGTGTGGAGATCAGGAGTGGATTCATGAGGCACCCACCCTAAAGATTCAAGCCAATGGCATAGAGTTCACCTCAATTGACAGAACATTTTTTTTTTTCTGGGCAGATACTTGTCTTTGCCTATAAGCATCACCTCTACTTGGACTGCAATTATGTAAAAATAAAATAATTTTCATGAAAATGATAAACCTGACCTCAGTGCGCCTCTAGAAAACTAAAAATTGTTGGGAACTAAGTTGACATTATTTCTACCTAGAAGAAAAGCACAACAGAAGCCTGAAGAATTACATCTTTTGAGGACAAGCTTGATTTAATGTTCTTAGCCCTGTTACTTTATCTGTTATTTGAGGATTATGAAGTCAACAAAATCCAAAACCTCATTTGAGAAAGAAGAGGTTAAAAGAGAGAGAGAGAGAGAGAGAGAGAGAGAGAGAGAGAGAGAGAGAGAGAGAGATCTTTAAAATACTGTCATACAATACTGATGTTCAGTGATGGCTATTTTGCCTGAGGTGTATTGGCAGAGAGTATTTGCTCAGTTACTAAAAAATTAATCAACTGAGGACTCCAGCAGTTTGTAGAAAATTTTTTCAGTATCTATATATATAATAGAGAAATATGCTAATTAACTGGGATGCCATAATGGGTCGACCGGACAGGAGGAGGTTGAGCGCGCAGTGTCGGGGGTGGGGTGGCAGGGGCCTCTGTGCGCCTGCACTGGGGGAGGGTCTGATCAGCAGTGGCCACAGCTGCTTCAAGGGCCAGAGAGAGAGGCAGGGTCGGACAAGCGACTCGAGGGTGGGTGGCACCTCACAATTTCGAATCGCGCACTGGGCTCCTAGTTTACATATAAGAAGATAAAAAGTATCAGGAAAATGAGCATGCGATAATCACACACCATAATCTAAAGGAATAAAATGTTTAGTTTTCTTTAATATGCATAAAAGAAGTATTCCTCTGTTTTATACCCTGCATAGCTGGGCAGAAGCTAAACCTTGTGACAGAGGAGAATTGCTCCCTACAGCTTCCCCCAAAACAACTATTCCGCGGTTTGCCGCTCTGTTGACTAATGAGTTTGCCGACCACTGTCATATACTACCCTTTACCTCTTTGCACACAATATGCCACAATTGCCTAATCCTCACAGCTTCCAACTACACAGTAACATTTAATCTAGTCCAGTGGTCAGCAAACTCATTAGTCAACAGAGCGGCAAACCGCGGCTTGCAAGCTGCGGTTTGCCGACCACTGATCTAGAGCATAGATATTAATGTTTGATCTTGGGTAAGTTACTTAACCTTTTATTTCTTCAGCTCTAGCATGAGTATAATCAAACCTACCACAGAGTTGTTTTAAAAAATTAAGACATGTAGTCCTGGCCAGTTATACTTAATGGTTAAAGCATCAGCCCTTGGATCAAAGGGTCTCGGGTTTGCCCTAGCCGGTTTGGCTCAGTGGATAGAGCATCGGCCTGCAGACTGAGGGGTCCCAGGTTCGATTCCAGTCAAGGGCATGTACCTTGGTTGCAGGCACATACCCAGTAGGGAGTGTGCAGGAGGCAGCTGATCGATGTTTCTCTCTCATCGATGTTTCTAACTCTCTATCCCTCTCCCTTCCTCTCTGTAAAAAATCAATAAAATATATTTTTAAAAAAAAGGGGGGTCTCGGGTTTGATTCCTGGTCCAAGGCACCTACCTTGGTTGCATTTGATCCCCAGCCCTGATCAGGGCGCATGCAGGAGGCAACCAATAGATGTGTCTCTCACATCAATGTTTCTCTTTCTCTTTCCCCCACCTCCTTCCTCCCTTCCACTCTCTCCCCCACCAAAAAAAAAAAAAAAAAAAAAGTATCCTCTGGTGAGGATTAAAAAAAAGGACCTGTAAAGTATTTAAAAGAATGACTTGCCTATAGTAAGCTCTAAAGAGTGTTAGCTATTTTTATTATTCAACTAGTAGCCCTGCACATGAATCCGTGTGCCAGTAGCTGTCTGTGGGGCCTGGCTGCTCCATACGCAATGCCCAGAGGCTCTCCATGGCCCAGAGGCCCATCCGCACCCTGGCCTGGCCAGAGGCCCATCCGCACTGGGCGTGGAATGCTTGCCTCGTCACCAGAGCAACAACGAAAGCATAACACGCCCCGGCCTGGCCAGAGGCCCTCTGTGGCCCACTCTCAGCGGCCACCCCTTGGGACTGGGGGACTCTGGCGGGGCTGAGAGGATTGGATGCCGCCATCTTGTGGCTATGGGCACCACCATCTTTGTGATGGAGTGACAGTTAATTTGCATATTACCCTTTTATTAGATAGAATACTATCCCAAGTCCACACCTCCCAACCTCCCACCACCATACCCAATTTAGCCTATATTCAGAAATACTAACATTAACTCTTTAATGCATTAATAACTAAAATCCACATTTTGTTCATATTTCCTTATTTATTATCTATTGTCCTTTTTACCTATTATCCTTTTCCTGTTAAATTCTGCCATATGTCTCTTTAGGCTCACTCCCCTTGACTGTGACAGTTTCTCAAACTTTACTTGTTTTTGATTATCTTGACTGTTTTGTGTACTGATATGATATTTCATAAAATGTCCCTCAATTGAGATCTTTTTGATGTTTTCTCATGTTTAGATTGGGGTTATGGATATTTTGAGGGGAAGACCACCAGAGGTAAATTGCCATATTTATCATATCAAGTGATGAACATGATATATCACTGTTGATGTTGACCTTGGTGATCTGACTGAGAAAGGGTTTGTCAGGTTTCTCTAATGAAGTTATTTCCTCCTTTCCATACTGTACTCTTTAAAAGAAAGTTACTATGCACAGTCCACAATTAAGGAGTGAGGGATTATACTCCAAATTCTTGAGGCTGGAGATCCTATGTAAATTGTTTGGAATTCTTCTATAAAGGAAATTTTTATTTTTCCACTTATCAATTCAATCATTTCCTATATAATAAAAGCTTAATATGCAAATTGACTGAACAGTGGAACAACCTGCAGAATGACCGGTCGCTATGACATGCACTGACCACCAGGGGGCAGACGCTCAGCTCAACACAGGAGCTGCCTCCAGCCCACAGGCCCCAGGCCAGCCAAGGCAGGTGGGAGCAGGGGGCCCTCTGATCACCCTGATGCTCATCCTGCAGAGGGAGGCAACTGATGGTAATTGCAGGAGGCTGGGCCAGTGAGCGGGCAGGGCTAGGCCAGCCAAGGCGGGTGGGAGCGGGAGGCCCCAATCACCCCATTGGTCGGCCACAGATCAGCCCTGATCACCGGCCAGGCCTAGGTACCCTACCCATGCACGAATTTCATGCACTGGGCTTCTCACAATCCAGGACTGCTGGCTCCTAACTGCTCACCTGCCTGCCTGCCTGATCACCCCTAACTTCCCCCCTTGCCAGCCTGATCACCCCTAACCACCTCTGCCTGCCAACCTGATTGCCCCTAACTGCCCACCCTGACAGCCTGATCACCCGCAACTGCCCTCCTCTGCCAGGCTGGTCACCCCTAACTGCCGCCCCCTGCCAGCCTGGTCACCCCCAACTACCCCCCGCTGGCCTGGTTGCCCACAACTGCCCCCCCGCCAGCCTGGTCACCCATAACTGCCCCCCTGCTGGCCTGGCTGCCCCTCACTGCCCCTCTCTGCTGGCTTGGTCACCCATAACTGCCCCCCCCCCCGCCATCCTAGTCACCCCACACAGCCTGCTGGTCAGTCGTTTGGTCCTCCCTCACTAACCCCGCTGCTGGCCTGGTCACCCCATGCAGCCTGCTGTTCGGTTGTGACTGTGAGGGCGTTGTGACCAATTTGCATATTACCTTTTTATTACTAGAGATGGTATGAACGCATTGATATTTATTTTACATATCGTGTTTTTATTTGAACACTTTCTTATTTTCTGGCATTATAAAAGCTCTAGGTTTATCTTGTGTATTTCCTGCCTCAATCCAATAAGCCCCATCCCTCCTATAATACCTGTTTCTTTTATTAAAGAGCACTAGAAACCAAGATTATGGCTGTGGCTTTCAGGCCCTTTAAGCAGATAGAGCAAGGAAATAAGTGTATGCATACTAACTAATGTATATACACATATCCTATATAATAAAATATAACACCCTCATGCTGTAACAACCGATCAGCAGGAGGCTGCATGTGTGGCAGGCACAGGTGGGCAGGGCTGCATGCGTGGCGAGGCCAGGGGATGTGAGGCTGCATCCCCTGCTTGGCACTGGACAGGGGACATGAGGCTGCGTCCCCCACCCGGCGTCGGCCGGGGGACATGAGGCTGTTATTGGTTATTTATTAATAAATTTATGTATTATTTTCATATACATTTTACTAATTTTCTTTCATCTCTGACACTTCTATTATATAGAAAGGGCAAATATCAATATTAAAATATTTCCTCTAATTAATTACTTTTTAACGTGCACGAATTTCATGCACCGGGCCACTAGTCTGTAAATATTTCTGTATGTAACCATCTCTAATCCATGTCTCCAACTCTAATCCATTACCACATAGGTCATTTTAGCCTGCTCACTTTGCTTACCTGTAAAATCTAAAATAAACTTTTAATTAACACCTTGTCCTAGTAAAATACTTGATAAATAAAACCTTTTTTTTTTTTAACTAAAATTTCTTTAACTTCTCCATATGCAACAGAACTTTTATAACTAAATTTCAGCCAGGGTACAACTTAAATGAAATTGAACAAAATTCAGAAGTTTACAATCTCATATGTCCAGTAGTGAGATGGATATTTTGAGGGGAAGATCACAGAGGTAAAGTGCCATATTTATCATATCAAGTGATGAACATGATATATCACTGTAGATGTTGACCTTGGTGATCTGACTGAGAAAGGGTTTGAACATGATATATCACTGTTCCCCACACTTGTCCATTACTGGTCTGGGTGTGCATTTTATAAACATAAGTTTATTGAAAATATGTCTCACTAATCATCTAAACTAAGTAAATAAAACACTAAGGCCTAAAAGTTTACTTCCTCCTAATACTTGTCACAGAGAGACCAAAATGTATCCTCTGAGACTTTAAATAAGTAAGTCCCAAAAAACAATTTTCTCTAAATTTGAATGTCACTCAGTCATTTACTTATAGTTTCATTTTACAGTAATAAATTAACCTAATATTTGTTAAATATGCCTTCAATTATCCTAATCTCTCTTTTCTTACCCTTAAAATTTATACATAAGGCCCTGTACTATCCTCCTAAGAAAGGAACATATTCATATTTAATACAAGAGTACTAAACAATACAAACTGTGTTATACTGATTTTTAGAATAAACCATGATAAACCTTGATGAAAGGCAAACTTATAAAACTCATGGAGTTTTTCAAGAACTATTTTATTTTAAATCCAAAATTTTTAAATTTAGAAATGAGGTCCACATCCCATAATATTTTTAGAGAACATTAGTCAATTGTTCAGATTATTAAGGATGTAGCAGTATACAATCTCTAAGAAATCACAGTATCTCTGATTCACTAAGGAATAATACTGGCTCATTATTTTTTTATGCTATTGTGGCAGAAAATACTGTCTGAAGATGTCATTCTCTAGCCTCTACTGTAGTAATAAAGATATAGCCAAATTAGACTGCGTGAATAATTGATTATAACAGGTCTGATGTTATTTCTAGTGTTACTTTTAAATTTTCTTTTTTTTCCCCCTAATGGCTAGCTGAGATTCACTTACCTAAATGTCCTTACAACTCTTGGAAGACAATCTGAGGCCCATTTTCTCAAAAATGGAAACTATATCCTCAAAAGGCTATTGCCCATTTTTTTTGAAAAATAAAAAGCAATAGAGTTTACAGTTGTGAATTTTTTTTTATTAAACAGAAGCTAACTTTTATTATATAACAAAAATATTTTACTTTGATTATATAAAATATTTTATTAGCACTCACTGTGAAAACATAATCAAATTTTAGGTTATACCATACTACTTTCTGTTCAAACTCTCTTAATTTCTAAAATTCTGAATTAGGAAAATAAAATGAAGCTTAACATTTGAGACTGTCAATCAATTCAATCTAGCAAATCTTAAATGGCAAAGTGCAGTTCTCCGATGGGGTAAGCTAGCACTGACAGCATTGTTTAGTAGAAATTCTTCAGAAATTAAGAAAACACAGAGGATGAAATATACAGTGGTCGGCAAACTCATTAGTCAACAGAGCGGCAAACCACGCTTGGCTCGCGAGCCACGGTTTGCTGACCACTGTTCTAGAATATTGAGACTGGAGGACAGGTGGCAGTATCCAGAATGTTGCATGTGTAACGCATTAGTTAAGGTGCATGGCCACAGAAACCCTAACCTATAGCAGCAATGAGAGTGTCAAGAGCCCCATTCCAGCCAAACCTTGATGTCCCAGTTTATTATGTCACTCCTGAATAGTGTGATGTCATTGATAGGTATATCTTGTTTGGAGTTTTATATTGAAATATTTATAGTGAAAAAGTTTTATATTGAATGTGTGTGAAAGACATTCAAGTAAAATGTTGTGAAGAAGGCATAACTACCTATAAAATTTCTTAAAATAATATGATGGCATGCATTATGCATATTATGAATATTATGAATATTATGTGAGGGACAGCACAATAAATCTGTGGGTACTAGTGGCATTTTGTAGGTGAAATAACATAAATTTTGCAAGTAATCAACTTTTTCAAATCAGAGACAGATTTAAAACAGCATGGATTTCTCTTTGATTTAATATTTAACATCATTTAGGTCACAGAATCTACTGATTTTTACTTTTTAAATATCAAATCTACTCTCAATTTATATTTACCAACAAGCTATATAGATTAGATCATCTATAAATTTCTCTTACGTATTTTTCATCTAAGTAAATAAACATTTATTTCTCTTTCTTGATGCTTTTTTTTTCTCCAATAAAAATTTTATTTTTTTCCCTTTTTTATTATATTTGTTGGGGTGACATTGGTTAATATGATCATTTGGGTGTCAGATGTGGGTTTCTAAGTTACAAGATCTGTACATTGCACTGTGTGCCCACCACCCAAAGTCACATCTCCCATCACCGTATATTGACCCCATCACCACCCATTCCCTTCCCTCTGGCAAGTACCACACTGCTGTTTATGTTCATGAGTTTCAATTTTATATCCCACATATGAGTGAAATCATAAGGTTCTTAGCTTTTTCTGACTGACTTATTTCACATAGCATAATATTCTCGAAGTCCATCAATATTGTTGCAAATGGCAGTATTTCCTCCTTTCTTATGGCTGAGTGGCATTCCATTGTGTATATGTACTACATCATTTTTTTTCTTAAATATGTTTTTATTAGCTTTTAGAGAGAAAGGGAAAGAGATATAGAAACATGGAAGATAGAAACATCAACATCAATCAGCTGCCTCCTGCAGGCCCCCCTGCAGGGATCAAACCCGCAACCCAGACATGTGCCCAGACCTGAAATCGAACCTCTGACCTCTTGGCTCATGGGTCGAAACTCAACCACTGAGCCACACCGGCCGGACTGTGCCACATATTCTTTATCTAGTCCTCTATTGTAGGGCACATGTTTCCATGTTTTGGCCACCATGAATAATGCTGCAATAAACATAGGGGTGCATATATCTTTGCAAATACATGATTTCAAGTTTTTCAGTTATATATTGAGGAGAGGGATTGCTGGGTCATATGGTACTTCTATTCTTAATTTTTGAGGAATCACCAGACTGCTTTCCATAGTGGTTATACCAGTCTACGTTCCCACCAGCAGGGAATGAGAGTTCCTCTTTTTCCACAACCTCTCCAACACTTGTTATTGTTTGTCTTGTTGATAATAGCCACTTTAACAGGTGTGAGGTGGTATCTCATTGTAGTTTTAATTTGCATTAACCTAATTGCTAGTGGGGTTGAGCATCTTTTCATGTATCTATTGGCTGTGCTTATGTCTTCTTGGGATAGGTGTATTTTCAGTTCCTACGCCCACTTTTTGATTGAGTTGTTTGTTGTTGAGTTTTATGAATTCTTTGTATATTTTGGAAATTAAATGTTTGTTGGAGCAACTGTTTGCAAACTGGTTGGCTGCCTCTTTGTTTTGTTGTCAATTTCTTTTGCTGTGTGACTACTTTTAGAAAAATGAAAGTATGAAAAGAGCTGGTGAATATATACACTAAAACCTATATTCATAATAACAAAGAAAAAAATCTTAACACACATTGCATAGACAAATGGCACTGAAAATAACATCTTGTTTCCACTCAGATTTTTTTACAAATCAAAAGAATTAATTTTATATATTTATTCTTTATTGTTTAAAGTATTACAGATATTCCCTTTGTTTGTCTGTTTCTTTCCCACTGACACCCTCCACCCCACCCCTGTCCCTCCCAGGTCTTCACCACTCTATTTTCTATGTCCAAATATGCATACAAGTTCCCCGATTAATCACTCCACACCCTCCCTTCCATGCTCTCTGAAATTTGTCAGTCTGTTCCATGCTACTATGTCTCTGGATCTATTTTGTTTGTCAGCTTATTTTGTTCATTAGATTCCACATAGAGTGAGATGATATGATACGTATCTTTCTCTAACTGGCTTATTTTGCTTGGCATAATACTCTCCAGATCCATCCATGCTGTTGCAAATGGTAAGAGTTCTTTCCATTTTACAGCAGCGTAGTATTCCATTCTGTAGATGTACCACAGCTTTTTTCCCACTCCTCTGCTGATGGGACATATACTGTTTCCAAATCATAGCTGTTGGAAATTACTAGAGGGCCGGTGCACAAATTCGTGCATGGGTGGGGTCCCTCGACCTGGCTGGCGATCCATCAAGGCCTATCGGGGGACCAGCTGGCTGGGGGGAGGAACCCTAGGAGGTTGGCCGACCAGCCCCATGATCGGGGCCTATCGGGGGGGTTGGCTGGCAGGAGGAGGGACCGTGGCTGGCCGGGGGTAAGGACCATGGGAGGTTAGCTCCTGCATTGACCATCTGCCCCCTGATGGTCAGTGCATGTCAACCAGTAGTTCCAGTCATTCGGTTGTAATGCTCACTTAGGCTTTTATATATATAGTTGGTTCTATGAACATAGGGGTGCATATATTCTTTCTGATTGGTATTTCTGGTTTCTTAGAATATATTCCTAGAAGTGGTATCACTGGGTCAAATGACAGTTCCATTTTTAATTTTTTGAGGAAATTCCATACTGTTTTCCATAACAGCTGCACCAGTCTGCATTCTCACCAACAGTGCACTAGGGTTCCCTTTTCTCCACATCCTCGCCAACACTTGTCATTTGTTAATTTGTTGATAGCCATTCTGACAGGTGTGAGGTGGTACCTCATTGTCATTTTAATTTGTATCTCTTTGATGATCA
Organism: Plecotus auritus; assembly: GCF_963455305.1. Classification (NCBI taxonomy): domain Eukaryota; kingdom Metazoa; phylum Chordata; class Mammalia; order Chiroptera; family Vespertilionidae; genus Plecotus; species Plecotus auritus. The sequence continues at coordinate 112,799,136 of NC_137775.1, read as the reverse complement.
GTGACTTTGAGCATCTATCCTAATATATAAAGAGCCAGTGGCCATCATGACCGAAACAACCAGACGGGTGACCAGTCACCATGAGGTGGCATTGACTGGTGAGCGGGCTGAACTGCTGATCTCTCGGTCCCTCCCTCCCGCCTCCCGTGGGCAGTGGCGGCTCGCTCCCACCTCTCGCTCCTGCCTCCTGTGGGTGCCAGTGGCTCCCACCGGCCTCCAGTGAACTGCTGCTGCTGCCCACTATAGCCAGCAAACCACCCCGATCAGAGGGTGGGGCCGGCCAACCTCGTGGCCCCTCCCCCCACCAGCCTGCCCCTGATGGGACTCTCCCATCCCAATCAAGAGCAGGCTGCACAGAGCCTGGACCCTTCCTGGCAGGCCCGAGTCCCTGGGGTTGAGAATTATGATGGCCCTTCCCAGAGAGTAGAGGCACCTGACAGGCAGGGACAGGGACCACAGGCCTCCAGGGAGCACCGCAGAGTTGGCAAGGAGAGGAGAGGGCCTGTAGAGCGGCGGAGGTGAAGCCAGTGGACATCAGCCCAGAATCCAGCCCTTCCCCCTGGAGGCAGCAGGTCCTCAACCCAGAACCCCAGCCCGAATCAGAAGAGCTGGAGGGAGGCTTCAGGAAGCTCTACGCAGATCTGCACATTGAGAATGAGAGACTTCATGAGGCCTTGACCAAGACCACGCTGCTGGCTGGCACAGCTCAAGGTGGAGCTGAAGCGTGCCACGCAGAGGCAGGGGCGCTTTGCAGAGAGGCCGGCCCTCCTGGAACTGGAGAGATTTGAGCGCAGGGCCCTGGAGCACAAGGCCATTGAGCTGAAAGAGGAGCTGAAGGGCCTGTCCAACCTCCGGGCTGACAACCAGCGTCTTAAGGATGAGAACGTGGCCCTGATCCGCGTCATCAGCAAACTGTCCAAATGACCCTGGAGGACTTGCCCTTGCACCCACATTTATACAGCTGCTTCTGCCACACACACCCCTTCCCCTGTGTGAACACGAGTGACAGGGATGCTGGGGAGTCTCTGAGAAGCCATAACCTCCCCTTGGGATCTCCAGGCTGGGAGGAGAGGACAGAGACCCCAGGAGCCAAGGGGGCCATCTGAGGCCAGGATGGAGACGGGAGGCTGAGCCAGGTAGGGGGACCAGGGCTGCAGGCAGGACCAGGAAGGAACCAAGGACCAGGAAGTGCCAGGACCAGAGTGGCCACTCCGAGGTCCCCTCTCACGTGTGCTGCCACCAGTCACCCCTCCCGCCCCTGAGCAGGGATCCGAGAATGTGCCAAGCATTCCACCGGCCTGGGCTGGGTGTGCCTGAAATAGGGTCTGTGTGTGATAGGAAAGGATGTCTTCTATTTTTTGCTGCCCCCTTCCCAACACTGAGGGAGAAGGTATTTTTGAGCAGTTGTGGGCAATCGGGCCAGCAGGGGAGGGCAGTTGGGGACGATCAGGCCAGCAGGGCAGCAGTTAGGCATCAATCAGGCTGGCAGGGGAGCGATTAGGGGGCGATCAGGCTGGCAGGCAGAAGCAGTTAGGGGCAATCAGGCAGGCAGGCGAGCGGTTAGGAACCAGTGGTCCCAGATTGTGAGAGGGATGTCCGACTGCCGGTTTAGTCGGACATCCCCCGAGGGGTCCCAGATTGGATAGGGAGCAGGCCAGGCTGAGGTACACCCCTCCAGTGCACAAATTTTGTGCACCGGGCCTCTATTATATATATAAAAGCCTAAGCAACCATTATGACCGAACGACTGGTTGACCAGTTACTATGATGCTCACTTATCACCAGGGTCAAACGCTCAATGCAGAAGCTGCCCCCTGGTGGTCAGTGCACTCCCACAGCCAACCTCCCATGACTGGCCAACCACCCACAGTCCCTCCCCCAGCTAGCTGGCCCCCATCAGCCCCTGGTGCTAAACCATTCGTAGATGACCTGCATCTGGGTCGGGGTTTTGTATGTAGCAGAGCAGCTCCCGCACTGCGATCTATTGAAAATCAGCCCTTGACACAAGGGTTTGTCTCACTCCCATCCTCTCCCTTCTCTGGGGGCCACCTACCTGCTGCAGTGGCAGCATGGCGGCAAGGGAAGCTGGAGCGGGGGGGAGGCATGGAAACTGCACAGTGGCGGGGCGCCGATGGTGGCATTGGCGTCCAGTGTCTGTTTCTTCCATGCCCAGCCAAGTGACTGTTGCCTCCTCTCCTGACCCCGTCAGGTCTTTGGGCCCCAGGCTGGGACGGGAAACTGGGAGTGGGTGGCAGCAGATGTAGCCCCTTTCCCAGAGGGGCCGAGGGCCAGCTCCCTCCTCGGGGCCTACGCCAACTTCCCTCGGTCCCTCCTCCCGGCCAGCCAACTTCCCATGGTCCCTCCCCCCACAGCCAGCAGGCCCCGATCGGCTCAGCCCCAATCGGCCCGGCCCTGATCACCAGCCAGGCCCCCACTTATGCATGAATTCGTGCACTGAGACTCTAGTATTTTCATATGTCTCTTGGCCATCTGTATGACCACTTTGGAGAAGTGTCTATTTAGGTCCTTTGCCCATTTTTTAATTGGGTTGTTTGTTTCCCTTTTGCTACTTTGTATGAGTTTCTTATGTGTTTTAGAAATCACCCCCTTATCGGATGTATCATTGGTAAATATGTTCTCCCATGCAGTGTGCTTTCCTTTTATTTTGTTGATGTTTCTTTTACTCTGCAGAAGCTTTTTATTTTGATGTAGTCCCATTTGTTTATTTTGTCCTTAGTTTCCTCTGCCCTAGGAGCTGTATCCGCAAACATTGCTATGAGAGATGTCTGAGATTTTGCTGCTATGGATTCTAAGATTTTTATGATTTCATGACTTATATTAAAGTCTTTAATCCATTTTTAGTTTATTCTTGTGTATGTATGATATAAGCTAAAGTGATCTAATTTCTTTTTTTTTTGCATGTACCTGTCAAATTTTCCCAAAACCATTTATTGAAGAGACTCTCTTGAATCCATTGTATGCTGTTGCCTTCTTTGTCAAATATTAATTGACATTTTTATAAACCAATAATGAACTCTCAGAAAGAGAAACCAAAAAAAATCCCATTTATCATTGCAACAAAAAAATAATATACTTAGAAATAAATTTAACCAAGAAGATAAGAGACCTGTACTCGGAAAACTACAGGACATTGAAAAGAGACAGAGGAAGATATAAATAAGTGGAAGAATATACCGTGTTCATGGATCGGTAGAATCAACATCATTAAAATGTCCATTCTACTCAAAGCAATCTATAGATTCAATGAAATCCCTATTAAAATACCCATGACATATTTCACAGATCTAGAACAAACACTACAAAAATTTATATGGGACCAAAAAAGACCCCAAATAGCCACAACAATTGTGATATAGAATAACAAAGTTGGAGGGATCACACTACCAGAAAACAATTTATACTCCAAAGCCACTGGACTCAAAACAGCCTGGTACTGGCACAAGAACAGGTATATAGATCAATGGAACAGAACAGAGAACCCAGAAATCGACCCAAGCCATTATGTCCATTCAGATTCTGTCTTTTAAAAAAAAAAAATTGCCTTTACTTACAAAATAGACTTCAGTTATAACTTGAAAAATGGCACTAAAGATCACAAGCACAAAATCAAAATGTTTTATCAAAGTTAAATTTCCAGTTTGTCATAAAATTAGCAAAATTAATATGTGATTCTGTGAAAATCAGTAAAGTATGTATCCATTGCTAGAGGGACTAGGAATTGTTTTAAGTTTTCTGAAAAGAAATTTGGCAATGTTCTCCGTGTTTCACTCCATACTTCTATCTCTAAAAATATATTCTACTGAAACTTTCAAAAATTGGACAGAAATATATACAAAAAAAACCAACCTTGGTAACAGCTTTTTTTATATTAGTGAAGAACTCAAAGCAATCTAACTGTTGTGTATGTTAATATATGGTACATGTTCATATAATGGTCATTAAATGATAGAGTTTTGATTTCAGAAAATGCTAATGATATAGTTTTTAAAAAAACAACATAAGAGGTATGATATAGGAGACAATACTTCAGAATGGTGGTATGAGGGACTAGGAGAAACCTCTTTCTAGGAGAAACATTTTTTAAGCTGGTCAAAGTTAGCAAAATCAGCTGTTCAAAGTCTCCAATGCATCAAAAGACGTGTAACAACAGGGAAAATCTGATTCAACAAAACCTATGAAAACTCAGTAAGAACAGTAGAAGGTTATGGCTTTCCAGCTAGGGACTGAACCCATCTTCCACAGCTCTGTATTTCAGAACACCTGGCAGCAAAATAACAGTGCCCATTTTCCCAGCTTTCACAGGGATTTAGAAAACAATAAATACCTGCGATGTCATGTCCCCCAGTCCGTGCTGCAAAACACCTACACCAGTAAGGTGGTAGCAGCTGGGTGGGGGTGCCTGTTCACCCATTGCCAATTCCTTCTAGGAGGGAAGATTTGAAAGGGCAGTAGTAATGAGTGCAGTCCCCCACCCCTACCCTGTGCTTTACTGCAGGAGAGTGGCTTCAGGTGTGGCAACCAGCTGGTTGACAGCTACCAAAAAAACAAACAAACAAACCTTTTTGACAGTAGCAAAAAAAATCTAATTTCTAACAAGCAATTACTTTTCTCATAAGTTGAAAGAAGAGGAAAGAGAGGAAAAGAAATGGGGCTGGACAGAGAAGCAAGAAGATAAAAAATTTTGAAATTTCATACTAAAGTATATGTTTTGTTTCTTAAATGTTAAACGCCATAGAGCCCTAGCCGATTTTGCTCAGTGAATAGAGAATCAGCATGTGAACTAAAGGGTCCCAAGTTCGATTCCGTTAAAGGTCACATGCCCTGGTTGCGGCCTCGTTCCCCAGTGGGGGGCTTGCAGGAGAGAGCCGATCAATGATTCTCTCTCATCATTGATGTTTCTATCTTTCTCTCCCTTCCCCTTCCTGTCTGAAATCAATAAAAATATATATTTTAAAAAGCCATAGAAAAAGTCTAGCAAGAGGAATAGCATTATAGATTTATGTATGGAATGATTATTCTGGAAATAGAGTAAGAAATTGGTGCTGCCCTAACCAGTTTGGCTCAGTGGCTAGAGCGTCAGCCTGCGGACTCAAGGGTCCCAGGTTCAATTCCGGTCAAGGGCATGTACCTTGGTTGCAGGCACATACCCAGTAGGGAGTGTGCTGGAGGCAGCTGATCAATGTTTCTCTCTCATCGATGTTTCTAACTCTCTATCCAACTCCCTTCCTCTCTGTAAAAAAATCAATAAAATATTTTAAAAAAAATTGGTGCAAAAAGTGAAGAATGAGAAGGCAAGAAATATGGTGGGAGGCAACTGGATTAACTCACTAAGTGTAATAGATACAAAGAAGAGTAGAGACAAAAGATATACATCATATGATTAAGTAATTTATTTTCCAAAGAGGGAGAAGAGTACACTCTCAGGTATTCTAGGACCAGGCATAAACTGGGACTGTTCAGGGCACATGTGAGATACTCATCTTCCCAGAGCTTATATAGGAAAAGTCCTTAGAGGTGCCCCTTTTAGTAATTTTACCCAGTCCCACAGTTCCAAGTAACACCTATAAGCTAACATAAAAATGTTTCTCTATAGCTCACATCTCTGCTGCAAGCTCCAGCTTCTTATATCCAATTGCCTACTTAATATCTATCATCAGATAGATCTAAACAGATCTCTAAAACATGTCCAAGATTGAATGTTGATGTCCTTCACCAAAACCCATCCCCCCTAAGGTCTTCCCCAACTCAGGAAAAAAAAATCATCCCATCAATTTTCAGGTCAAAATCTAGCATCAACTATAACTCTTCTCTTTGCTCATTCAATCCGCCAGAGAATCTTATTTGCTAAACCTTCAAAATAGCCAGAATTTGATCACTTCTCATCACTTCCACTACCATTACTACTCTTGTTCAAGCTACTACCATCTCTTGTGTGGATTCTTACAATAAATTTCTCTCTGGTTTCATCCTTGCTCCCTTCCCTGCCTTTGATCTCTCTAAAGGCTATTTTCAACACAGCAGCCAGAGTGATTTCAAGAGATAAATCACATTGTATTACTTCTCTATTCAATGACCTAGAGTAGTCTGCAAGGTCTTCTCTTCTCTACCCCTCAATCCCCAATTCTATCTCCTACTACTCTTTGCCCTTACTTATTCTGCACCAGCTGCACTGGCCTGCTTGTCATCTTGTCATTTCTCAAACTTCAAGACTACTGTCTTACTCCACTATGCCTTAGCAGGCTGTCCTTTCAGATAAAAACATAGCTCTTTCCTTAAACTCAGTCAGATCATTGCACAAATGTCACTTTTCAAAGAAGTCTCCCTTGACCATCCTATTTCAAACCATAAACCCCACCTACCAATTCCCTCTCTCTCTCTCACTCTCTCTCTCTCTCTCTCTCTCTCTCTCTCTCACACACACACACACACACACACACACACACACACACAATCTCTTTTTTATTGTATTTTTCTCCATGGCATTTATCATCATCTTACATTCTTTATCTTTCACTGATTCATTTTATTGTTGGCTTCCCCTCATGAGCCTACAGCCAACATAAGAGAAGGCATTGTGTGTGTGTTGTTTTCTGCTATATCCTCTGTGCCTAGAGCACATAAAGAGAAATAGTGAATGAAACAAGGTTCAAAGATGTTTCCAAGTTTTTCTGGCTTATTCACTTGAGTGGATAATGATGTCAAGACAAAAACCAAAGGAAAGAATTAGAAAAATCAGAAATGAGGTTGTTTAAACTAAAAATAAAATCAAATCACATATTATTTTATAGAAATGTCAACTTTATTGATGTAGATACATTTTAATAGGTAATTTTAAGAAAAGCGAGGATAAGTGATGATTTAATATTAGTTAAACAATGCAGACGAAAATCAAAATATGTCCTTCTCTGAGAAGGCACAGGATGAAGCCTAACATTTACACAGGCATACTATCCAAGAATATTTTCAAACTTTATTTTATAAAGTAATTACCTTATTTTTCACACATCAGTCACAAAACTACTTAATATGCCTTTCCACATAGTCCCATTATACAGGTATTAGACAATGCTGACAAGTGATCATACAGTTACAGAGATGGCAAGTTCAACATCTGTGAGTAAATGATATACATGCTCTTCTATGCATTCACACGGCTCTGGAGAATTTTTACAATATCAGTCCTTTTTATAAGAACATGCATATGGATGCTTATTTAGGGACTCTCAAAGTGTACATTTTCATGATTAGCTTTCAATTTTTGTTTGAGAATACAAAATTATTCTTTTCCTTTTTGCACATCTTTGGTAGCAATCTCTATTGATGTCATTAAAATATTCAGGGAAGTGAGTAAGGTAAGAAATCACTAATACATACTGCCTGCCCTGAGGTGTTTTCTAAAGAAGTCACTTAGATGTTGTTTTGAAAAGTTTGTGTGTGTGTGTGTGTGTGTGTGTGTGTGTGTGTGTACATACATTTTTTAGGGCAGGGCATTAATGAAGAAGTAAAATTAAAGTAATTTTCATTCTAAATGGTCAAACAAAATAAAGACCTTCCCAATTTTGCCTGAATAATACTCAGTCTTAACAAAGTCTGATTTGTATAATACTGAAGCAAATGGACTCTTCTATACTGATGGGGATAATTAGAATGCCAGAACTTCACAGACTAGAAATTCTAACGCAGCTTTATCAAAAGCAGTCACTCTACCTCAGCCTGACAGTTAACAACATATGATCTGGTAAACAAACATTTTCACACAGAACAAAAGTGCCATCAAAGGCTAAAACTGTCAACACAAATTCCATTCTTGCAGGAGAAAAAATACATAAACTGCTGATCACCTCTGGTAGTTTCAACTAGCATGGAGGTTGTCATGGAAACATTTCTGTGAAGTTCACAGTGATGAAATATAAACACTGCCAGTTTAATTGCTATTAGTTTTAGCATACCAGAGTTTATTTATACTCAGTGTGCACTATGATAAAATGTATTAGAAATAAAGCTTATAATAATCTAGCATAACAATGCCAACATTTTCTTTTAAAAAAATAAATGAAAATAAAATTCAAAGGCAGTTAAAATTTTCCCCAGAAAAAAATAATCGCTAATTTTCTCACATACCTACTTTCATGTCTTTTATTTTGTTATGCAGGATGTGATTTATGATAATATTTTTATATTTTTACTTTTACAGAATGTGATTTACAAAAAATAGCTACTTCACACACTAAAATTCAACACAAAATATGTCCAAATAAAGATCTCAGAATGGCAGAAATTTAAATGTTCTAAGTTACTTTTTCATTAGGAATATGCAATTATTGACATTTAACTAAGAGTTTTATTTTGTGGCGATAAAATTCTAGGAATAGTTTACTCAGAAACTTTCTTTTTCTTAATCGTGTTTCCTTAAGAAAAGAAAAGAAAAATCTACAGAAATATTGAGAAAAAATAACATGAAATGCATGTGTATGAAAAAAACATGTTCATGAAATCTGATTAAATACATGTTCAATTGTGTGGAATTTTCTATGAGCTAAAATATAAATTATTCTTAATTTTAAATATAAGATTTGGGGGCTGAAGTACAAACGGATGGAGATGCTATCAAGAGATAGGGTGTGGTTTAACAAATGAGGTAATGCCAAAGAACCTGAGGTGCTGTGGGCATGGTTGTGGGAGAGCTCCACAGTCAAATAACTTTGGCAAAAGCAAAACGCTCATGTGAAACTTTTAATAGTAAGTCTTTCTACTATATTTTAGAGAGACATTATCTAAAAGTTTGAACAAAGAATTTTTTGTTGTTTTTCATCAAGAAAAGTATTAGCTTTTCTTTTACTACATTTTCATGACATCCACAAGATATTTTAAGTCTAAAAAATAATTTTAAAAGTACTTATTAATGCCTAATATGTGCCCAGAAGCAAGATAATTACTAGAGTACAAGAGAAGAATAAGATAGCTTCTGCCTTGGTAAGTCTTAAACAGAAAAGTGAAGGTATCAAAAGCAACTACATAACAACAAAAAGTAAAATACATTTCAGATTAAATTATGAATTTCACCTATACTGTAGTAACAGAGAACTGGGCTGGTACAGGCTTCCAAATCTTCACAGTAAAAGTCAGATGACATGACTTGCAGTTATACATTGTCAAATAAAACAATACTTGAAACATTAAAAAAACTCACATATGAGTAGTAAAAATGCAATTTTACTATAATTTTCTAAATACACAGTTTTTATTATCAAATTACTTAGCAGTCAAATTAAAGTCTGCCATATGGCTCAGATTCAGTGTTGTCCAGTGGCTAACATACTGAGTATTTGCAATATCGCTTCAATGCCCAATAATCAATGTGGGTGATTATGGCAGAGATGCACAGACAAGTTGATATCAATTGTGTTTCCAGGTCTCAATATACTGCAAGTAACGCATGCAAAATCATATTACCTTGATTCACTAACAATAAAATATAGGGCTTACAGTTCAAACCTTTGAATTTTAGTCTGGGGTTTTTCACTAATGCCTGTGTGGACTATGACAAGTCACTTATTTCTTTAAGGCTCAATGAAGAATGCTGGGCTATTTGTTCCTAAAGTAACTTCATGGTCTGTAATTCTAATATACTGTGTACTCAACTTCCTGAATAGAAAGTCCAAATGACATGGAAGATAATCAAGTCAAAAGGAAAAACGGTTCTGTCAGCCAGAAACCTAAGGTATTTCAGACAAAACAAGCACAGAACCTGTATTTTTATGTCCTAAAAATAAATTGAAAGGATAAAAAGAACAGAAGGCTAAAGTTCCTATGAAGAAGAAAGACATTTCAGAATATTAGAGAGTCTTTAAAATATTATGATTCTATATTTGGTTGTTTAAAAATTCTGTGTTTCCCCAGAGTACTGTTAACTGTGTTTTCTTCATCAGCAAGTATGAATTAAATGTGCAATTGTATGATGTGCTACACAAAAAGATATACATGGCCATGGTCCTTGCATTTCTGGGGCTTTTAAAATTTAGGTTAAAAACACTAAAATAGACATGTTCAAGACCATATGATAAGAAATTTTATAAAATTCCATTTTGGAAATGTTTTGATCCCAGACTAATGAGTAATCTGAGGGTAAGAAGAAACTTTCAGAACTAAATAGAAAATAAAGTTTCAAAATAAATTTAACAGAATATTTATACTAAAAATATAAGAAAGACCAAATCTAAAAATCTCCATAAACAAAGATGAGTTTTTTTGGGGGGGGAGAAATAAACTTTACAAAGGTCTGTTAAATAATAGTTTACATTCAGATAAGAGATGGTTATCTAGAAGTTGAATTCTCTACTTTTGGTGACAATATATTATTCATTGCAGGGTACTATTGGGTCATGATCAACCATGGATTATTATGTTAATTAAAGGAGGAGAAATGCATTGATTAGGAGTTGGAGAAAATTTCCTAGGTTGGGCTGCACAGTAAAATCAAAGTATTTTACTGCTTCTGATGGCAAAACAAAGACTATTAGAATAACCTTACACTTTAAAGGGGATTAAAGAGCAAAACAAAGCACAAGACAGTTTACCACATGTAATTTTCTGATCATCCTTCAAACCAACTTAAACCATTAATCTGTCCTTAATATTCCAAAATATGCAGATACCTATGACATGCAACTGTCAATTTTCATTGCCAAAACCAGTATAAATTTTGTATCATTACTATTTTGTTCTTCATATTTAACATGAAATATGCTAAATTTATTTCCTTATTTCTTTTATTTTTATTTTCCAGTACTGATTACAAATTTATGCAGCTACTGTGATACATCAAATAGAAATATTCTGGAAAAAGGTAAAGGGAAAAGAAAGATAGGAGAAATAATTATTTTAAATACTTTTTAAATCCCTATAATGTTTCATTGCAAATTGTCACATGATAGAGCATCTCTGAGTACAACCTCCACTGATCTCTGTGCAGTTGAAGAAAGCAAGGAATATTTTAGATAAAAATCAAAACTGAATCTTAAAAAAAAGCTCTAGAAGTCATCTGAAATTGTTCACTGACAAGTATTAGTAAAATTAACTTTGATGAGTTCACCCTTCTGAATTTTCCATCTTTCATGTATCATTATAAAATAGTAGGTTTATCCTACCCAAAAGAAATTTTGGGCATTCTAGCAGACCAACTTCAAGAAGGTCCCCAATGATCTCCACCTCCTGGACTTTATGTCCATATACAACCCTTTAACCTTGAGTGTGGTAAAGACCTGTAACTTGCGTTTAACAAATAGGTACAGCACAGGTGACGGTCTACCATTGCCATGATTATGTTAGGTAAGACTATAACTCCCATCTTGCTAGCAGACTCTTTCTATTGACCTTCTTCTTTGTTGGCTTTAATAAAGCAAGCTTTTCTTTCTTTTTTTTTCTTTTCTTTGGTTTTAAAAGTATGATTTTACTTTCCAGAACTTTAAAGGAAGTTTTTGAACATCTGTTTACAAGAGGTTTTAGTGATTACAATCATCAGCTTGGAAATTATATATTAGTGATCATTACTATTATATCTCAAAATCCTGAAGCACCAATGATTGCAAGTATGAGTAAATTGTATTAATTTAAATCGTGGACAGGGTGGGAGTGGAAGGAGGGAGCAGTAAACTATCCTATATAATAAAAGCCTAATATGCAAATTGTCCCCTTGACTGGGAGTTCGACTGGAGGGTGGGGCCAACCTGCCAACTGCCCGAAGCCCCTGCCCGCCCCCCAGCTTGCCCTGCCCCTGCCGCACCCCAATCAGGGGCAGGGTTAGCCGGCCAACCTCCTGCTTTCCCTCCCTCCAGCCGCCTGGCCCTGATCAGGGCGGGCCAGCTGGACCCTATCCATACACAAATTCATGCACTAGGCTTCTAGTGTCCTAATATTTATGTACTTTGTTGTAATGCCAAGTTCTGTGGTAATGTCAGAATGGTCACCAGTATAGTCACACTGCCAATTTGTCTTCACATTGCCTTTGGAAACTTGAGGTGTTCATATGTTATAGTTTATTGCCTTTTTTCCATTTTTAATGTGTTTCTTTCCTTCCTGATGATATGAGTTTTTATCTGCTATTATTTCTCTTTTAACTGAACAACTTGCTGTACTGTTTCTTGTGATGCTGGCTGCTGGCAACATATCCTCTTAGTTTTGTTTTGTGTGCTATTTTTATCTGAAAATATCTTTAATTCACCCTAATTTTTGAAATCTATGTTCACAGAATATAGAACTCTAGGTTAAAGTTTTTATTTTTTTAGCATTTTAAAAATATTATTCCACTGCTCTAGGTCCTCCATTGTTTCTGATAAGAAGTATTCATTTTTTCAAATTGTTCCCCTCTGTTTTCTAGTTGTTTTTCAAGATTTTCACTCTATCTCTGGTTTACAACAGCTTTACTCTGTTAAGCCAAGATATGATTTTCTTTGTATTTGTTCTACTTGAGGTTCATAAAACCTGAATATGTCAATTTAGGTCTTTCACTAAATTTAAAGAATGTTTGGCCATTATTTTTCAAGTGCTTTCTTTCAACCCCATTCTTTCTTCTTCTTTTGGAACTCTGATTACATGTATGGTCCAATTTTTTATATTGTCCCACAGGTTTGCAAGGTTCTGTTCACTTTTTCCAATCATTTTTCTCTCTATCCCTCAGATTGCATAATTTTTTGTATTGGTCTATATATTTAAATTCACTTACTTTCTTTTCCTGTCATCTCCATTCTGCTGTTAATCCCATCCATTACATTTTTATTTAAGATGTTACCTTTTTCAGGTTTAGAATTTCCTTTTGGTTTCTTTCTATAATTTAAATTTCTCAGCTGAGAGCTGGTGTCTTTCCATTCATTATAAGCATCTGGGGTATTCCTCTGAAAAGTGTTTTTTGGGTTTTTTTTGTTGTTGTTTTTTGTATTAATAGGCATTTAGTTTGGCCAAACTCATGCCAGTAGTAGATGGCAGCTCCAATCTTAGTTCACTTCTTTCAGTCTCACATCAGGCTTTTCATATGAAGACCTATATGGCAAAACTATTAGTAATAATTATTAAATAGTATAATAGTATATTTAACTATTATACTAAATAGTATATTTAACTTACATGGCAGAAAGCTGAAGCCAGCCTCTAGTCAACAGCCAGCAAGAAACCAGGGTCCTCAGTCCAACAACCCACAAGACATTGGGTCCTGCCAAAAATTGTATGAGATTGGAAGTGGATCCTTTTCCAGTGAATCTTCAGATGAGACCTCAGCCCTAAATGACACTGTGATTTCACATTGGAAGTGACCCTGAAGCAGACTATCCAGCTAAGCAATGCCCAGATTCTTGACCGAAAGGAACTGAAATAATAAATATGTTATCCTAAGCTATTAAGTTTGTAGTAATTTGTTATGCCACAATCAATAACTCATAGGGGCATCAACAAAAAAGTAAAGAGATTTTGGAAGAGAAAATTGGAAGTATCTAAAATACCTACTTATAAGGGTCAACCAGAAGATTATTTTGGTGTAATCATTTCAAAATGAAATGGTTAAGAATATATGATCAATCATGTCTTCTGCCACAGAGCTTCCTATTCATCGAGGCAAATTCAGGCTAAACCTAAATATTATATAGCTGCTAAAGTGCTGGATTTAGGAGCTTTCACTGCAAAAATATGTACATCCCTTCAAGTTATTCTAAAAATCTGTGAATTACTTCACCTTGGCACATGTCCATGTGTCACTATAAGAACTGTACAGATTACTATACTATTTAATAATTATTGCCAGTAGTTTTAGTTATAAAATGCAACATCTAAGTCAAAATAAAATTCCAATAACAACAATTAAAGGAAACATTATAAAGCCTTCTACATTTACACATTTTATGAAAATGAAAATACTTAAGAGGAATACATGCTAACCTCACTGACTATGCATTCACACACACATACTACACCTGTATAGGCCACATACTTATACTATAAATTCATACTGAGAATGTGTGCTATTATGTTTTGGATAGTCACATAAATAAACTTATTAGGCATCTATACATTATTCAAAACTCAGGTCAGGTGTCATCTATCCCATATTTTTTTCCTGAATATCAAATTAAAGTAGAACATTCCATAGGAAGCTAATTATCTAATTGAACTTAATTCATTTGGTCTTGCATTATATTTACCCATTTACACATATATCTCTCCCACTATATTTTAAGCTCCTTGAGAGCAATACTATGTCCTCTTCATCTTTAAGTTCCCCCAAAGACCTACTACAGTACCGTCCATGCATGCAGGTTTTTAGAGGGATTCATATGAAATTCAAATAAACTGTTATTTAATCTCACTAAAGAAAGGTAATGTTCTTCATTAGAACCAAATTTCTTGTTTGAAATGAACATCATTTATTGTACATATAAGTGAGTGTTTTGTGAAATAAGTAAAACAGTGTGATGGGAATGTGCCCAAGTAAGCATGTTATTAATCTGAGAATAAGAGAAACAATCCCTCTATTGGATATTCTGCTCAAAATTTAAAAAGTAGTTAGGTTTTAAAAAATGGGCAAAGGACCTGAATAGACACTTCTCCAAAGGAGACATACAGATGATCAATAGACACATGAAACATGCTCATCATGAATCATCATAAAAATGCAAATAAAACCACAATGAGATTTCACCTCACACCTGCCAGAATGGCTACCATCAACAAATCAACAAACAATAAGTGCTGGTGAGGATGGGGAGAAAAGGGAACCCTAGTCCATGGTTGGTGGGAATGCAGACTGGTGCAGCCACTGTGGAAAACAGTATGGAGTTTCCTGGAAAAATTAAAAATGCAACTACCTTTTGATTCAGTGATTACACTTCTTGGAATATATCCTAAGAATCCTAAAACACCAATTAAAAAGAATATATGGACCTCTATATTGGCTATTGTAAATAGTTCATTGCACTATTTACAATAGCCAATATCTGGAAACAACCCAAGTGCTCATGAGTAGATGAGTGGATAAAAAAAAGCTGAGGTACATTTACAAAATGGAATACTACCTAGCTTTAAAAAAAAGAAAAACACTGGGTCAAATGGCAGTTCCATTTTTAATTTTTTAAGGAAACTCCATAGTTTTCCATAGTGGTTGCAAATTTTGCATTCCCATCTGTAGTGTACTAGGGTTCCTCTTTCTCCACACCCTTGCCAACACTTGTTTGTTGATTTACTGATAGTAGACATTCTGGCAGGTTTGAAGTGATACCTCAGTTGTCATTTTAATTTGGATCTCTCTGATAATTAGTGACATTGAGCATTTTTCATGTCTCTTGGCCATTTATATGTCCTCTTTAGAGAAGTGTCTATTCAGGTCTTCTGTCCATTTTTTTAATTGGGTTGTTTGTCTTCCCTTTGTTGACTTGTATGAGTCCTTAATGTATTTTGGAAATTAACCCCTTATCAGATGTATTATTGGCAAAGTGCTCCTTTTGCATTTTGATGCTTATTTCTTTTGCTGTGCAGAAGCTTTTTAGTTTGAGGTAATCCCATTTATTTATTTTTTTCCTTGTTTCTCTTGCCTTAGGCCCGTGGTCGGCAAACTGCGGCTCGCGAGCCACATGCGGCTCTTTGGCCCCTTGAGTGTGGCTCTTCCACAAAATACCACGGCCTGGGCGAGTCTATTTTGAAGAAGTGACATTAGAAGAAGTTTAAGTTTAAAAAATTGGCTCTCAAAAGAAATTTCAATCATTGTACTGTTGATATTTGGCTCTGTTGACTAATGAGTTTGCCTACCACTGCGCCGATGTATCTGTGAAAATTCTGCAATGTGTGATGTGTGATATTTTGCAGCCTACACTTTCTTCTAGGATTTTTATGGTTTCATGACTTACATTTAAGTCTTTTATCCATTTTTAGTTTATTCTTTTGTATGGTGTAAGTTGGTGGTTTAGTTTCTTTTCTTTCTTTCTTTTTTTTTTTTTTTTTGCATGTACCTGTCCAATTTTTCCAACGCCATTTATTGAAGAGACTGTCTTTACTCCATTGTATACTCTTGCATCCATTGTCAAATATTAATTGAGCGAAATGGCTTGGGTCAATTTCTGAGTTTTCTGTTCTATTCCACTGATCTATATGCCTGTTCTTGTGCCAGTACCAGGCTGTTTTGATTAGTGACTTTGTAGTATAACTTGATATCTGGTATTGTGATCCTTCCAACTTTGTTTTCCTTTCTCAAGATTACTGCTGCTTCTTTTCAGGGTCTTATTTTGTTTCATATGATTTTTTTTGGAGTATTTGTTCTAGATCTGTGAAATATGCTTTTGGTATTTTAATAGGGGTTGCATTGAATCTATAGACTGCTTTGGGTATTATGGACATTTTAACCCAGTGATCCCACTTCTAGGAACATCCTAAGAAGCCTGAAACAGCAATCAGAATGAATATTTGCATCCCTATGTTCATAGCAGTGTTATTTATAACTAGAGGCCCAATGCATGAAATTCATGCATGGGTAGGGTCCCTAGGCCTGACTGGCAATCAGGGCCAATCTGTGGGGCAACCAGTGGGGCGATCAGGGGGGCCCCACTGGCACCTGCCTTGGCCGGGCTGGTGCCACCCACTTGCCAGTCCCACCCCCCGCCACCACCACCAGTCACCTCCCTCTGTGGGGCAACCAGAGGGGCGATCGGGGGCCCCCGCTGGAACCTGCCTTGGCTGGCCTGGGACCTGCAGGCTGGGGGCAACTCCTGCATTGAGCATCTGCCTGCTGGTGGTCAGTGCGTGTCATAGTGACTGGTCGTTCTGCTGGTCAATCTGCCATAGGTTGATTTGCATATTAGGCTTTTATTATATAGGAAAGCTAAGATCTGAAAACAGTCCAAGTTCCCATCAGTAGATGAATGGATAAAAAAACTGTGGTACATTTACACAATGCAATACTATTCAGTAGCAAATATCTTACCCTTTAAGGTAACATGGAGGGACCTGGGGAGTATTGTATTAGTGAATGAAGCCAGTCAGAGAGACAAATATCACATGATCTCATTTATACATGGAATCTAATAAACAAAATAAACTGACAAACAAAATAGATCCAGAGACATTAAAGCATGCAACAATATATATACATACACACACACACACACACACACACACACACACACACACACCCCATGAGCAGACAATAGAGCCGTGAAAACCTGGGGAGCAAATGGGAGTGGGGTAGAAGAGATCGATGGGGAAAACAAGGAACACCTGTAATACTTTCAACAATAAAGATAAATTTTTAAAAATGAGTAAAAAAAAGAAGGAAGGAAATCTTACCTTTTACAACAGCATGGATGAACCTGGAGATTATTTTACTAACTGAAATAAGCCAAACAGAGAAAGAGTAATACCATACGATCTCACTTATAGGCAAATTTAATGAACAAAACAAACTGACAAACAAAATAGAAACAGGCATGGATACATGGAACAGAATTAAAGCTGTCAGAGGGAAGGGGAGAGGGGAGGATTAGATGAAATAAGGTGAAACAATCAAAATATACTTTGAAAAAAAGTGGTTGGAGGGTGTGTGTGAGTGTGTGTGTGTGTGCGCGCGCGCGCGCGTGTGTGTAGGGGGCAGCCAGTGGAGAGGAAGGGCAGGAATCCTGGTCCATTGAACATGGAGAATCCAAGCTATAGTGAGGCTTTGTAGTCTACAGCAACATCAGGTAACACAGAGAAAATTTCTTGAGTTTTAGGTTTCTAAAAGATTTTCAAGATCTTTGAATTTTCTAGTCATCAGTTATTATTTCCTCTCCTTGAAACTTGTAGGCCTGAAATTCCAGGTTCTTTTGTTGCCATTGTGGATTCACATTTTAGATTAACATAATACACATGAGCTATATTCCAAGTCAAAAAGAGTTGATTCACATGCTACTTAAGTATGCAGTTATTGAAGAAAAAAGAATAATACTGTGTAGTCATTAATTCACTATTCATCCTGGACACTGAATAGAAAAAATTATGTATTTCTTACTTTTATAATACTAAATTAAAAGATCTTTGCATCAATGGGTTATATAATAAAATGAAAATATCTGGGGCATTTACTCATGTATTCAAAAATTACTTAGTGTTAGATATAAGGCAATGTGATAGATAGTTTTAAATAATTAAATACTGGGTCATGTGTTTACTGACTAGCTGAAAGCTGAGTCTGTGATTCCGTGATTGAAGTCAGAAGTAGCCATGAGCACAGAATTAGGGATTAGAACTGAGTTTGAATTCTGATTTCCCTGCTTACTAGTTGTAATATCATTGGGAGAGTTAGTTTAATATTCATATCCTTGTTTCATCATCCATAAATTGTAAGGCTCATTAAGCTGTGGTTAGGATTAAAGCAATAATAAATTATAGAAATGATCACAATTTCTTGCATATATTCAACATACAAGATAAAGATGACAATGATGATGGAGTTGATAATGATGGAAGAAGAAAAGATTGCAATGACAGACCTGAAAAAGGAGAAGAAGAAAAGGAGAGGAGGAGGAGGAAAATGCATCCTATTTTGAAGCTGCCTTTAATAGACCAACTACGCTATTAGCTCAGTACCTTTTAATGTACCACGTGGCCTTGGACAAAGACAGATAAAACATAATCCTTACCATGAAGATCTCAAAGTCTATTAAAAAGCAGTTCTATAATGATAGACTGTATCCTATATAATAAAGAGGTAATAGGCAAATTGACCCTCACACCCTGGTGTCACAAGATGGCTGTCTTTTGCACTGTTTTGTTGTTGTTGTGTGTGTTTTTGTTTTTTGGTGTTTTTTGTTTGTCTCTATGTCATTTATTTCCACTCTGATATTTATTATGTCCTTCCTTCTTCTTCCTCTGAGCTTTTCTTGCTGTTCTCTTTCTAATTCATTTAGCTGTAGGGTTAGATAGTTCATTAGTCCTTTTTCTTGTTTCTTGAGGTAGGCCTTTAGAACTATGAACTTCCCTCTCAGGACTGCTTTTGCTTTGTCCCATTGGTTTTGGAAGGTTGTGTGTTCATTTTCATTTGTTTCCACGAAGTTTTTAATTTCTTTCTTGATCTCATTGATCACCCATTCATTGTTTAATAATATGCTATTTAGCCTCCATGTATCTGAGTGTTTTTGAGTTTTTTATTGTACTTGGTTTCTAACTTCATTTCATTGTGATCTGAGAAGATGCTTGGTATTATATCAATCTTCTTGATTTTTTATAGACTTGTTTTGTGCCCTAACACGTGATCTATCTGTGAGAATGAATATTCTGTTGCTTTGGGTGAAATGTTCTGTAAATATCTGTTAAATCCATCTGATCTTGTGTGTCATTTAAGGCCTATATTTCCTTATTGCTGCCTTTAAGATTCTCTCTTTGTCTTTCATGTTTTCCATTTTAATTATGATGTGTCTCTTTGTGAGTCTCTTTGTGTTCATCTTCATTGGAACTCTGTGCCTCCTGAACTTGTGTGACATTTTCCTTCACCAGGTTGGGAAGTTTTCTGTCATTATTTCTTTAAACAGGTTCTCTGCTTCCTGCTCTCCTTCTTTCCCTCCTGGTATTCCTATAATGTGGAAGTTTCATGTTGTCCCATAGTTCCCTTAAGCTATCTTCCTCCTTTTTAATTATTTTTTCTATTTGCTGCTCTAGTTGTGTATTTATTTCTACCTTGTCTTCCAAATTGCTGATTCAACCCTCTGCTTCATCCAGTCTTTTAATATCTTCTAGTGTGTTTTTAATGTCAGAAATACCATTTTTCATTTCTGTTTGGTTTGTGGCTTCTATTTTCCATTTCATGCTATTGTAATTTGCACTAAGTTCCTTAAGCATTTTTATAACCATTGCTTGAACTCTATGTCTGATAAGTTGCTTGCTTCCATTTCACTTAGTTCTTTTTCTGGAGAATTCTTATTTTCTCTCACATGTGGGTTGTTTCTTTGTCTCCCCATTTTAGTTGTCTCTTTGTGTTTGCTTCTATGTATCAGATAGAATTGTTATGCTTCCCAGTGTTTGTTGGATGGCCTTATGTAGAAAGTGTCTTGGGGGGTCCAGTGGTGCAGTCTCTTTGTTCACCTGAGCTGGGGTGAGAGGTTTTCCAACAGGATGAAGCAATTGTTGCTGCCTAGAAGCTAATTGTTATTCTCAGTCTCTTACTCAGCCTCAGAAATTCCACAGGGTGGGGCAAGGGGTTTTGTAATAGGGTGGGTCAATTGTCTTACCCCAGGCAAAAACCACCTGGATCTTTCTGCCTGAAAAAGATCACCTCTGCAGTGTGAGGAAATGACTTAGCACAGGAAACTGGGGTGTCTGCCTTCCGAGTTCTAACCCCATGGCCCCCAAACCTGGCTTATGCTTACACAGCTCCAGCTCACTCTGTCCTCCCTCTGTTGGATCCCAAGGAGAGTGGCTGCACTTGAAATTTTGTGTGTTGGCCCTAAAATAGCCTGCATTTCTACCTATTTCTCCCTGGCAGACAGCAACCCTGCTGCTTTTCACAGCCAGATGTTATGTGGGCACCTTTCTCAGTGCTGTTTCTCTCTGCTGGGGGATCCAACTTGGGGATTAGACCCCAGAGTTCTCAGAGGCAACCCCCCTGCCACACACACACACACACACACACACACACAGCTGAGATATCTCTCTGGAACTTCAGCTGCTTTCTGTGGGAGCCTGGCTAGCCCTTTCACACCTCCGCCCTTCCTACCAGTCTCTATGCTATCTCCACTTTCCATCCTTTGGTATCAGAGTTCTCTCCAGCTAGTCTTGAGTTGATTATTCAGAATTTTTGTTGTTGTTGTATTTTAGTTGTAATTCCAGTTTGGTCCTGGGAGCATGTTGTGTAGCATCCTCTTATTCTGCCACCATTTTTAATCTCCAAGTAAAAAATATTTTGATACATTAGCCACTACCATTTTGTAAATTATCCCATTATCCCATATAGAAGACCAATTTCATCTTGTAAAAAAGTCTTTTAATGTATATAAACTTCTCAGAAGCATGGATTCTGTTATAGTTTATAATAATGTCAAAAAATCTGTTTAATTAAAAAATGGTATGTAGCCGAAACCGGTTTGGCTCAATGGATAGAGCGTCAGCCTGCGGACTGAAAGGTCCCAGGTTCGATTCCGGTCAAGGGCATGTACCTTGGTTGCGGGCACATCCCCAGTAGGAGGTGTGCAGGAGGCAGCTGATCGATGTTTCTCTCTCATCGATGTTTCTAACTCTCTATCCCTCTCCCTTCCTCTCTGTAAAAAATCAATAAAATATATTTAAAAAAATAAATAAATAAATAATGGTATGTATTGTTGAAAATCAAATACTTACTTTGCAATACTCTTAAAAATGTTCTACAAACAGTTTTGTACTTAAGAATAAACACAAGACCCTTATCAAACTTTTATATTTCATAGTGAATATTTTGCTTGTACTTAAAGTTTAAAGAAGTAGCAAAGTTGTCCATTTAACATTTATAATGCATAAACGTGTAATATGTAACTACTTATAGGGAACCATATAATGTTAAAATAAGTTACTGTTTGAACACATTAACAAACACACTATATATCAATGCATAATGATAAAACATATTTTTTCTAATTAACACATATTTTATTAACTAAGTGATAAAATTATATTTGGCTTTCCCATATTGGTACTTTTATTTCCTTTTTTTAATGAACATTTTTTATTATGGAATATATGTGGTTGATCAAAGAGACAGCAGCAGAAGCTCATAAATATATATCTATTATAAAAATTCTAGTGATTTGTTAATTTATTTCTATTGTAAACTGTATTTTACCTCAGTTTAATACTAATTATCAGTTGCAAAATAAAGCAGAATAATAACAGGCAAATAAAGCTGTGGAAAAATTATTAAACTTACAAAATTAATTACAATGTTGTTAGTCATGATTACTGGAAAAATCATATATAAATAAGTCATTCCTGAATCATCAAATTTATGTCTGATGAATAGCATACCTCTCCTTAAAAATTATGTGTATTCAAATCTTAACCTATTCTAGAACATATAAAAAGTCTTAAATCTGTAAGATTTCATGCTGATCCATCAGCTTAAAAAAATGTTTGTAAAAAATTTTAAAATGCAGTGTAAACATTTCAGCCCCGAATCTTTTTTCTATGCCTTTGAACCTTCTCTTTCATGTGCAATACCTGATGGCCCATTGAGAATAGCTGCTGAAAGCCCCAGAGATGGGTAAAACAGAATTTCTGACTCAGGAAATAAAGATCAGCTGAATAGGATTCCCATATGGTAATCCAGATCAATGGAAAAGCAAGACCAGAAATTTACAATATCTATCCTACACAGTATAATATCAAGGTTGTATTTCATTACTGGTAACAAAATCCCAAAGGGGGGCGGGGGAAAGAGATATAAAGATTGTTAAGACCAGTAATGAGAAACTACACTTTATTTTGACATTTTGTTCTAAGAGGAATTAAAACCCCTACTATCTTTATTTAGAATCACTGATATGGTAAATAAATTCTGTGATTAAACAACTGCATTCTGCTATAAAAGCATTCATAAGCGGTGGATTGATATTTAAAGAAAATTCCTACAAACTTCTAGCAAATATTTTAGGTGGTAATGTCTGATGTGTTTTATGCTAAGATAAAGAAGTAATTACTTCAATTTCAATTTTTGTGAAGAAAATCTCAGCACATATATCTTAATAGCAAAAAGTAATTCACAAAAAAATTATAAGCCAACCTAAAATAATTCATTGCAAAGCTTCCAAGTGCTAATGGACTCAACAATCCATGCAGAACAGGAATTATCTCTACAACACCCCTGGAGGGTGGCACTCTATAGGGACTACCTCATGAGGCAATCCTTTGCTGTTTTGGACATGTTTTTATTCTTAGCATATCTGTTTCTGAATAACCCATATCTATTTGGTCCTGTTCTGAATGGGGCTACATTAATAAGTTCACTGTTCTATATAACTATTATTTAAAACATTATGCATTAAACAGCCCAGTTCCTTATCCCAATCTTCTTTTGATATTGTTTCCAGGTAAACTTTAGAGTCAGTTAAAATACAATATTCAAAACTGAATACAATACTATAGATATGGTTTATCTATTTCACAACACCCTCTGCATACTAATCTAACCACCCTGTTTTTGTGAGTTTGCATTAGATTTTAACAGTTAAGATTCATGTATCACTGCCTACTAGGTATCTTCACTTGGATTTCCTACAAACTCCTCAAATTCAAAATGACCAAAATTTAATTTATCCTCTTTTTGTCCCTTCACTTCTCCACTTGATCACACTCCAAATATGCTTCACCTCCTAATTTTTCTATAACAGTGGCTAGAGATGTGCTAGTATCCTACACTCCTCTTTCTCTGTCATATCTATCATCCAACTGATCATCAAAATTCCTCAAATTTACTGTACAGAATCTGGGATCTAAACCAAACTGCTAGAGTCTAAATTTTTGCTCTTCCCTCACCAGCTCTGTGGCCTACAACAAGTAACCTACCTTATCTGTACTCAGTTTCTTTATCTGTGAAATTGAAATAAAAACAATACTCATAAGACTGCTGTAAGGACTAAATTAATTCTATGTAAGGTGCTTAAAAGAGTGATTAGCTCATAGGGAGTTAACAATAAATGTTAGTTACTATTAACTATAGCTATTGTCACTTCCTTAATCTCTCTCAGATCTGTTTATCATTCTGATCACTGCTTATTTAGTTTAGGTACTTAATTTTTTCCCCACCGGGATTATTGTAGCAGCTTCAAAACTGATGTCTTTGCTTCCCTTCTGGCCAAACTCTTATTTTTATAACTTTGATCCTACTATCCCCTAGTTCCACATGCTTCCATGGCTTACTACTGTCCATAGGATAAATGGAAATTTTTGAGCATGATACAACAAAACCCTAGATAATCCAGTAACTCTCTCTAGCCACATTTATCCCTGGGTTCTCCTAGCATGTGACGTTTGAGCAAACTGATTGTGTTCTTCTAATATGTGATATTTGATCTACATTGATCAACTTTGTGTGTAGCCAGAGGCTCTCAATCTTTTTCTTTTCCAGCGGAGTTACCAAGTTGGCCAAAATACTCTGAGACTCTTCTATCCACCCACCTACCTACGCTACCCTTCTCATCTTATATATGTTTACCTTCTAGTGGAAAATCCTATCTAATAAAAGAGTAATATGCAAATTGACCATCACTCCAACACACAAGGTGGCTGCCCCCATGTGGTCAAAGATGGCTGCCCCCATGTGGACACAAGATGGCCACCACAAGATGGCCAGCAGGGGAGGGCAGTTGGGAGGGACCAGGACTGCAAGAGAGGGCAGTTGTGGGTGATCAGGCCAGCAGGGGAGGGCAGTTGGGAGGGACCAGGACTGCAAGAGAGGGCAGTTGTGGGTGATCAGGCCAGCAGGGGAGGGCAGTTGGGAGGGACCAGGACTGCAAGGGAGGGCAGTTGGGGATGATCAAGCCTGCAGGGGAAGGCAGTTAGGAGTGACCAGGCCTGCAGGGGAAAGCAGTTAGAGGTGACCAGGCCTGCAGGGGAAAGCAGTTGTGGGGTACCAGGCCTGCAGGGGAGGGCAGTTAGAGGCAAACAGGCTGGCAGGGGAGCAGTTAGGCATCAATCAGGCTGGCAGGGAAGTGGTTAGGGGGTGATCAGGCTGGCAGGCAGAAGCGATTAGGGGCAATCAGGAAGGTAGGCAGGTGAGCAGTTGGGAGCCAGCAGTCCTGGATTGTGAGAGGGATCCCAGATTGGAGAGGGTGCAGGCTGGGCTGAGGGACACCCCCACCTCTGTTCACGAATTTCTGCACCAGGCCTCTAGTAACTAAATGATATGCAATATCATCACACAGAAATGTTTCCATGGGTTTCCTACATATCTGCTTTTTGAGAATGATAAAGATCAGTGGGGAGAATGAAAGTCTGGACTTGCATTTGGTGATTCATTCAATTCTGAAATGAACTCTCCTTGCCCACCAGAAAGTGACAACCACTTTGAGAATCACTGCTCTAAAAAGCCAGTACAACCTTCACCTCCAACCTTTATATGTGAGTCAAACTGCTTATAAAAATTTGGGGTTCTCTTCTGGGAATCCTCTCCTCTCTCCATTCACCCATTCTGAGGTGGCATTCTGTGCAAGCCTCTATAACTGTACTTATGGGGTAGTAAAATAATCTCTTAACATTTGTGCCTGTCAAGATCTTTTCAAAGCTTGATTCTGCCTAGATAAAGAAAGTTGTCAAAAAAAATTCCAGGCTGATAGATAACCAGTCATT
Source organism: Plecotus auritus (assembly GCF_963455305.1). Classification (NCBI taxonomy): domain Eukaryota; kingdom Metazoa; phylum Chordata; class Mammalia; order Chiroptera; family Vespertilionidae; genus Plecotus; species Plecotus auritus. The sequence goes on along the minus strand of NC_137775.1, from coordinate 112,773,801 downwards.
TACTATACCTGTCTATTCTTAGCTTTCTCACATACTTTTTCCATCTTCAGTCATTTTGAAAACCATTAATTTTTTCTCATTTTGAAAATCATGCTTTAATGATGACAAATTTCACACTGAATAAGAAATTATGCATAAGGACAGTATGACTGTCATAAATTCTCTATTAATTTCATTCATAATCTAGAATGAGAGCACAGTTTCTATTAAAAGTTCACTTTTTTGCCATTCTTATTCCTAAATGTTACAAAACGTTCAACCACTGTGAACCCAAGAAAAAGTAAGTGGATAAATGGTAACAGGCTATGGTAGAAATAGAACTAAACTAGGAATCAAAAGATCCAGGTTTTTATCTCACCTTGACTAATAAACACTGATTAAAATCTTGTCATGGCCTCAAATTCTCTATCAATAAAATAAAAGTATGCAATAATTGATGTTTCAGGTCTCTTTTAATGGGATTAATAAAAGTACTTGTCCCATAAGGTAGCTATAAAAATAAAATAAAGTAAGCCATATAATATACACTGAGTGGCCAGATTATTATGATGTCTGAATGCATAATAATCTGGCCAAATCAGTGTATATCCTATATAATAAAAGGTTAATATGCAAATTGTCCCCTCCACCAGGAGTTCGACCAGCAGGCAGGCCGGCCAACCGCCCATGTCCCCTCCCCCTGGCCAGGCTGGCCGGACCCCACGCATGCACGAATTCATGTACTGGGCCTCTAATATATATATATATATATATATATATATATATATATATATATATACACACACATATATACACTGAGTGGCCAGATTATTATGCATTCAGAGATCCTAATCTGGCCACTCAGTGTATATTGTAAACATACATTAATATAATTCTTTGATAATAAATAAGGAAATTAGAATGAACTGTGCCAAAGTAAAATCTAAATTTGTTAAACCAAAGTAAAAATGTTCCCTTGAGACTATAAAATTATTTTCACCTGTCAGGCTTAGAAGGCGAGCTAGCTAGTATTTGAATGCAGGCTTTTGCTCTAGCTGCTGAGATCTACTCTGAGTACATGTAATATACAAAAAAAGGAGGAGCATGGGGAGGAAGGCTGTCCCAGGTTCCACAGGTATTACTCAAAGGATAATCTTAGACTGAGATTTGAGACTCCAAGTATGTACAATGCAAAGGCATGTGTGTGTTTGAGGAATGAGAGACCAAAGGCCCAAAACTTAGGAGGTGATTGTCTTGCAAAGACAATCCATTTCTAAACTCACATTACCTCTAATCACTCTTCTCCTCCATTAATTCTTAGTCTTAATTTCTCTATGCATTTAAAAATGTAATGTCATATACCTTACTATTATTTTATTTTTATATTATAGTTCCTTATCTATCAGCTTTATTTTTTAAGTATCACATTTTTATTTTTTTAACTTTTCACTTTTAACCTTATTTTCTGAATTGTCCCAATCATTTTCCCTATTGTTATCATTTAGAGCTCTCATTTTAAATATCAGTAAGCTATTACTTTGAATACTTTAAATATGTTCAGCTTTTAATTCAACTTCTTATTGTAATAATATTCTAATCTTGTTAACCTTATTTTCCCTTTGTCACTTCTGCATTCCATTTATTATTTTTATGGTGTCTTTATTATGGATAGCAAAAAGCAAGTCCAGAAAAGAAATAAAAGTAAAGAAAGACATTATAAGGCAGAAAGGATGGCAGTTTTCTTCCTTGCAACTGCTTCTGCTTATCCGACTCCTCAATAGATTCCTTGGCCCAGTCCTTGATGGCTCTCCGAAGAATGTTACCCAAGAGACAGAGCAACCCACAGACTAATTCCCTCCCTCGGGGCCTTAAGGCTGACTGCAAATTGTATCTGGATTTGCTCCAATGGTGTTATGTGTTAACTTCTCAAACGATTCAGGATTTATGTGAGCCACTGTGTGTATTTTTAAGTTCATAACTCCAAAATGTGCAACCAATAGACTTTGGGTCACAGAAAAATGAGGGCTAATATGAAAATAAGTATTTTATAAGCATCATTCTGGCTGCTATGTTAAAGAATCTACTAAAAAGGCATAAAAGTATCCATGAAGAACTCATTCACAAATTCAACAAATATATATTAAGTAGCTACCATGTACTTGCACTCTGGTAGGCTCCGATATAGCAGGGAAGAAAAAAGAAACTAGAAAATGCCACACACCAAAAATATGTACAATTAATACATATTTCAGGAGACTACTACATTAGCCCAAACAAATGCTGATAGTGTGATAATATTTAGGAAGTTAAATGGCCACTTAGCATTCAATGATTCAAAAGAAAAAACACACAATTGTATACTGTGTTATTTTCTATTTCACACAAAGTTCATAAATTTTCTATTGCTTAAAATAGAGACCTCTATTCTATTTTCTTTATTTCAGGTTTTTCCATGATTTCAGCCATTTGGTTACTGTTTTCAAACTCTAGTTTTCTAATACATGTCAAAATTTCAGAATGATGAACTACAATATTTTCAGACAGACTCTCAAGTCAACTAACCATTATTATTAGATTCATTCCGGGAGCTGAACATCAATAAAAATAAGGCATTTTGGAGATAGAAATAACACAATTTAACTTTCTTGAAAGAAAGCAATATTTTGCATTCCAACCTAGAAACTCAGAGAAGAAAGGAAGAGATTAACAGAGCACTGTAGGAAGCAAGCACAAAGGAGAAATTAGGGATTAAAAATATAAATTCAGAGTTATTTCAAAGGATTTAACTGAAGTTATAGAAATGACTAAAGTCAAATCAGTAACTGTATAATGAAATAAAGAAGAGTACTATACATCTTAGTCCCTTTAATAATCACACTCACAAAGTTGTGCTTTGATGATATATCTTTGGGTTTTACAGAAATAGACAATAAGAGATTCTTCAGAAAATCTGTTGCTGGAATGTGGTCAAGGATATAGCCTCCTATATAACTTACTAGAGGCCCAATGCATGAAATTTGTGCAAGAGCAGGCCTTCCTCCCCACAGCTGCCAGCACTCGCTTCCCTCTGGCACCCGGGACCTGGGCTTCCCTCCAGCCGCCGGCAGGCACCTGGGACCCAAGCTTCCCTCACAGCCCCAGCTTTGTCTGGACGGATGTCCAGTCTAATTAGCATATTATGCTTTTATTATTATAGACTAGGGGCCCATGGCATGAATTTATGCACCTTGAAAGGAACTGTGGGCTGTGAGGCTGCAAGGCTGCAGTAGGCACGGGGTGGGGGGGGGGGGTCTTGGCCCATCCTCTGCGTCCATGCCCGGCCACTCCCACTGAAGCCCCCGGTCCCCTGTCTGCTGGCAGCCCAACTCCTGCCACCACTGCTCCCACATGTAGATGGTGCCTGCCCCACTCGCACTCGCTGATAGCACAGAGCGATTGGGGCCGGCACCAGCAGCGGATGTGAGTGGGGCCGGTGCTGTCAGCAGGTGCAAGTGGCAGCTGCTGCCCTGATTGCCCCTCAGGAGCAGGGGGAGGTGGAGAAGCCCTCAGGGGCTATCGGGGCCGGCAGCCGCTTCTCACACTTGCTGATGGCACTGAGTGATCAGGACCAGCGCCAGGCACCAGCAGCAGGTGCAAGCAGTGGCTCCGGCACTGGCTGTGGGTGCAAGCGGCAGCTCCGGCGCTGGCAGCAGGTGCATGTGGGGCCAGCACTGGCAGCAGGTACGAGAATTTTCAGCAACCACCAGAGGTTCGTCGCGATGACAGCGACTGGCGCCCCGCCTTGGTCTGGTGTCCCTGCTCACCTACTCCACCATTCCGCCATGGCCAACGCCCGCCATGTTCTCCACATGCCCCCTCATAGTCAGCACACATCATAGCGCCCGGTTGTTCGGTTGTTTCAGTTGTTCTGCCATTCAGTCTATTTGCATATTAGCCTTTTATTATATAGGATTACTCCCATGAAAGGCCTGACATGAGAAATCTCTTTTAGGATTTAGTCTAAGAAACTGTGTTCCCTTTCCTGATGATTGCTATTCTTCCTTCTTTTTCAAAATGTATATTCTATAACTAGCTATATTCCACATTAACCACCAGAAACCTCAGAGGCAAATTAGAACCTTAACAAAGGGTCTCCAGTATGTCTTTGGTTTTAGTATACATCTTCCATTGTTTTGATTTTCTATACTGTATTATGTATCTGGAGAAATTCCTGTATCCTTTACTGATTATGAATTACAAACATCCAACCCCCAAATTAGTGGCTTAAAACAATTCATCATTTCTGACAATTCTGTGAGTTATTGGTGTGGATCTTCTACTGATCTGGCATGGGCTCACTCGTGCCGCTGCATTCACCTGGTAGGTCAGTGTGGACAGAGCTCCCTTGGGCCTGCTTGTCCTTGAACAGACTAGCTCTCTCCATATGGTCTTTTATCTTCAAGGAGGATGGACCAGTGTTCTTCACATGGTAACAGCAGCATTCCAAGAAGGAAAGCTCCACTGTGTAAGCACTTATCAACTCTCAACTTGCATCACATTTGCTTATGTACCACTGGCCAAAGTCATACACAAACCAGAATCACTGAGGGAGCCTGGGGATACTAGAAGGTATGATTCATGGCAGGTGAGAGATATAACAAATTACCATACCAGCTCCGTAATAGGGCTGTTACTTATCCTTTTCCAAATCTTTCTAATACTGGAACCATGCTATTCTTTAACAAAATTTCTTTCCTATCTGCTCCATATATTATATTTATAAAAGCTAAAACATTCTTTATGGGAGTTCTAAGCGCATACTAGTCCAACATATCAGTGAATGAATACTTAGCTAGAATTCAAAAGTATTTTATAATTTAAAATGCACCATATGCCACAGCAAATGCTCACTCCTAAATTCTTAAAGCTCTTGTGGACGGAATAAAAATTCATTTGAATTTAAGTGCAAATGCCTTTTAAAAACATCAGGGCCAATCAGTTCTCCCACCAGGAACAAATGCATCATTCCACTGTTGATGTCCCATTCTCAAGCTCTTGAGGCACTTTATACCTCTACTCAATACTGAATGTATTATCACACAAGTGTCAACATGCCTAAAATCTTAAAGCTCAAAACGAGAACCTTTATCATCTGGTTTCTATACCAAGTACTGCAATGCTCATAACAAGAGATGCTAAAAAGTATAAAAATATTAATCTGAAGAGAGTAAATAACATAAACAAAATATAAAAATTCACCAAAGAAAAGGTAAAGATAAAAGAAATTCATTCAAGTTATTTTAACTTTACAAGTTGTTACTATTTTTAGGGTGCCTATGACAACATAATTTAAAGATGAGTTGCCCTAGCCGGTTTGGTTCAGTGGATAGAGCATCAGCCTGCGGACTGAAGGATCCCAGGTTCGATTCCAGCCAAGGGCACATACCCGGGTTGCGGGCTCGATCCCCAGTGTGGGGCATGCAGGAGGTAGCCGATCAATGATTCTCTCTGATCATTGATGTTTCTATCTCTCTCTCGCTCTCCCTTCCTCTCTGAAATCAATAAAAATATATTTTTAAAAAAGAAGAAATTGTCTTTTAAAAATAAATAAATAAATAAATAAATAAAGATGAGTTAAATAGGCAAAATAATTTTTAATTAAACTTTTAAAGACATGACTATACTTCTTGTGATTAAAGATGTACTTTTTATTCAAATTCAATTCAAGATTGTAAGGTTTTGTGAAAATTAATGTGTTTTGGGAAAAGGTGTATGCACATGTAACTTGAGGGGTAGCTGAACTATAATCAGATAAGGGGGTTTGTACTATGTCGAGGGCTAACACACACATAACTATAAAATATCACAACAGCCCTTCCAGCTACAGCTAGGGTGCCAAACAAGATGTTGTTCTGTGAGTATGTAGCAAAATTCTTCAGAGATTTTCCACCGAGGAAGACAAAATGTGAAACTTTACTTATGCACAGAAGACTTTTTTTGTTGTTGTTAAATTAGGCCAACAGCAGAGTTATTTTTAGATTACTTACTTCACTTTCTCTTCTTAATGGGCTGGTATACAAAATAGGACAGAAAATGTACCATATGTCACAGTAAATGCTAAAAATCTAAATTCTTAAATCGCTCATGGAAATAAAAGAGGTCTCTATCTTAAGTATGAAATTTTCATTCAGATGCAATTAAGACTATAACTGCTCTGACAAATAAATTATACACACCTTTAAAAAAAAAAAAAACAATGTAATTTTGGAGAATTTTTTCCCTTTAATCGTTTTTAGTAAAAATAGATAATTTTTAAGAGAACAGCTACAGTATGAATGAATGCATTGAATTTTTATTTATTATTTAAGGTAACATTTAAAGCATACAGCATTTTCTAATTCTACAGTGACTACCATAGTTCTTGATTTCTTAAAGATACAAAATTTAAGTGACTCTTCTACTCTTTCACAAAATCAATCTAAAGTCTCTTTAGGTACTCCTAATTTCGTTAGAAAGATAAACTTTCAAAATGTACTCTTTAACCCCCTGATTTTATTAAAGCAAACAAAATTGCAGGACAACAAAAGACTTGACATGTCTTTGGTATCTAACCCACTGAATACAATTTACAATACAATGAGGACTACAAAGTACTTATTTCCTAAAAAAGAAAAATCAAGTAAAATATCTCAAGTTTTGGTATTCTTATGTTTATTATTTTATTAAATTATAGTCTTATAAGTGCTTCATGTGTTAAATGTGCAGGTCCATTTTTCCCCTTAAAAGCAAGGCAGACAAATATTGCTAGATATAGTTGATCATTCTATGAAACCTAGTTTTAAGAAAATTCAACATAGCAATTAAATCAAACATCTTTAAACTAATATAGGTATTTAAGCATATAGAAGTTAATTTCTGAGTAACGCTGGTCTGCTGATAAATTGTAACTTGACAAAAAAAATTTTAACATGTAACATAAATAGATAAATTTATGATGCAAAACTAGGAGAATGAAAAATACTATGATTGTTTATTGTTCCTAAATTAGCTGTACTAATGAAATTCTGTATATAAAGACTACCTTAAGCATACAACCTAATTCTTACATTTAAAAATACTTAAATAATCTGTATTTTTATACAATCCTAAACACCTTAATTTTAAATCTAAGGTATAACTTCTAAGAATAATCAGGTCTAATGGTTGGAAAACAAGATTATGCTGCATACCAAAAAAATAGTTTTTAAAACTCTAAAGAAATCACAGTATCTTGCCAATAAAAGTATTAACAAAAACAAAAGAAGAAGAAGAAGAAGAAGAGGGAGAAGAAGGAGGAGGAGGAGGAGGAGGAGGAGGAGGAAGAAGAATTACTAAAACCTCAATGGCTGCTTTTAGAGGAGAGCAGGTTCTGCTTGCGGATGAGGAACAGACAGATCTGTGTGCACTCAGAACTGCACCCCACTCTGTGGCAGCCACTGGTCTTGGTATGAAATCAAATTTCATGTCTAAACTGTGATTAACTAATCCTATCTAATAAAGAGAGAATATGCAAATTCACCATCACGTCATAACAAGATGGCTGCGCCCACAGTGGAGGCAGGGATTCCGTAACACAAGATGGCTGCACACACAGCAGAGGCCAAGTTCCCGTAACAAGCCTTAACAAGCAATCAGTAGGGACCTAAGGCTGTATGGCGCTGGGCCGGGCAGGGCACCTGAGGCTGCAGGGGACCTCAGGCCATGCCCCTGGCCCTGGTGCCAGGCTGAGGGACCTCAGGCCATACCCCCCCCCTTGGCGCCGGGCTGGGGGACCTCAGGCCCCACCTCCCTCCCAGCAGGGCTTGACAGGGGACCTCAGGCCACATCCCCTGCCTGGCGGAACTTGACGGGGGACCTCAGGCCATACCCCCCGCCTTGGCGCCGGGCTGGGGGACCTGAGGCTGCGCCCCCCGCCTGGCAGAGCTTGACAGGGGACTTCAGGCCATGCCCCCCTGCCCAGAAGGCCTTGACAGGGGCCCTCAGGCCACATCCCCCACCTGGTGGTACCTGGCGGGGGGCCTCAGGCTGTGCCCCCCCCCCTGGCAGGGCTTGATGGGGAACCTCAGGGTGCACCCCCTGCCCATGGGGCTTGACAGGGGACCTCAAGGTGTGCCCCCACCCCAGTGTCAATCCGAAAAACCTGAGGCCGTGCCCCACGCCAGGCGGGGCTTGACGGGGGACCTCAGGGTGCACTCCCTGCCCATGAGACTTGACAGGGAACCTCAAGGTGTGCCCCCCGCCCCGACACCAGGCCGGGGGACCTGAGGCCGCACCCCCACCCAGCGAGGCTTTACAAGGACTTTAAGGTGTGCCCCCTGCCCCGGCCAGGCCGGGGGAACCTCAGGCCGTGGGAACCTCAGGCTGTGCACCCCGCCCCAGTGCTGGGCTGGAGGACCTGAGGCTGCACCCTCCACTTGGTGGGGCTTGTGGGGGACCTCAGGCTGGGCCAGGGGACCTCAAGATGAGCCCCCCAGCCCAGGCCAGGGGACCTCAGACTGTGCCCCCTGCCCCGGCACCAGGCCAGGCGACCTGAGGCTGCACCCCCCCAACCAAGCAGGGCTTGACAGGAGTGGGGCCAGCCGCGTTTGGATCTAGCCCAATGGGGGTAGGGCCAGCCGGGTCTGGATCTCGTGTGATTTCAAGGCACACATGGGTGGGCAGGGACTTGACTCTAGATCCCGAGGTGCACCCCAGACTCTGACAGGAGGAAGATTGTCATATACATTTTACTAATTTTCTTTCATCTCTGACACATCTATTATAGAGAAAGAGCAAATAGCAATATTAAAATATTTCCTCTAATTAATTCCCTTTTAATGTGCACGAATTTCGTGCACTGAGTCACTAGTACTTTATAAAGTCAGGTCAATTAATTCTAAAGAGACCAAGCCTGAAGCTACAAACCAAAAGGAGGCTATGCCCCCAAAACAAACATTATAATGCTAAACTTTTGCTGAACAGTCAACTTGGTTCATACTATTTCTTTTAGTGAAATAAACAATAAATGTGGCAAGCATATGAAAAAAAATTAAAGAAATAGTAAAATATATTGGCATTCTTATCAAGTGATGTGACTGGTCTAAGTAGTTTAGTTTTATTTTTATCTTTCTCTAGTTGCTAAATTCACATTAAATTACTTAACACTAATTTCACCATATATTTACTTTAGAATTTTACTAAAGTAAGTACAATAGAATCCCAAGCTTCTATATTTTAAAAATAGCATTGCTAGGACTAGACTAAATCTTAAAAAATACTATTACAAAACATGTGTATTTGTTTAAATTCATCCATTATTCCCACTTGAAATGAAGCCCCTCCCATAACACAATATATTTTTTTAAATAGTTACTAAGGACACACAGTAACCACTTTTTGAACCCGTGCTTTTTATTGGGGGGTCACTGAAATATGCTCCTAATATCAATAAGCTAAAGCATATGTACCACTTACCAAACCCTTCTTCCACTGGGGACATATCTCCTCAATAAATAATTATTTCCAGACAAATGGGAAAGGAAATTGTGTTTTGACTAAATTGTCCAATAGTATTTTCCTAGAACTGAAGGAGAGACACAGTGTGAAAATATTCTCAAAATGCTCTCCCTCCGCAGACCATAGTGTGGTGAGGGCCAAGGGGCGGGGCTGGGGGGTGCGCTAGGTGGAGGAGGGGGGGCAAATCAGGGGAGGATGGGAGAAATCTGCAATAGTGTAAATTATAAAAAAAAATTAAATAAAAACAATGCTCTTTCTCAGTGCCTGAAACCCATAAAAGTCCAATATTATCAACCTAATTTTCTCAACATGCACTTGTAAAATGGTATCAATCATATACATAGGGCAGTGTACTGTAGGGTGACGGCACTGCTCTGTGAAGAGCTCACATCATAGAGTAAAATGGTCTGACTCTGGGCCATCAGACACCAAGGAGAGAATTCTAATTCCAACAGAAACGAATAATTAATTAGCCTTACTATAAAAATAGGAAATTACTCCATTTCTGAATTAGGAAAATTGGCTTTCTAAATTTAAACCATAGCCAAGTTAAAAGTAAAATTCCAAGCTTAGTTGTAGGTCCAGAAAGAGACTCTCAGAACAGGAGAGCAGCAACCCTGCAAAAAAAAATTACTGAAGATACTGAGTGAAATGACATGGAAATGATTTTATCCAAATCCATTAGTGGAATGCAAGAAAAATGCTAGCAGTAGAGTCCAAATGATACCAGGCCTGTGAGACTCAGTGGTTGATCTCCAGTATCAATTATTATCTCTCATCATTGGTGTTTCTATCTCTCTCCCTCTCCCTTCCTCTCTGAAAGCAATAAAAATATATTATTTTAAAAATTATACTCAGTACAAACTCTTTTAAAAATTTATTATATGTTTATAAAACATATTTCTCCAAAAATAAAGCTTCATTATAATGATGATTTTATTAATCTAAAAACATCATACTTCAAACCAAGCAATAAGATCCAAGATTTTGATAAACATAAAAAAGAAAATGCTGCAAAACTGAAACAATCTTAAAATAAAATGGGGCAACATCTAGTTATGCCACAGCTAATAGCTTCAGAGAACTTCATGAATAAACAATATAACTTCACTTGCAAATACCACAAACAAAATTCAAAATTAATTTTTAAGTTTCAGGTTTCCAAGTAGATGATGGTTCAGGCAGAGACAATATTTAATTTCTGAGAACATCCATGAAGTCAAATTTTTCCACTAAAGCATATTTCTGGATCAGATGTTTATAACTTAACTCCCTGACCAAAGGGGGCAAGAAATGAGGAACACAATATATTTGCTTCTGGTAAATTGCATATTTCCCTTTCTTCCAGCTCTTCAGAATTCATGAGGTCTGGTATAAGGATGCTCCCTTAGCAAAATGGGTTGCCTTCTTCTAAACCCTAGTACTCTATTTATTAAGATGAAAAACATACAAAACAAGGCTGACAAACAAAATACTCCTTCAGAAAAAAAGTGGGGGGAGGAGCTAGGAAAAAAGGTAGTCATAAGATCCACAGTTACTGTTGAAAGGAGGGCTCTATACGGCAGATACCATGTGGGGATTTTAATGAATATTATTTTTAATTCATACAAAAATACTATATATAATCCTAATCCATATTTTACAAATGTGAAAATTAGTTTCAGAGAGCAAACAATTTGCACTAAGTCACACAGTCAACAGATGGCTAAGCCTGGGAGTTGCTCTACATTTGTCTAATGCCAAGCCCTCTTGCCATAATGTCAAATCCACATCTCAGTTAACAAATATTCCTGCTAGGCCTCCACTGGGAGCACCTGTGCTACAAAGAGCTACAAAATAGAAGACATAGCTTTGTCCTCCAGGCAGTTAACATCTAAGAGGCATTGTGAAGATATGATGCTCAAGTCGTGAAAAGCAATGTGACACATACAAAAGAAAGAGTACTAGACTCAGGAGACTGAGGTGACTCTCTTACTCATGGCTTTGCTAATTTCTAGTCACATAACTTTGGGTAGATAATTTATATTATTTCCTCATCTGCACTGAATATTTAATATAAAATCTGCCATAATTATATTGCAGAATTAGTTCAGAAACCCAATTCAATAACATGGAGCCTTATTAGTTACAAAATGTTTTACAAATAAAGTATGCTAATATTGTTATTCAAGTGTCCATAATTGGGTCATTACAGAACTCTTGATAGATATCTGAATTCAGCAGAAAAAAGACTCACTCCTGTTTCCCCTTCTTTTGGGTCTGCTTTGTTTGGCTGGTTAAGTGGTGCTCTAAGGGTGATCGCTCTTTTGGCTCTTGCTCCCTGCACTGACCATAGACTCCAGCTAACTGCGTTCTGAAGATGGGGCCTATGACCAAACCACTTTCCCTTGCTACAGCTGCACTCCAAGCCAGTCCATACTGCATGTTTACTGATGGACAAAAGGTGAGGTAGTCCTATTTACCTCTTCTTCCTTTATTTCTGTTTCTCCCTTCTTTATCAGCTATGTTATAAAATTAGAATTCCATGCTCAAGTGCCTAACCTACCCCAAAATACAAAACTGTACCTCAAATTATAAATTATTTTCCTCTGTCAACACAGAAACAAATGTGATGACCCATTTCCTAAGGGAGATTGGAGGAACTCAGTTCAGAAACCAGGTGATTAGGAAATTCTCTGAGAAGATGAAGAATTTGCAAAACAAGAAATAGCCATGAACTAGGTTGTACCAACCACAGGCATTTAAAAGAAATAAACTAAATTTATTTTCTGTCTTAAATACTAGTATTAGAACAAATATTTTTTCATTGCAAATTAATCAATATTTAGATCACTCTTTATCCATGTAAATATTATTCCCAATTCTAAACAGTCAACTGACAAACTTAGAAGGCTGTCTACACTGCAAATATGTTTGATTGAGAAACACTGAAATTTTTCAGGTAATTCCCAAATCTTCATTTTATTATGTGTAAAATTTAAGCCAACCACCATGATAATGCATAAATTGAGCTAAACAAATACAAAAAGACAAAAAAAATTTACCTGAAATGTCACAGTAATAATTTACACATATGTTGCTTTAAACAGCCACACAACACAACTACCTCCAGTTACTTCTTTCTCTCTTCCCCCTCCTTTCCCTCTCAGTCTTATTTTAAGGGATGCTGATTATATTCTTTCCTTTCTGCAGTGGTTTCTATATGTGAAATTGCAGACCTTTTTTAGTTAATAGAAAACTCAAAGTATTCATTAGATCAATAAACATATTGGAAGTGAAAATTTTGTTAAAATTTTTAGATATTATAAATTTATTCTTATAACAGTAGTTATATATTTTATATTCCAAATCACAATCTTACTTCTGATGACCAATGAAATTTGGGTTCTATTTCAATTCCTTATTTTCCTGAAGAAAATGCTTTAGAAACACCATGTGATATTTTACTTTGACCTGGATTATTAAGTTTTATTAGTAGCTCTAGAGAGGTCAGACCTGGAAATCAACATTTTAATAGTTCTCCCCAAATAATTCTTATGACCAGTAAATGTATCACAAATTAATTTTGCATTTATTTAAAATATAATTTAGCTATTTCCTCAACAGCATCGCCTATAACATTTAATAAACTTATTAAAACATACTAGATTACTTTATTTGAATAAATATTTTTATTTTCTAGCAATAAAAGATAATTTCTTCAAATAACAAATATATTTAGCTTGGTGTCATAATTTCAAGAGAGAATTCAACTGCTCATCAAAAAGACACTACATTCATCTTAACTTGTACCACCCCATATTGAAATTTAAATTACTTAACAGCTGATTACAATGGCTAAATATTCTTGTTGGAAAATGTAATTATAAAAGAGAAGTAATAGTATAGCCCTTTACTTATGGAAATGAAGTCTAAAAATATGCATAATAACAGTTTTTCAATTAAATCTTTCTTACATTTGCATCACCTATGTCATAAAACAATATTTTTTACCTCTAGCTGTATTTCCTCATCCTCTATTAACATTTTCCAAAAAATTACATTTTCTGTGGAAAAACTTAATACTTATACATATCCAAGCAGTCCCCATACATGCCTGCAGTAAGACTTTTTGCACTTTTGGGGTTTTTTTTATCACACAAATATTGTAAGTAATGTAATAAAACAACAGGCATGTATGTATTTTCTCATACAGCCAAGCCCTGACTCAAAATATTTCATTTATTGTTGTCTTACCTCTAAAGAGATTTGCTATATTTTTCATGCTTTACTTTGAAATCTCTCTTCTGAAAGTGGGTCTGACCACAACTTTGGTAAAGTAAGTCATACTACACCATATAAAGACCTTTTTTGCATTCAACACAATAGTAAACACCTACGCAAGTGAAACAAAAACTTTTAAGACCCAGAAAAGAAGATGGCCGGTACGTGCCACCTCCCACCACCACATCAAAATTACAACTAAAATACAGAACAAACATCATTCCAAACCGCTTGAAAGTTGGCTGAATAGAAGTCCTACAACTAAAGAAGTAAAGAAAAAGCACGTTGAGACTGGTAGTATGGGTGGAGGCCCATAATGAGCTGGTTCGACACCCATGTGCGCAGGAAGGAGATGGTCTCTGCAGTGGCTACCTATGAGGAGTAAGGGGTCCCAGTCCCATACCAGACCCCCCAGCCGAGAGTTCCAGAGCTGAAAAGAGAAGTTCCTATAACTACAGTTTGTAAAAACCAGCTGGGATTGTGACACGGAGGCTAATGGAGACCTGGGTGTTCCTCTTACAAGGCAGTCACACAAACTTATTAGGACTCGATCCCTCTGAGCTCCAGCACCTGGCAGCTTTGGGGATCACAGACACATATGGGAAGGAACTGGATTGTCTGGCATCAAGGCAGGATGTTGGAGGGGGCTTTCTCTCAGACAGGGATGCTCACAGGGGTCATTGTTCCCATGGTGGGACCTTCCCCATCACAGAACTGACTGGCAGTCATATCTGAGTCTCCATCAGCCTGGCTCACACTGCTTGCTCCACCTTGGTGATTCCATGAGACCCTGCCTAATCAAATTTGCAGCCTCACCCAAGCTGTTTGCTGCAGCTTTTCCATATGAATGGCCTGTCCTGGCTCAGGCTTCAGACTTTGCTAAAATCTCTCAAACAAGCAGCAGCTGGTGTCAGTTTGCTCCAAACCTATCAATGAAAGTCCCATGACCCATCCATAGCACCAACCTGCCTTGCATGACAACTTGGCCTCACCTGGGCACTTTGCAAGCCCAATAAAAGTAGCAGCCATCTTCAGATATCTCTGTAGCTCCTGCTGGATGGCCCCAGGCAGTGGCTGACTTTGCACCTCCTGGGAGGCCCTAAAGCCAGTGCGCCTGGTGGACAGCTTCAGATCACACTGGATTACAACTCTATACTCCCATAAGTGACACATTCAAGAGGCAGACTCAGTGAGCACCAAAATCCTACTGAAGTCCTGCACCATAGGGGAGTCTTCTGCACAGCAGCTCTCCCACTGTAGTTGCAGCTGGTCCTCACAGCCAATTGGCCTGGAGTTCAATTTCTCTCAGTGATGCAATCAAAGCTCAAATACAAGACACACAGCCCACACAGGGGCACACCTAGACTTCCAAGCTCAGGTGATGAGGGAGGCTGAGCAGTGGGCCCTTCTATACATAGCCACTCTACCAATTTCAGGAGACATAGCAGCTCTTCCTAATACACAGAATCAAACACAAGCCAGCAGCCAAAATGTGGAAACAAAGAAACATGTCACAAATGAAATAAATGAAAGCAAGCAAACTACTGGAAACAGAGTTCAAAATCATGGTTATAAGGTTACTCAAAGATCTTAATGAGAGCTTTAAGGGACTTTGTGAGATTTTCAATGATCTTAGTGAGATAAGTCAGAAATTAATCATACACTAATTGAAATAAAAAATAATTTAAAGCAGTGGTCACCAACCTTTAAATTAAAGGTTGGAATTAATTTCGGACCTCATGGACCACCAGTGATCTATGGACCACCAGTTGGTGACCGCCGCACCAAAGGTTTCCTTAAACCAGTGGTCACCAACCTTTTGGACCTCACAGACCACCAGTGGTCCACGGACCACCAGTTGGCAACTGCTGATTTAAAAGGACTCAGCAGTAGAGTAGAGGATTCTGAGAATCAAATCAATGATTTTGAATATGAGGAAGCATAAAACACCCAATCAGAAGAGCAAAAAGGACAAAAAAATCCAAAAATATGAAGATAGGGTAAGGAGCCTCTGGGACAACTTCAAGCATACCAACATTCTCATTATGAGGGTTCCAGAAGGAGAAGAAAGAGAGCAAGATATTAAAAACCTATTTGAAAAAATAATGACAGAAAACTTCCCCTATCTGGTGAAAGAAATAGACTAACAAGTCCAGGAAGTACAGAGTCCCAAACAAGAGGAACCAAAAGAGGCCACACCAAGATACAGAATAATTAAAATGCCAAAGATTAAAGACAAAGAGAGAAGCTTAAAAGCAGCAAGAGGAAAGCAGTTAGGTACCTACAAGGGACATATGATTGTCACCTGATTTCTCAACAAAAATTTTGCAGGCCAGCAGGGAGTGGCAAGAAATATCCAAAGTGATGAATAGCAAGGACATACAACCAAGATTACTCTACTCAGCAAAACTATCATTTAGAATTGAAGGTCATATAAAGAGCTTCACAGACATGAAAAAGCTAAAGGAGTTCATCACCACCAAATCAGTATTACATGAAATGTTGAAGGTTATCCTTTAAGAAGAGGAAGAAGAAGAAGAAAAAAGAAAAATATGAATAGAATGGCAATACATACATATCTATCAACAATTGAAGCTATAAATGAACAAAATAAACTGGTGAATAAAATAGAATCAGAGGCATGGAAACATGGAACAAACTGATGAATTTCAGAGGGAAGGGGGAGAACATGGTTGGGTGTGGAGGGGAGATGTTAATCAAAGATCTTATATTCATATATGGACACAGACAATAGAATGGTGAAGACCTGGGGTGGAGTGGGAATTGGGTAGACAGAGGCAATGGAGGAATAAGGGGGACATCTATAATACTCTCAACAATAAAGATTTTTAAAGATACTTTTAGGATTCAGAAGAATAATTCTGAACTAAGTTATTTCACAAAGAAATTCAGTATTATATGATAGAAGTGTATTTTCTGAGCTTTAAAACATTAAGATAAAAATTTAAGATGAGTTCAGAAGAGGAGGATGGAGGGAATGGGAATTATAGATTAGTTGGGAATCAAACACCACAAATTGCCTCTTCAAGATGTTAAACAGTAAAAAAAAAAAAAAAAAAAAAAAAAAAAAAAAAAAAAAAGTTTAATTCCAAGAAAAAAAAAACAAAACCTGATGTTGTTCCATTTACAACTCTTTCATATGATAAAGCAACAAATATTATCTGTGAATCAAGCCTCCTTCCCAAAAAGAGATGTGTATTCTAAAGAATAAAAAGAGTCAAATAGTCTACATCTAGCTAAGTATTGTGGATCTGCCCATAGCAAGAAAAAAAAGAATATCAAGGAAAAGAATTTTACTATTCCTCATTCTTCTCCTTTTTTAAATGTATCTTTATCAGTGAGAGTATTATAGATGTTTCCTTTGTTGTTTTCCCCATTAACCCCTCCACCCCACACCTGCCTACCCAGACATTCACCACACAATTGTCTGTGTCCATGGGCTATACATATATGCATACAAGTGCATTGGTTAATCTCTTCCCACCAAGCCACCCACCCACCCCCACCTTCCCTCTGAGATTCCACAGTCTGTTTCATGCTTCTATATCTCTGGATTTTTTTTTGTTCATCAGTTTATTTTGTTCATTAGATTCAACATATGAGTGAGATCATGTGATACTTATCTTTCTCTGACTGGCTTAGTTCACTTAGCATAATCCTCTCCAGGTCCATCCATGCTGTTTCAAATGTAAGAGTTCCTTCTCTTTTACAGCTGAGTAGTATTCCACTTTGTAAATGTACCACAGCTTTTTTATCCAATGCTGATGGGCAATTGAGCTGTTTCCAAATATTAGCTATTGCAAGTTGCACAGGTATGAACATCATTCTTCTTAGTCTTTTCTTCCATTCTCCCATCTTCCCCAGCTGAGATTGTATAATCCATATTTATATAAAAGAATAAGAGAAACATTCCCTGAGACAGACTCTGTAAGGTTAGTTTAGTTATCTTAAAAAATATACAGAGTCCTGGCCAGTGTAGCTTAGTGGTTAGAGCATCAGTCCATGCACCAGCATGTCTAGGGTTTGATTCCCAGTCAAGGACACGTACCTCAGTTGCAGGTTTGATCCCCAACCCTGATGGGGGCCAGTGCAGGAGGCAACCAACATCTCTCCCACACTGATGTTTCTCTCTCTCTCTCTCCCACACACACCTCCTTCTTCTCTAAAAAGTCAGTAGAAAGAATATCTTTTTGTTAAAAATATCCTATTTTTAACAAAAAATAAAATAAATGAAATTTATATATCCTATCTAATAAAGAGGAATATGCTAATTGACCCTCACATCGTCGCAAAGATGGTGGCAAGGAGGAAATATGCTAATTGACTGCCCCGCCCTCAAAGATGGCGGCACCCACAGCCAATAAGGAGGGAACATGCTAATTGACTGCCACGCCCTCAAAGATGCAAAGATGGCGGCGCCGAATCCCACAGCCCCCCAGCCGCCCAGGGCCAGCCCGAGGTGCAGGCAAGCCTCGGATGACGGCTGCCCAGCCGCCCAGGGCCGCCTGAGGCTCAGGTAACCAGGGCCGGCCGAGGCTTGTGCTGCCGGCAGTGGCAGCAGCAGAGGTGTGATGGGGCGTCGCCTTCCCCTGATCGCTGGGTCGCCTTCCACCCCTGAGGGCTCCCGGACTGTGAGAGGGGGCAGGCCGGGCTGAGGGACCCCCCCTCCAGTGGATGAATTTTCATGCACCAGGCCTCTAGTATGTATATAAAGAAATACCAGAACATATAAACAATAAAACTTAGCTAAAGGGCCACCATAAGCACAGAAGTAAACCTAGTTAAATAGCCTTGATGTGATCAGTTTTCAAGTTGTCAATTCCAGCCAGATAATTAATTCATCTAATTGTACCCTAGGACTCTGGTCCACCCATATCCTCACATATGAAAGAGTATTAAAAGCTCTGGGTTGTGCCAAAGCTTTGTCTCATACTTAAATTTGCCTCTGCTTGTTGTGATGCTGATACAGGAGTGTTCTGTTTGGGGACCTTCCTGACATTTTAGTTTTGGCCTGACCTCCGAGAAAAGGAAGTGAATGTTGTTCTCAGTTTACTATCTAGACCTCTGATGACTCAGCTGGTCATTGCACTTTATTATCCAGACTTATATTGTAATACGAATAATCACAAAAGTTGAGCATCTAATAAATTATTGTCTTACTAATATTATCATT
This sequence comes from Plecotus auritus, assembly GCF_963455305.1. NCBI lineage: Eukaryota > Metazoa > Chordata > Mammalia > Chiroptera > Vespertilionidae > Plecotus > Plecotus auritus. The sequence goes on along the minus strand of NC_137775.1, from coordinate 112,754,852 downwards.
TCTCTGAAGGTTTAAAAAGCAATAAGGAGAATTACTACTTTGGACTTAATAGCAGTGAAATGGGAAGAACTTCATGAAAGATTCTGTCACACAATTCTTAGAAGTTCATGTCAATTTTTAAAAATTTCAGGTGATCCCCTTTATTTCGCAACCCTACACCTCTTCGTTTTAAGCAAGTCACATAGCCTCTCTTCAGCTTATTAAAAATATCCTACCTAAAATATAGTTTTATCTTTAAATAATAAATATAATGCCTGCTAGTAGAGATCTGGAGGACTGGGTGTTGTGTACCAACTTTTATCATTTCTCTACAAATGCTGCTGTTGCCATTGGTGTCGTTATGCTCCCTCTTGCTGGAGCTGTCAATTCTTCAGTCTCAGCATTACCCATTCCATTGTTTCTTGGCCTTTATTAGCATTTGAAGCTATCATACTTGCCATCAGTCCACTGAGATGACTACAGAGACTGACTGCTGACACCATGATTATGGCCTCGTGAGTCAAAACAGCTTTTACTGGGTCCTGGGCATGTGATTTGTATGTAAGTCTCTCATCTACTGAAACCATATTTGTAAGTGAAATATTAATGTATTTAAGTTCCATTATTTTCTCTACAGGATCAATTACACAATATTCTTGCACATATGTTTTGGTTCCTGCTACACCAATAAGAGAGTTCACGCCTGGCTGATGTTGCTGAGTGGTTAAGCATCGACCCATGAAACAGGAGGTCCCCAGTTTGATTCCCGGTCAGGGCACATGCCCAGGGTTGCAGGCTTGATCCACAGTAGGGGGCATGCAGGAGGCAGCCAATGGATGTTTCTTTCTCATAGATGTTTCTATCTCTCTATCCTTCTCCCTTCTTCTCTCTCTAAAATCAACAAAAACTTTTTTTTAAAGAAATTTCATAATGAAAGGCAGACCCCACTCTGTGCTGAGAAGTCTATGGCTGTGCAGCTATCCATGATCTATATGTCTGTCCAACACATCAACTTCAACCGCACTTGGGCTCATAAGGTTTGAGTATTTCTACATTGCAGCTGTTGTAACAGTTTCCCATGGGTGGTCAAAGATGTGCTCTGAAGTCCAGATCTTCCTGGTGCTGGCAGTCTGCCTGATGTCCTGGTGGTGCTCCATGTCCATTTTAAGCTCATATTCAAAGTGAGTGAAAAAATATGGCATGCATTAGTAATGGAGATAAAAATATCTGTCTATATTTATATGAATAATTGTGTGTGTGTGTGTGTGTGTGTGTGTGTGTGTGTGTGTGTGTCTTCATGGGCTAAAAGTGGTTAACTGCCTAATTTTGGATGATCCGTAAGGTAAGAATGTTTTTTTACAGTTTTAAATGGCTGAATAAAAATCAAAAGAAAACTATTTTGTGATACATATAAATTATATGAAATTCAACTTGAGTTCATACATAAACCTTACTGAGACACAGCCACATTCATTCATTTAGGTATTGTCTGCAGCTGCTTTTATAACTAGTGGCCTGGTGCACAGATTCCTGCACATTGAAAGGAAATTGGGAGCCTGCGCCCATGTGCCCAGGGAGTTTCCACATCCCTGTGAGCTGCTGGCAAGTCCCATGGGGAGTCTGTCCTCCTCCCCACAGCTTCCTGAAAAAATATTTCCAAATGTCCCTTCTGCAGCCATGGTCACCTCTTGCCGACAGGGAGGTCCCCAGTGGATGCCTTGGGCCATGCTGTATGCTTTCCACTGCTCCGAGCCAGATAAGAGACGCTCTGAAGTGAACAATACAAAGTTGGGGATCTTGGAGGGCAGGATGCTCTCTCGCCCACACCCCCACCCTTCAGATCCATCTCTCTGACTTTTACCCCAATTGTCAGTTGCCACCATGTGGCCACTTTTATATTACTGCCTTCCTCTGTAGCTTTGGGGCAATCGGTAATGGATGAGATTTGATCTTGTTGCCCGAGGCAGATTTCCAGGAGCCAGGCAACAATATCAGGCTCATCCCAGTTACTCCGAGTGTCCGTGCTTCATTCATTCCCCAGAGATTGTACCTGTAGGCTTATGGGGTATGTGCCTGGCTGAGCTGTGGGTGTCCTTGGGTGCCGCACTGCCAGGGGTCCATCCGCAGGAGCCGCCCGGGAGCCTCAGAGAATGTAGGAGCCCAGATGCCAGCCAGGCCCAGGAAGGGCACAATGGGCTTGGCTGCAGACAGGCGTGGGAGACCCGCTCCTCAGATTGGGATTTTCTCACTTTTTCTGGGACTCTCTCTGGAGTTGGGGACCGGTCTGGTCTGGCTTAGTTGTGACAGAGACCTCTGGCCCAGCTGGGGGTGGCAGGAAGGAAGGAGGGAGAGGCCGATCGCGGTCCCCAGTAAGGCATGTTCTTAGTATTTCAGTTCCACATCTGAAGGAACATGGCAATAGCTAAGGGGTGGAACGCAGCCCTGATGCCCAAGGAGAAGTTCCAGGGGGCCGGCATTGTCCCAGTCACATGTGAACATTCCACGCTGCATTTGTTCACAATTGATTGATTGTACCTGCAGGGTATAAGGGGTGATTTTCACACACAACTCCCGGCCCAAGTGTGGGGCTACCTGAACCGAACATGTCAGGCCAACACCTGCTGGTGCCCCTCTGACCACCGGAGCTGACCAGCACTCTGCAGGGATCCAGGAGTGGGTATTTGGTGCCAGAATGCGGACCTTTCTGGGAGATGGGGCCAGGTGGTAGGTGGAAGTTGCAAAGGGCTCGCCTGCAGATACGTGTGGGTGTCGGTCATTGGGCTGGACTTTACCAGCGCTCGCTCTCAAAATGGGGGATGGCCCAGGCAGTATATGAAGCGCCTCTGTGGGTTTTTCCTGAGCCCACATCCAGAGGCCCAGAGGGCAATAGGTAAGGGGTGCGGTGCAGCCACAGGATCCGAAAGGAGAGTTCCAAGGGCCAGTGGTGGCTGATCCATGGTCATTCCAGCTACACCCCTACCACCCAGGTGTCGGGACAGCAGTCTGTTCCCTGGAGATTGTGCCTGCCGGAGGCAGGAAAGGCTCGTGTGCCATGAGCCTGGCTTCTGGCTGAGTGGCGCTCCCATTGTGGGAGAGCACTGATCACCAGGAGGCAGTTTCTGCATTGAGCGTCTGCCCCCTGGTGGTCACTGCGCATCATAGTGGCCAGTTGTTTCAGTTATTCTGGTCATTCTGCCGTAATGGTCGCTGGGCTTTTATATATATAGATAGCATAGTTGTGACAGAGACCTCTGGCCCCAAAAACCTATATTTAAAATCTAGCATTTACAGAGAAAATTTGCCAACTCCTACTATATATGATGGCTTCTTGGCATCAAACTAGAAAATAAAAAAATAACTTGGGATAATATCTTTTCTATTAAAATTATGAATTACTGAAAGTGAAATTATGAACATCCCCAGTCTCTGAAGAGACTAACAAAGAAAAAAGTCATAAAATATCTAAAAACACAGTTACACAGGGATTATTCAGCCTGAGAAGAGATACTGCATGTCAGGAAAAGTACAGAAACATGACTCAAAGTTTTAATAATTGTTTAAAATGGCTGAAGCAAAAACCCCTGACCCACCCCCCCTCCCCCCAAAAAAAATCTAAGAACACTTCAAGATCTTGTTTAGGTATGGAGAAAATATTAAAGAATACATTAGTCTACTGCTTGGTGACAATATTAAACAGTAGTTCCCCTTTATCCATGGGGAATACATTCCAAGACACCCAGTAGACACCTTAAAACCATGAATAGTACCAAACCCTATCTATTTTGTTGTTTTGTTGATTTCTTACATATCTTTTCACTTTAAAAAAAAGCTCTTTATGGACTCTCTTTGGCATATCCAAATGGCTTTGGAACCATTGTTAAATAAAATAAGGGTTACTTGAACACAAGTACCATGATACCCAACAATGGATCTGATAATGCAGATGAATACTATGGAGCAGCGGCTTATACAGCATGGATATGCTGGACAAAGGGGTTATTCATATCCTGGATGGGATGGAGCAGGATGGCATGAGATTTCATCATGCTATTTAGAACAACATGCAACTTAAAACATATACTAATAAATTGTTTATTTCTGGTATTTTCCATTTAATATTTTCAAACCTCAATTGGCCACAGGTGAATGAAACCACAAGAAGAGAAACTACAGATAAGAGGGGACTACTTTATTATCAGAGATTAAGATGAAGACAGACTTCTTTAATCCTAGAAGTTCTCCACCAAAAAGGAAAGTGTTAAATTAAAATGGAAAACCATATATGATTAATAAGAAAATCAAAGCTAAGGACAATGAGTCACTTTAAATAAGTTCAGGTATACAGGCCCAATGAATTACTAGTTCAAGGTATTTTTTTTAAAAGCAGCTTTTAAATATCATAACAGAACCACAGATGACAATCTTGGAAGACATATAAACAACAGGAGAGCAGGCTTAATACATAAGAGAGGCAAATGCCTCTCTACCTTATTTTTGTAAGCTAAAATGACTCTAAAAATGAAGATCAGTAATCTTGACACTATTCCTCAGCAAAATTCTAGAACAGGTTACTAAACATGGTTTGTGAGCACTAATCTATTTTTAAAACCTGCCATAATAAACATAGATTTGTTCAAAATAAGCCATACTAAGGAGGTGGGCTAAAAGGGGTTCAATGGAGGCAAAAGAGGGACATATGTAATACTCTCAATAATAAAGATTTCAAAAGAAAAAAAAAAGCCACACCAAACCTTGCTTCCTTTTCTGACATGTGGATCACAGAAATGCATTAGCTGTATGATATCTGAACCAAGAAAGTCTCTCATGGCCAACCTAGAGTAAGTCCACTTACTATTTGTGTAACTTTGAGGACATTTTTTAACATCTGGAACAAGAGGCAAATTGCATGGGTCTCTTGAGTTTCTGAATGTGTTGTGAGCAGAGACACTGGTAACTTTTGTTCTGGACTATCTTTTCATTGATGTTTTTATAGCATCAAGCCTTTGAAGGCAGAGATGATTTCTCCTTCTAGAACAAAGGAAAGGTTTGCTTCCAGCTCATTATAAAAGATTGGGGTTCCTAAATTTAGGGTTCCTCAACTGTGAGACAACTCACTGAGAGTATGGCATTGAGCCACTCTGCAAAGCCTCTGCGGAGCTTGGAGGACAGGAACCAAAACAAGCATGAAGCTCGTGCTGCGTGCTGTAGCAGGAGTAATAAAGTCCCTTGTCTCTGACCCAGAAGTCTTATGTCTTCTACAAGCATCCACAAAACAATCACTGACTAAGAATAATTTACTAGTGTGCAAATAGGATAAAATCTCAGATCCTTCACAGTCTGTGATAACCTGCCATTCATAAAACGGGGAAATAACAAAGGTATTATAAAAATTAAATTAATGCACATAAATTGCTTAGGAAAGTGCTGAAACTCACTGTTTAATGAACGTTAGCCATTATTATAATGCTAATGGTGATTAATTTCAAATGTACATCGGTAGGTATACAATCATATCAAAGTATGAATGACAAGTCAAAGCATCCACACTCATTACGTTTAAAAAAACGTTTAAAAGCTCTAATCTTAACCTGTTCTGCTCAAACTTTTTCATAAATCATTGAATAGAGCTATAAAATGCATTACTTAAAATTATAATTTTTATTTTAAATATATTTTATTGATATTTTACAGAGAGGAAGGGAGAGGGATAGAGAGCCAGAAACATCGATGAGAGAGAAACATAGATCAGCTGCCTCCTGCACACCCCCCACTGGGGATGTGCCCGCAACCACGGCACATGCCCTTGACCGGAATCGAACCTGGGACCCTTGAGTTCGCAGGCCGACGCTCTATCCACTGAGCCAAACCGGTTTCAGCTCAAAATTATAATTTTTAAAAAATATTTTTATTGATCTCAGGAAGGGAGAGACAGAAACATCAATGATGAGAGAGAATCATTGACTGGCTGCCTCCTGCACGCCCCCTACTGGGGATTCTGGGGATTGAGGCCGCAACCCGGGCATGTGCCCTGACCAGGAATTGAACCCTAACCTCCTGGTTCATAGGTCAACGCTCAACCACAGAGCCACATAGCCGGGTGGATGACATAACTTTTAACATAGATAATAGAATCAGGATTTTAAAAAAATCTTGACGTGCTGAATAACCCAAACTATATAAAAAAAAATGTTTTAACAGATATAGAATCCTATTAAAAAGAAACTATTCAAATTGTATATTAATTCCAAGTTATATAAAATGAATTACAATTCTACTAACAATGTAACATGATTAAAAAAAAATGAATGCGGCCGAAACTGGTTTGGCTCAGTGGATAGAGCGTCGGCCTGCGGACTGAAAGGTCCTGGGTTTGATTCCGGTCAAGGGCATGTACCTTGGTTGCGGGCACATCCTCAGTGGGGGGTGTGCAGGAGGCAGCTGATCGATGTTTCTCTCTCATCGATGTTTCTGGCTCTCTGTCCCTCTCCCTTCCTCTCTGTGAAATACCAATAAAATATATTTTAAAAAAAAAATGAATGCGCTATTAGGTTAGAGAAAAAAGGAGATAAATTTTCAGTGTGTTCTTTGTTGGTCAGGCCACAATCATGGATGGTTGATTTAGCTCTGGATACATTTTAAAGGGAACTTTGGCCAACAGAAGCATTCCTAGAGGAGTGATCAGAACTGCAAAGGGTAAAATAAATGCAAATAGTATATAAGATATAACTGAAGAAACATGACTTCTTTAACCTGAGAAAGATTTATTTGAAAAGTTACCTCTGTGAAATATTCAGTGTAAATCCAAAAAGCAGAGCTAGGAATAATGAGTCATTAATAGATTCCAATTCAATGTTAAGAAAGAACTTTTTATCAATTAATTTTTTTTAATGTTGAACGTCACTAGCCAGGACTATGGCAAATGGGGATTGCCTCCTTCACATTCAGATCTTAAACTGCTCACCGCTTGTCTGTGAAAAAGCCAAAAATTAGGAAATTTCTCCAGGCGTTTTGTTTATTTTCACTCCCCTCTTGGCTTCCCTGGTTTTTGTTCCATTTCAGCCTAGCTAGCCCCTTCAAACTGATACTTTGTTCTAAGCAGCCCTTTTGACTTTTTTATTTACCTTTCAGCTAATTCCCTTTTTCCATACAGTGCAGCCCATAGGCAACTTGACAGAGGCTCCTGGATAACAAACCTAGCCCCACCTCCCATCTGCTCAGAAGGGAGATTGGAAAGTTAGTTTTATGACCTCAAAGGTTCCTTTGAATTCTAGGATTCTTGGATTCTTGATACTTCTTTTGCCATTTACGGGAACTGGTGAATGATCAATGATTAAGGAATGAACAAGTAAGTGACTAAATAAATGAACATTATTATAAACACCTGACGATGAGCTGCTTTCTTCTTTAAGACTTGGCTAGATGCACGAGTCTTACAGCTTTCAATCAGTCAAAAGTGAAAAGATATAGACCTGTGGGAACAAGAAAAGCAAGTACAAGAGCAAGAGAGAGATGGTGAAGCAGGAATGAGGGTAAAGAACTGTGGTAAAGATCCCAAAAATAATCACTAGAGACGATTATCCAGTAAGGTCTCTTGTTTATAAGCCAAGTCAATTTATAAGCCAAAATAAAATTTAAGGCTATATATATACAAATTTATTTGGATGAAAAACATGAGAGAATTTTCTACTCCTAAGAAGTTATGATAGGAACAAGCAACTACATTCTTGAAAAGGCAAAAATGATCATCAAACAATATAGAGGAATCTCAAATGCATGTGCTAAACGAAAGATGCCTGATTCCAAAGGCTAAATACTGTAAGATTCTTTTTATAACACAGACTTGAATATGGTATATGTGTACACAACAGAATATTATTCAGCCACGAAAAAGGAGGATGTCCTGATACTTGATGGACAACATAGATGGACACTGAGCACATTTTGCTAAGTGAGCCAAGTTAGACAGAGAGAGAGACAAGTACTCTTTGATATCACTTATATATAAACTAAAATAAAGTCAAACTCCTAAAAAAGAGAGTAAAATTGCGGTCACCAGGGGATGGGCTGGAAAGATAAAGTAGATATTGCTTAATGGTACAAGCTTGCAATGGGGTAGTAAATAAGCCATAGAGATCAGTATAATAAATATAGATAACAATATTATATTAAAATTATATAATGTGATAAAATATTGCTATAATGGCAATCATATTATATATAAATGTATTAAAGTAACATCGTGGCACCTTAAATTTATACAATGTTATATGCCAAATCTATTATATTTATTGTAACCCTCCCCCCCAAATGACACACTTGAAAAGACAAAACCATAGGACAAAAAACATATCAGTGGATCCCAGGAACTGGAGAAGGTGAAGAGGGGTTCACTAAAAAGCACATGGAAAAATATGGAGGATGCTGGAACTGTTCTGGATCTTACTGTGGTAGTGATTGCACAACTATATGTTTTTGAAAATATTCAAAATTTTATACTAAAAAGAGTAAATTTACTGTATGTAAATTATCTTTAATTTAAAAATGGAAAAATATTAAAGAGCTTAAAACTATTTTGTAAAGATAATTAAAATATGGTTTGCGTCACTAATAAATCACAATGAAAGTAAATCTTTTGAAATAATATCAGGATCACTTCTACAATATAGTAATCAATATCTTATTTTAAAATGAAATAGCAAATGTACAACTAAATAACTTTTTAAAAATAAACATATTTTCACTGTTTCATGAATAATCCTATATAATAAAAGAGTAATATGCAAATTAACCATCACTCCGCTACACCCACAAGCCATGCCCACCAGCCAATCAGGAGCGAATATGCAAATAAACCCAACTAAGATGGCTACGGCCACAGAGTGCAGGAGGGAGGCTTGGGTTTCCCTGGCAATGGAGGAAGCCAAGCTTTCTGCCTGCCCTTACTGGCCTAGGCCTCCACTCAAGGCTACAAAGTTTCAATGATAGAAGATACATAAAACAAACAGAAATGGCGGCAGCCACGAAGCTGGAAAGAGCAGGAGGCTAGGGTTGCCCCCGGTGATGGAGGAAGCCAAGCTTTCCCCACACCCTAGCCGGCCCAGGCCTCCGCTTAAGGCTACAAAGTTTCAATTATAGAAGATACATAAATCCCAATAGAAATGGCTGCCACCATGGAGCAAGCAGAAGGCTTGGCTCTGCTCCAGGCTACAAAGTTTCAATTGTAGCAGATAAATAAACCCCAGATACCAGGGCCTCCACTTCAGTGCCAGGGGGCGTGGCCGGCCTGCAAACCACCACAGGCCCCTCACCCAGGCCACCTCATGCCCCAAGGGAACCCCCACCCTGATCCGGGACACCTTTCAGGGCAAACCAGCTGGCCCCCACCCGTGCACCAGGCCTCTATCCTATCTAATAAAAGAGTAATACACAGATTGACCATCACTCCAACACACCAGATGGCTGCCCCCATGTGGTCAAAGATCCTGCTCCCATGTGGACACAAGATGGCCACCACAAGATGGCCAGCAAGGGAGGGCAGTTGGGAGGGACCAGGCCTGCAAGGGAGGGCAGTTGTGGGCGATCAAGCCTGCAGGGGAGGGCAGTTAGGGGTGACCAAGCCAGCAGAGGAGGGAAGTTGGGGGAGACCAGGCCTGCAGGGAAAGGCAGTTGGGAGGGACCCAGGCCTGCAGGAGAGAGCAGTTGGGGGGGACCAGGCCTGCAGGGGAGGGCAGTTAGGGGTGACCAGGCCTGCAGGGGAGGGAAGTTGGGGGCAGGGGGGACCCAGGCGTGCAGGAGAGAGCAGTTGGGGGGGACCAGGCCTGCAGGGGAGGGTAGTTAGGGGTGACCAGGCCTGCAGGGGAGTGTAGTTAGGGGCAAACAGGCTGGCAGGGGAGCAGTTAGGCATGAATTAGGCTGGCAGGGGAGTGGTTGGGGTGATTAGGCTGGCAGTCAGAAGTGGTTAGGGGCAATCAGGAAGGCAGGCAGGCAAGCAGTTGGGAGCCAGCAGTCCTGGATTGTGAGAGGGATCCCAGATTGGAGAGGGTGCAGGCTGGGCTGAGGGACACCCCCCTCCCCCGGGCACGAATTTTGTGCACCGGGCCTCTAGTCTATATATATAAAAAGCCAGCAACCAGAACACCATAACGACCGGAACAAACAGTCACTATGACACCCACTGTGGCCTTGAACCGCCCGATAGGGGGGTGGGGCCAGCCAGCCAATCCCCCATGGCTTTTCCCCCCAGCTGCCCCGCCCCTGATCGTTCCCCCACCCCAACAGGGGGCAGGTCAGCCAGCCAACCTCCTGCAACCCCTCCCCTTGTCCAGCCCCACCCCTGATGGGCCCCCACCAACCTGATCAGCCCACAGCCCCATCCCTCTGGCTGCCCCTGCCCTGGATCACCCCCCCTACCCCAATAGGGGGTGGGGATGGCCAACCAACCTCTTGAAGCCCCTCCCCCTGGCAGGCTTCGCCCCAGATGGGCCCCCACCATCCCGATCAGGGGCAGGACTGGCCGGCCAACCACCTGCAGCCTCTCCCCACAGCCAGCCCTGCCCTCGATCGGTCCCCCCCACTCTGATCAGGGGCAGGGCTGGAAGGCCAACCACCTATGGCCTCTCCCCCAGGCCACTGGCCCCTGATAAGCTGCCCCCACCCCATTCGGGGGCATGGCAAGCCAACCTACTACCCACAGCCCCTCCCCATGACTGGCCTCACCCCTGATCAGCCCCCACCACCCCGATTGTCCCGTGGCCCCTCTCCCCAGCCAGCTCTGCCCCTAATCAGCCCCCCACACCCCAATCGGGGGCGGGTCCGCTAGTCAATCACCTGCAGCCCCTTCCCCCAAGCCAGCCCAGCCCTGATCAGGCTCTGATCAAGGCAGGCCAGCCGGCCAACCTCCCACTGTCTCCTCTTCCTGACAGGCCCAGCCCTGATCCACTGATTGGGGCCAGGCCCGCCAGACCCCACCCATGCATGAATTCATGCACTGGGCCTCTAGTTAATATATAAAAAAATAAAATGATCCATTCATTCTATTTTTAAATATCTTCTCATAAAAATGCAATTCCAGTAATAAAAAATAAACATTAAATATCTTTGTTTATGTATTCATAGGTTACCATCTATTCTCTATTATTATACATTTGCACTTAAAATGTTCTTATACAATCTGAAAAACAAGTTGCCTCTTAAAATAGAAACCAAATATTTACTGTTCCTTGTTCCTTTAACCCGTTAACTGCCATATGTCCAAAATGGAAACCATCCCCACACTCCACAATATTTTGAATTTAATTTAAGAAATCATAATTTGCAATGAATATTACAAAAATAAATATATTACTCACAATTTGGGTGTTCTTGAATATTTTCAGCTGAAAATTCTCACAAAAAATGATTTTAAAGTTGGTCAGGGCTGCAACTTAGGGAAAACTTTTTTTTTTATAGACATAGGTGGCATATGGGAAAGCGTCTACAGACGCTTATGGTGCACAATGGGTTAATATAGCAATATGAGTAATACAGTAATATAGCATGTAAATAATCTAACTTTAGTATCTGGTATTATTTCAGCCCAGTGGAAATGAAATATTTTCAGGACACAATTAGAGGGATATGAAACAGAACAGAAATATAAAACCAAACACCAATTAGAAATCACAAATTGCATTGCCTTTCATTTGTGTAATAGTTTGAGCAATAGACATGCAGGGCTAGGGATAGTTTGACATTATTGAAAATTACAACAGCAAATAATTAGAAGTGATAGGAGAGCAACATAAATGTATACTTCTCTGGAAGTAAAGAAATACAAATAGATCAAGAACATATAAATTTAAAATTTTTATATTTGGGACAATACAAAGTCAGGCTGTCAGATTAAATTTATTTTTAGTTACAGGAGTATACATTCTCTATAACATATAACAACATAAAAGGTACTGAAATATGAATGTTGACAAGCTTACATCACTGCTAAAAACCATCACAATTTATAATCCCTTATGTTCTGAGAAGCAACCTTCATTGCTGCCTTGTTTGTCTGCATAGTGGGCTGATTGTCACAGTATGAGAAAAGAGACCTTAGTTTGCATGGGACGGCACACCTCATGAGGTATGAACACTTGGCATGATGTATGCATGTCATGATTGTTGGATGGGGAAGCAAAGGAGTGAAGGAATAATTTAGATGAGGCTCTAAAAACCCTTTGGCAGTCCCCAGGAGAAGAAAGATGTCTCAAGAGATTTGGGGCAAATCTTTCTAAGTGGTGCACTATATAAACTATAGCAAAGATATGTAGTACTCCTATAGTTGGGAGTGGTATTTATTTCTAATGCACACTGAATAGACTGGACCAATATTTTATGTAGGTTCTGAAAATGGATGTCTCTGTATGTAAAGTCCATAAAAGGGGGAGCTTTACATCTAATTTTAAGTGGGGGGATAAGGACACATATATAATACCTTAATCAATAAAGAAAAAAAAAAGTATTATGACTTGACCCCAAAGGCAAGGGAAGTAAAGGCAAAAATAATGAATGGGACTATATCAAACTAAAAAGCTTCTGCACAGCAAAAAAAAAAAAAAAAGAGGCCGCCAACCAGATGGGAGATGATATGTGCAACAAACAGTAGCTCGGACAATGTTTTCTTCTGAGTTTTTTATATAATCTCCAAAATATATAAAGAACTCATAAAACTCAACACCAGACAACCCACTCAAAAAGTGGACAGAGGACCTGACCTCTCCCAAGAAGACATACGAACAGCCAATAGATATATGAAAAGATGTTCAACCTCACGGGCAATGAGGGAAATGCACATCAAAACTCCAATGAGATATCACCTCACACATGTTAGAGTGGCTGTTATCAACAAGACAAGCAATAACAAGTGTTGGAGAAGTTGTGGAGAAAAAGGAGACCCTCATTCACTGGTGGGAATGTAAACTGGCACAACCACTATGAAAAGCAATCTGGCAATTGCTAAAAAATTAAGAGTAGACCTACCACACAACCCTGCAATCCCTCTCCTGGGTATATACCCCCAAAAATTGAAATCATGTGTTCACAAAGTTATATGCAACTACGTTCATTGCAGCATTATTCACAGTGGCCAAGACATGGAAACAACCAAAGTGTCCTGCAATAGGTGACTGAATAAAGAAGATGTGGTACATATTCACAGTGGAATACTACTCAGTCATAAGAAAGGATGAAATACTGCCATTTGAACAACATGGATGGACCTTGAAAATATTATGCTAAGTGAAATCAGTCAGTCAGAAAAAGCTAAGAACCTTATGATTTCACTCATATGTGGGATATAAAATTGAAACTCGTGAAAACAAGTTGCCAGAGGGAAGGGGATGGAGGTTGATGGTGACAGGGGAAGATCTGACTTTGAGTAGTGGACACACAGTGGGATATACAGATCTTGTAACATAGAACCCCACACTTGAAACCTATGTGATCATGTTGACCAATGTCACCCCAGTAAACTTAATTAAAAATAAATAAATAAAGTTTACCAAACAGCTTACTCAACTCCACATTTTATTTCTGGATTGATGGCATCATAACTACATATATGAAGGAGCATAGTACAAAGGCAAAATATTGAAGAAATTAATACTTATGGAATGTTAATATATGCACTTCAGGGAAGAGCATTTGGGGTGGTTATTTATTTTTCTTAACACTCACATGATCAAATCTTCATTCACTTTATCTTACCCTCTTCTTGTTTCAGCATTCTGTTTAAATAAGATGAGGCTCCATTCCTGACTGAGAAAGAGGGGTGTGGTGTGAGAATACCTAGTAGGCTAAGAAAACTAAAACAAACAAACAAAGAACCCCACAACTTTTAAATTTTAACTGAGCTCCCCGTGACCTTCACATGCAAAATTACTTGTGATAATTTTTGTTGGTTTTAATTTTTATTTTAAGAAGTATATTTTTCTCCCTTTTACCCTTACATAGTATGCTTGCTGATATGGAACTAAGGAGAGAACACGTTCATAGCTTCAAATTTGAATCCAGGTACTTCACATAAAATGTTTTAGTTGAAAGTAACCTAAAAATAAATCCAGCCTCTTTTTAAATTTGGAGGAAATTACCTGCTCAATATCACACAATAGTTATAGACAGACCAAGTATCAGAATGCAGGTCTCCTGGCACTTAACATAGGGCTCTGTGTAGTAAGCCAAGCTGGGTATTTTACTATCTTGGACAATAATTATACTTCCCAGAAAATGTTATTCTCACTCACACTCTGATATGTGTTATTATCATCAGATAAGTCCTTTAATACAAATGTCCCTACTCAGAATCAGGAAAGCAGAATATATGGGGACTTGGAATAGCCAACATGGAGGGCACTGGGTAGCTACAGAGCAGGAGTAGAGGAGTAGAGATGTGACTTAGTAATATTTAAAATGAGAAAAGAGGGGTACTTGCATATTAAAACCCCACTTTGCCTTGCTTTAGAATTTTCCAAGGACCACATTGTCACTGGTGGTTTAATAAGATACCAGAATTATTTTGAAAGATCTCATAATTCTGTCTGGAGGACAGAAAAGGAAAAGAGAAAAATGAGAAGAAATGGGCAAAGAAGAGAGACCTCCTCATTATCAATAGAAACAATCATATATCCTTTTCACTGTTCTCATGATATTTGGAATAAAATTGCTGAGCAAGTTAGTGTACATTTAAAATAAGGATATAATATATAAGAAGGAGAGCTATAGGGCATTAGGTTTATAAGAAACTAGAGGCCCCATGCACAAAATCCATGCATGGGAGGGTGGGGTCTCTCAGCCCAGCTGGCACCCTCTTGCAATCCGGCTCCTAAACACTCGCCTGCCTGCCTGATCACCCCTAACCACTCGCCTGCCTGCCTGATTGCCCCTAACTACTCTGCATGCCTGCCTGATAGCCCCTAACTGCTCCCCTGCCTACCTGATCACCCCTAACCACACTGCCTTGGCTTCCGCCTGCCTTGGCTTCATCTGGAAAGACGTCCAGAATGACATCCAGAAGGTCGTTCGGCTGTCTGGTCTAATTAGCATATTATGCTTTCTATAGATTATCTATATTTGTGTGGTGTTATATGGATAGTTGTATCACTTACTCATCCTTTAGTTTTAGGTGTCCAAAAGCAATTTGAGCAAGCTAAAGAGTGGGATTTTAAATTTGGAAAAATGGACTTTCCATCAAATCATAAATCTTCAATATGCTCTATTTAAGGATGAATATTGGAAGATTAAGAAAAATGACAAGTTGTATACTTATGCTGTGTGTGTCAGTGTCAAGAAGTAAAGCCATATAAATCTAAAGGTTTTCAGAAGAAACCTTGGCTTGACCCACCTCCCTCCATCTTTACCCAAAGACAGTCCTAGAAATACTTGCTTGCTATGCCCACATTGTAGTCATAGTATAGCCATTAGAAACATCTATGTACACTACTTATGCTATTCATAAGATATGCTTAACCCATGGACACAGACAATAGGGTGGTGAAGGCCTGGGGTGGGGGGTGAGGTCAGGCTGGGAGAGGTCAATGGGGGAAAAAGGGAACATATGAAATACTTTCAACAATATTTTTTTAAAAAAGAATAAAATGGATACAGAAAGTTGAATTTGAAGTATACCCACCTGAGATAAGAACCATGTCTTGGCCAATATAATAGTAAACTTATAGTAAAATATATAATATCCCAAGTGTGAAATGGCATGAAATAAGTCTAGAAAGAAAAAGTTAGGTGAAAAGTGATTTCAATTACATAAAAAACAAGTGAGACAATGATGCACACAGAAGTAACTTCTTGAGCCTCCAACAAGTCATTTATTCCTTCATTCAATATTTAGTTTTAGAGCTCCTACCAAGTTTGAGCAGTGGGTTAGGACAGTTAAAACAAAATCTCTGACTCATTGGGGGTAGAAATGATAAATAATTTTGTTGTTGTTGTTAATCCTCACCCAAGAATATTTTTCCATTGATTTCCAGAGAGAGTGGAAGGAAGGGGAAAGACAGAGAGAGGAACATAGAAGTGAGAGAGAGATATCTATTGGTTGCCTTCTGCATGGGGCTAGGGGTTGAGCCTGCAACAGAGGTACTGTGCTCTTGACTGGACTCACGCCCTGGACCCTTCAGTCCATGGGCTGATGCACTATCCACTGAGCCAAACTGGCTAGGGTTATAAACAAAATTTTAAATGCCAGTTGATGATAATGTAATGGAGAAGAATAATGAATGTTAAAGGTGATAGAACATGATCAATGAGGATTTCTTATTTTATATAAGACCATCAGAGAAGGCTTCTGTAATAAAGATATATTTGAGTAGAGACCAGAAGTTAGTGAAGCTACTTGAGAGTAGAGCATTCCAGACAGAGAACATAACTCTGAGGTAGAAATCATCTTATTCTATTTTGAGGAATACTAAGTGTGTCTAGGGTTGACTGAATAAGAGCAAAATGTTAGGAAATAATGTCAGATAGGTAGCTGGGATAATATGGACTTATGTAAAATCTTTGTCTCTCATTCTGAGAGACATAATAAGCTACTGGAAGGTTTATACAAAAGAATGACATAATCAGAGCTATTTTTAAAAGATCACTGCTGTGTGAAAAATAAACTGTGGCGCCTTGAGAAAGAAGTGGGATCAACTAAGCAGCTATTGCAGCAATTCAGAGGAGATGAAGGTCAATCTGATTAGACTGGTTGTACTAACTAGATGTACAAAATAAGATTTTGGGGTGCCATCTAGCTAAACTAGAGGCAGACTGAGAGAGGGAAAATATTAAAGGCAAAAAGGAAGTGAAGTGTTAGCTTCAGGAATACAGATATAGATCAACCAAATCCTGGAACATAAATTTGGGTGAAGCAATGGTGAGGAATAGTTTCTAAGGATGTTGGGGATCTTTTTTTAAAAAATGAGATGATTTTATGACAGTGCATATGTTAAGCTGTTAAGGTATTTGGATTAGTATACTATAAGTTTCTCTTTACTATCTGCCAGTGAAAAATTTTATAAATGCCTTCTCCAAAATATGTCTATCACTGACTTTTTAACCCCCAAAGCACATTTTTTAGAAAATTTGTTTCTTCTTAAATTGAGGAAAAGTTACAAAATGATGGTTGTGGTTGTGTAAGTGTACTAAACTAATACCAAATTAAAATGATATAAAAAATTTTTCACAGAAAATGCCATCATAAAAGTTGATAAGAAAAGAAATGAATGAACACCAGAAAAAACTGTATGCTCTTTCTCATAGCATCTTTTATTTGAGGAATTCAGTTAATTTCCTGTTTTAAAAAAAAGACATTCTGATAGTATACTCATTTAGACTTATATTAGGAAGATCTTTAAGAAGAAACACTAAAACTTAAATAAATTTTACATCAACATTATCTTCCATAAAGTACTAGTATATTTTAAAGCCTTCCAAGGTAAAAATGGAAAGAATTGAAGAGCATTAATAAACTAAAAATGCT
Organism: Plecotus auritus; assembly: GCF_963455305.1. Lineage (NCBI taxonomy): Eukaryota > Metazoa > Chordata > Mammalia > Chiroptera > Vespertilionidae > Plecotus > Plecotus auritus. The sequence continues at coordinate 112,737,373 of NC_137775.1, read as the reverse complement.
GAGAGTTTGTGAACACCTGGGGATTCATATGTTTCACAGTAATGTGCTTTCTCAACATTTAATTTTTTTCCGCTCTTGTTAATGAAAATAATTTGTCTGAAAGGAATTAAGACATCAGCTCCTTATGACATACTTATCAATATAATGGGAAGGTATGTTCAAGAGATCCTTGTTGGATACAGGAAGAGAGAACTGTACAACGAATTGGAAAGTTAAATTCAATCAGTACAGTATAGGTAAAAGAACACATATTTGAAAGATCAGTAATTCAAAAGGTTGAACCTGAGCCCCAATAGATAAATCTTGGAGAAAATGCATTTTAAATAAAAATTTAGATAAAATTATATAAATTGAGGGAATTTTAGAATTCGAAATGTTCATGGGAAGCAACTTGGAATAATAAACAAATACAAGTAAATTTAAAGAAGGTAAAGTTCACAATCACCAATGAAAAAGGATTGAAAGTGAATCATAAGCTCCAAATCATTAAAATATAATATTGTTTTTAAAATGAAATGGTGGTGATGCCAATATACCTTATTTTAGAGCATAGATATACACTGTTAATTTGATGACTCATTAAAATTTTGTATAGCTAGGCCCAAATTCCTAGTTACTCCAGTTATAAAATTGAGATTACATCCCTAAAAATAATTAGGACAGTATTTAATAATACCATATTTGAGGATATACCAAATTAGCAAAGCAGCTTTTTAGAGGGGGGGGGGAGGAGTTTTAATGAATGCTACTACTAGAAATAAGTCCCCACATATATGGGTTTACTTTTTCAATTTAATATTAATAGTTTTGGAATATAATAAATCTAAATATTCTCTAAAGACCTCTCTCCAGAATTTCTATATGCTAACATTAACCTCTTAGTCATTTATTTATATTTCACCAAGTTACGCTCTTTTTAAATTTGTCTGGAAATTTTGGGGAAGGGTGATGGATAAATATACTGGGCAGAACAAAAGAGTATATGCAAAAATACATCAGAGGTAATAACAAGGCATAAGTAAATAAGAAACTGTAAATATCAATTTATTTTAATAGGTAAGAATACCTACAAGAAAAATTATTCTACATTCTAGGGGAAGAGCATTCTACTATAATCAATGCTGGGCTAAAAAAAAAAAAAAGTAATGGTATTTTTAGAAAACCCTCCTAATTATCCTTAGTTAATGTGTTAAAAAAACATACAACTATGGGGTCCACTTGAAGTTTCAAAAAAACAAATGAAGTTAAAAGTTTGGAACAACTCCATAAGAAAGCACTGATAATGACCTAAGCTTCATGAAAAAAAGACCAAACACTTAAACTATTTTACTTGATAAAGACTATGGAACTGATATGACTGGAGTGCAAGTGTATTAAGTGATAAATAGGTGGACCTAAGAAAATTTTTATGTTATCTAAAGAAGAAACAGAACTAAAGTAAATTACAGCATATGAAACCGGATTGTCTGCAGACCTTGAAATGCTTAAAAAAGTTTCAAACACTTGGATTACATTTTTAGAAGCCTTAAGAATAAAAACAACAATCTTTATGGGCTGAATTTGCTCAAGTTTGTTAGAACCCTAAACATTAAGGACTATATAAGTGTGGTTACTTTCAAAATCTATGCAAATCTCTGGCCTAGTTTAAGAAATAGGCTTTCTTTTATAAAAAATGCAGTATAAATATGGGGACTGGTTAGAACATTTTGGATCCAGTCATTTACTATTAAGAATACTACTATTTATAACAAAGTTTAAAAAAATGTTTGAGTGTACCATTAATTAGTATTCAGTAATTGTAATGAAATTGATATTATTTCTGAATCCAACTGATTTAAAATTTTGTCTAGCAACAATCATGTCCAGAGAACTTCTTAATGATAAGTCACTAAGTCAATGGCCTCTTTCTGGTTTTAATTCAGAGAGGCAGAAAACACATGACCACATCCGTCATTCAGTTTTGTACCAATATTGTAACTAATAGCTGAATTGACTGTCAACACAAAAATAGACATGGGTAATAAGACAGAGTCAGCTATAAATCCTTTAAAATATCACAAATAATACTAATACTATGTAATTAAGTTCCATATCCCTCATATTCTCTCCTGAAATAAAAAATCTGGTGCATTTGTCTGGCTACATTCACTATACTAGTATATGCCTCCATGAGTCTCAATCAAACCATAAAGTTATTTTCATATATTCAACTATACTTTTCATAAAATGTAAGTCTAGTACTTTATGAAAAGTATGATAGCTCTGCAAAGAGTTATTTTGTATTTCTGAATTCTTGTTTGTACAAAATGAATAGTTTCTCAATGTAGGTTATCTGTAAATTTAATGATTACCTTTTCCCCCCTATTTTTATGGTGTGGTCACATACAATTTCCCTCTATTTTAGGTTTCTAGAATATTATGAGATTTTTTTAAAGCAAAACCACTGCACTATTATGAGTGAAATAAAAAATAAAAAAACTCCAATGACCATTTACTTATATACAACCATTGAATCATTTCACAAAATGCAATCAAAGGTCTGTTTCCATTCTAGCGCCAATTTACATACAAAAACCAATTTTCATCTCTATAATTTCTATCACTCTGAATCCCAAAATGTAAGTTGGGGAATTCTGAAAAACAGTTTACATAGTTCATAATTATTTGTGTATATTTACCTTTGATTATTCTAGTATCCATTCTAATGTAATGGTAACATTTTAATAATCTGCATATTTTAAAAGTATTTATTGTACTCATATTTAAATTGCATGTTAAAAAGTATTCCCTAAAAATTATTGTACTTCAAAGTAAATATTAAGATGCTCTTTTTAAACTGAGTGTCTGTCCTCTCTCATCTTACAGGGATTTATCATCAGGTTTCTAGATTCCTCTTTAAAAGTTACTAACTTAGTCACAATTAAGCATTTATTTCACTCATTTTCAGATTACAATGAAATAGTGGATTTCTTAAGGAAATATTAAACCGAATGACTACTGAACATGAATCTAGTTAAGTAATGAAAATGAAAGGAAGGAAATAAGCAAGGAAGGAAAGAACTTCTAAAAGCTCGAAAGCTGAAATGAAATTTTAGGATCCATAGTGTGTATAACTTTATATCCACTTTATTAATATATATATATATACAAATAAATCAAAATTGTAAATTAATTGTGTAGCAGCATTAAATAAACACTGCATTTTAAAATTCCAATAAACTGAGAACATACTTATCCATAACTCAAGTTGACAGAAAAGATAAACAGGCCCCTTGACATAAAACATTTCCCAGGGTATGCCACGATGCAAAATTGAAGATGAAAATATCTGAAAGCTCATCTTTACTTCAATTCTGACCTCTAACATAGACTTGCTATTAAACAACCCCTCCTGTCTCCACCGATGCCTAACAAAACTATTTGAGCTATTTGAGTTAGAAGAGCGTGCAAAGATGTGCCTTCCAGGCAAACTTTTGCTTTCTAAAAGTTAATCTCTTTAAACACTTCCAGTTGGAAAACGTCCACTTCAGCTACTTGACACCAGGGCATCACATTCTCCCTGGGCTTATCTGCTACTGCTTAATTATTCTTCCAAATAGACTGAGGGCACTTTGGGGAGGTAGCTCTTTAAGCATTTCTGAATTCATGATGACTGTATATGTACCCACCTCACACACTTCCACTGGTCTTTCACACCCTTCCTCCCCCCAGCAGTTCTGAGCACTCTCCCAGGCCACTTTTGCTCACCTCGCGTCCAGAACGCCTGCTCACCTGGAAGCAAACAGTACTTGAGGAATCATCCTCAAGATCGAGAAACTGACTGGATTTCTGCACGCGGCGAGAGAAATGGGGCGGGGGCCACAGGACCATTACAGCAACAGCTGTCCATTAAGTGTTTTAAATCTGATGATTAAATGATTAAAAAGCTGAATAAACAAATAAAAAGATTTATCTAGTTCCTTGGGGATTCCGGAGTCTTAAGAGCCTCCCCAGAGGTGTCCAGTTCGGCCTCTTTTAACCTGTCCCTAAGCAAAACGCACACTGGTTCCACTCTCAGATGCCCCCAATTCTCACGTGCCTGTCGTCTCCTTCCTTCCCAATCAGTGCCACCCCACACACCAAGTGTCCTGGAAGACTTACCTAAGAACTCGCCGAGTCTGAGACTATAGGAAAACTATTCCTCCCTGCACCAGCCAAGCGCAAATACCCACGGCAAGCCGGAGTCCACTCAGAATCTCGCACAGAGGTCGGGGTGTCTGGGCACACTCAGGCCTGCGGGCGGGGAGCAGCGCGCAGGAGACGCACCGGCGGAGCGCGCAGCCTCCTCGAGGGTCCGACTGGCGCGGCGGCCGCACGTGCTGAGCTGCGATCCCCGAGGGGCGTCGGAGGCGCGCTCCACCCGGGTCAGAGTCCACCCCGCGCGCCTGCCTGCAGTCCGCTGGTCCCTGGCCTCCGCGAACTTACACAGGAGCCGACCAAGAAGCCTTCCCTCGCTCGGAAAGGTGTCTGCGCCCCTCCCACATTCCCTCCCAGAAGACCCCGGAGGAGAGATTTCACCCAAAGCCCACCCAGCGCGAGGAGAAGTTTCCGAAACGGAACATAAGTGAGACAAGGGCAGACACAGGTGGCCCGGGTCGTGCTAACCGTGGATTGGGGCGAGAGCGTGATGGGGGCAGCGGTGGAAATGCCCAGCTATCCCAAGCATCACTAGGGACCAGAGTTTCTTCACTCCAGAAACAGGAGTGCCCCTCTCCGCCTCCGGGTCCCAGAGAAGAACTTCAGAAACGTTCGCTGAAGTGAGTGTCCAACTTAGAGACCAGAAGAAGCATGCACTTGCCAATTGAGTAAATAAAGGTCAGCAGTGGGAGCAACAAAGTGTGTGCCTCCAGCCAGCAGATGTTTTTACTGGTGTTTCTACTCGGGGGGTGGGGGAGAGAAGGAGGGAGAGGAGGAGAAAACAAATAATAAAAATAAAAGAGTAAACAAACACATCTGGTATTTCAACATACAATTTCCTCCAGCCGCGGGCCTCTCCCGACCACGTAACATTTTGCATATTCAAAACTAAAAATCACCCGTGAGCCAACAGCAATTTCTCCTCTCTCGACTCCCCCTTCCCGGATTACATCGTAAAATGTGAAAGAATAACAAGTGGTAATATTAAGTTCGGACTGCGACCCAGGCGCCCAGCCCGTGTTTGACGCAAGTCACCCCCGCCCTGCCCGCCGTGCGTGGAGGCTGGGGCGAAAGTTTGCCTCCCTCGCCACGGCGCGAGGAGCGCGGCGCAAAGTCACAGCCTGGCCGGGCATGGAGGAGGCCGGGACAGGGTGGGGTGCGGAGGCGCAGCGCGCCAGAGTTGAGGTGAAGAAACTTACCGGATCAGGGACGCCAGTGCAGCGTCCAGTGAGGTGGCACCCGCGGCCGGCTCGGAGGCAATAGCTCCCAAACAAAACACACGCGCGCGGGTCGCGGCAGCCGCTGCAGCGTGTAGGGAGCGCACCCAGGCGTGGGGAGGCGGGGGAGCAGAGGCAGCCGCTGCGGGCAGGCGCGGCCGCCGCTTAAATAACCGGACCTGCGCTCGCCTGCGGGCGGAGGGTGACTCCCGGCTCCAGCTGGGGCCGTAGGGACCGCGGCGGAGCAGCACGCGCCCGCGTGTCTCGCGCTTTCTCAGAGGCTCGCGCTGTCTGGCGCTGCCGCTCCCCCCACCCGGATCTGTGTGTGTCTGTATGTGTGTGTGTCTCGTGTGCGTGTGTGTGTATGTGTATGTGTGTGTGCGCGCGCGCGCGCTGCCGGGCGCGCGCATCCGTGTTGTTGGCAATGCAAACTGTACACACACTGTGCGGGGGCCGCCTCTCCTCGGACAGACGGGGTGGGGGAAGGGACGCCTTACAGGGTCATAAAGTACTGCTGGACCACTTGTTTGCTTGTGTTTTACTTTGCGTTGTTATTGTTGCTGTTGATCCATAAAGTGGTTTGGAGCAGGCCGGGTAGGAAGCCAGTCGCCTCCATCCGCTCATTTCCCCCGTCCCACAACTTCTTTAATGGAAGGGAAACGCGGCGAAATATTGTTGAAAGTCGCAGTGGAGCCTCCTGGCTGACGTCAGGTCCACCTGCTATGTAAGCAACTAGCTGGAGAACTTGTTTGTTCTGCGCCAGATCTTCCCCCACCCCCACCCTCTCCTCAATCCGGCTCTGCCTCCTCCCTCTAGGCCCAGAAGGCAGTCCAGGAAGGGGGTGGGGAGGAAGGAGAGAACAAAACCGTCTGCTGTATTGGCAAAGCCGAGTTGTGTCTGCTGCTTCTTGGCAGTCCCCAAAGTACGTCCTCTCAGCAGACAGAGCTGCTGGCAAATGAAACTGGGGATTCCGCGTGAAGTGCAGAAAAACTGGAAGGGATCCAAAGCCCTTGGTGGCAGGGAGTTAAAGTACTTGGGAGTTAAGAGAGGGAGACCCCAGCACGCGTTAAAACGCCCATTGGTCTTCTTTTCACAGTCTCTGCCTCTGCGGCCTGGGGTGCCGAGGGGCCAAGGGCCTTTTTCCCTCTTCGTTGTGGTCTAGACTCCTGTCTCATTTGGGCCCAGGAGTTCGCTCGGTTATGATCCCGTGTCACAGGCTTGGGGGCGGAGCTTGAAAAGTGGTCGCTGAGCTGTGACTTTTAGGGTCCCAGGCTTTCGAGATGGGTCCCATCAGTGACTGAGGGGAGCAAAAGTAACCGGAATGAAAGAAGGAACTTCTAGGAGGAACTTCCAGAGCCTGCCCTGCGCTCGCTTCAAAGCCAAGGCGCCAGGTGGGGGATGAACGGACCCAGCCTCCAGCACCTAGGACCCCGAGTCTGTCAGCGGGCCCACGCGGGACCCCGGGGATGACATGGCCCAATGGGGAGCGTGACCCGAGTGGGAAGGGGTGCTCCGCAGCGCTTTTCCCATTTGGGCTCGGGGCAGGCGGTTCCTCCCCCGCTGCCTCCCACCAGCCGCTCCCCGCCTGCGGGTGGCGGGACCCTTCCCCGCGCGTTCCCCGAGCGCCGCAGCCCGAGCCGGGCTCTGCTCGAGGGTCGTCGGGCAGCAGAGCAATCCGAAAGGCGCGGAAACTTTCCTCCGAACAGCTGCGCACAGAGAGGCTGTAGCGAGCAAAAGAAAACCTGGCCCCGCACTTCATCCCGCCAACTTCAACATCTCCGCAGGCAGCAGGGTGTGTGCGGTGGGGGAGGCGGGGGGTGGGGCGGCTGGGGAGACCCGCGAGCTGCACAGACGTCTGCCTTTGAGTCTTTCTTTTCCTCAAAGAGCAGCGCGCCCTTTCTCTAAAGGGCGGGCGCTCTCTCTCTCTCTCTCTCACACACACACACACACACACACACACACACACACACACACACACACGGTGCCCACTCTTCCTTTCAGAGCCCGCAGTGCTCCTGCGGAGGAAGCAGCTCTGGCACCCACATCTGTAAACACGACCTCAAGTTTAGTAGCGAAACCAATTAAGTCAATAAGGCGCGAGGCCGGCCCGGAAAGGCGGCCCCCGCCAGGGAGGAGGGAGGGCGAGCGGGGCTTTGGGACTGCGCTGCCTTCTGTGAGTTTTTAAACTCCAGGCAGTCCTGAAGTGCTCTGCTTACGGATGGTTCTTGCTTTCATAACATTGTCTTTTTCGAAATGCAGGCTGAAGAGTAGGCAAATAATCCGGTTTTTTTTAATTTTTTTTAAAGATGGGAGCGGGGAGACGAGGAGGAAGCAGCCTTTCAAATTAGAAACTGCCAGATTCCAATGGCCCTCCTGAAAAGGTGCCGGTAATTTTATGTTAAGTGATTTGCGTTTATGCTTTACCGGCAAACCTAAATAAAAAGCAGAGTCTCTGAACTGACGTGAAACTATTTTGGAAAAGAGAACAGCAAACGGCGTTGAAATCCTTGGAGAAGCGCAGACCGACTCCCTTTCTTCCCGCAGGGTTTGTGCATAGAAGTAACAGAAGAGTTGCAAGGTCTGCAGAGGCTCTCTCTCCTCGCGGACCCCACTTACTTGCCTTTCTCTTTAAGGTTTCCGAAAAAGTGAGCTGGAAAGCTTTACCACAAAGGAGTCGGGGCCACACCGCTGAGACGTTCAAGTTCTCAGGGAGGGGAAAGGGGGGGAGAGTCCCCAGACTCGGGGGTCGGGGGGAGCGGGTGTGCTGAGCCGTCCACCTTTCGTACACAAAGATGCATTTTGGTGAAATTACCAGCCTCTGACGTGGGTGCAAAAACACATCGTAGTGGGAGGAGCACGTGTTTCGGAATTGACCTTATATCCCAGCCAGACGTCTTTCTAAGCGGGGTGAGCCCGCACCCCCCTCACCCCGTTTAACTTCGCCCCCATTATCTCCTCTTCCCAGACTGCGGTTCCCCGACCACTAAGCCGGCCCGCAGGGCAGACGCCCAGGGAGTTGAGAAGGCTTGTCTCGCCAGGAGCCACTGCCCTGGGCGCCTGGCCCGCAGCCAATGGGCTGGGCCCGGGTTCGAGAGGTGAAAGTTCAGGCCCGGGGCTCGCCCCTCGCCCCCGTCTCCCGTCGCCTCCCGCCCAGCCCCCACCCCCAGCCACACTGCGGACACCGCCTGGCTCCTAGGGGCTGCCAAGCTGGCACGTAGTTTGTTGATGGGTGGTCATAAAATATATTTATTTGCAATTCCTTGAACTCGCCCACCACCCCCGCCTCCGCCAGGCCCGGAACACTGCGGGCTTTGTTCCCCTCGCGGCTGCGGGGCCCGCCTGGGTTTAGCGCTCGGTGCTAACACACTTCCCCCAAAAGTTCAAGGAGAAGAATAGGAAAACCGGGTTTCCGCCGCGGAGGGAAACGCGGAGAGGACAAACAGCGGAGGAATGGCTCTTGTACCAGCGACCTGCCAGCCCACTGGATCACAGCAGCTGGAAAGGAAACACGGAGCATCAGAATCGGAGGGACAGACAAATTCCGCTCTGTGGTCCCGCGCAGGGTCGCGGTCGCAGCCCCAGGCGTCCCCGCAGCACGTGGGTCTGCAAAGTCCTTGGAAGAGGCTCCAGGGGGAAGATAAACGGAGCCACTGTGTAATCAGTTGAGTTTCGCCAAGTGGCCCTCGAAGTTCTCTCACAGAAATTTATTTGATTTAAAGATTAGATGAAACCGCAAATGAACAAATTCCTAGCCACTGCTCTGTGAAGGGCCAGGGGAAGGGGACATTCGTTTGAGATGGTCTCTGCCAGGGCATCTTGCGCGAAATAAGCCGCCCCAAATGAGATGAACTAAGACCAGGATGAAGAAAAGCAATTTATGTGGGTGACACGTTAGAAATTTCGGCGGAATGCCTCTTGGAGTGAACCTATTGAGTCTTTAGGTGTTTGTTATAAAAATATTATTATTCACACATTTAGGTGTGTTTTCTCCAAAACTTTCAATTAAACAATAAGCACATTTTTCTTGTTCAGAGCCTTTTTATTGGTGTAATTGTGACTCAGACTTAAAATTTATCTACCTAGGGGAAGAGATCACTGGGAGAGTGGGTGATTTTTTTTTTAAATTATATTTTGTTCTGTTAGAGATACCAGCTTCAAAAAGCTTCAAATAGCCTATAACAAAAGTCTTCTTTAAATGCAAGGTAAAATATGCTTTCCTTTCGCATAGAAGAACTGGGCATATATCAGGTTTCTATTTTCCAGGTCCACATCAGTTTTCTGAAGATGAGCAAATAAATAGGCTCCTTTTAAACATTCCCCTCTCCTCCCAGACGCATCTTAGGAAAAAGAAAAGTCTAGTTTCACTGGAGTCAAATCAAGGGTAATCTATGTTACCATGACAAATCGAATGTAGAGGTTGCAAAATTGGTGGAGTTACACCACCATCTGTCGTTAAGCTTCGGGACTACAAAACTTGGGACTTAACAATAAATCTTAATGAGCTTTCTTAACTTTTTTTTTTTAATCACAAGCTATATTTTTCCTTTGTATTTTTATAACATACACCCTAGATCTACCTGGACCCCGAAGCGTGTGTGTGTGTGTGTGTGTGTGTGTGTGTGTGTGTGTGTTTTCATAAATCCTTGCTTCCACCTAGGTTCTCTAGTCTTCTCTCTAAATAAATAAATACCCCACATCTGCCAACCAGCAGATAACAACCATTTCAGATCAACTGTGGGGCTACAGATTTCCATCCCCCACACTCCCTGCGTGCCCTTGCTTCTAGTAGGCTGCTGATAGGAAACATCAAGCCTCAACTATAGAGCCACCCGTGTTCTGGAGTAAATAGTAGACTCTTAATTCTTTCTTGAATTGTATCCTAGTTCTTTGCTAGCATATCTAATGTTGAAACTAGATATCTCTGCTAAGAGGTTAGCTGAGAGTGTCTTAAAAATGGATTAAAAGGCAGTTATATCAGGTTCCAGTGATGGTTGATCTTGCTGCAGAGACAAACATCAATTGCTCTGGGAAAGAATCTTGCTAAGAAAGAGTTTTAACCAAATTAATATGGAAAAAGGACAACTACTAGATAAAGAATTCCAATACTGACTCAAAAGCCTTCATCAAACAAAGAAGACTTCACTTTTCACAGAGCACTCCAATTGCACAGTATTTATATCAGATCTAAATTTTAAGGACCTAAAAATATCTCACTATATATATTGTTGCACCCCTTTTTGTGTTATGGACTTGGTTTCAAAATTTCTATTTTCCATAAAATAATTAAAATAAAATGTGACACCTTGTTTATGTGGGTAAGGCACTCACTAGAAATAAGTTGAACATACTAAATTGTCTTTGTTTGACCAGCTTTGATTCACACAAAGACAATTTCATATGCTTCAGATGGATAGAACCAAGATTTTTCTGAAATGTAGTCTATCTCTATAACAGTAAGCATAGTCAATTGTCCAATCTTTGATATGTACTTCCTGCCACATTCATTCAAATATGTTGAATTTCCTGATGCAAGAGCCCTTTCCTTGTTGATGTTTCCACCAGTAAATTAGTCTTAAGTTTGTATGTCTCTGAGTTATTATGAAATTTTGGAGCTGAAGAAAACTTTAAGAAATTTTAATCCAAAATATTTAAAAATCATAAAGCAAAGGTCCAGAGTTGAAAGCAAGATGACATAGTTAGTTATAAAACTCTGATCATTATTATTGAATTATTTCATATTTCTAAACATAAAATAATCTTTCTTCCTCTTATTTCACAAAAGGCATTTTTGCCCCCTCCCCACCTAATCTATTTGAATTATCTTCACATTCATCAAAACTGATATGGCTCAGTGGTGGCAATACCTTTGGATGTCAGTACAATATTGAAGATGGTTAACTGTCATGTCCATTGTAATACACAGGAATAAAAATGTCTGGTGACTTATTTCTCTTGAAACTCAATTAGAGCCTACAATATTTCTTCAATAATGTAAAGAGGTTCATCACTGTTGATTACAAGTGTTCATTATAGAAATACTGATGGCAAGAGGTGCTAACACAAACCACAGTTTATGATGTTTTTCAAGGTTAATCTTCAGGGACTTTGGGGGTGAAATCCGTAATCTCAACAGCTGCTTGCCTTCACTACACTCTTAAGAAATAAAGGCTAACACAAAGCAATGAGACAAAATATAACACTAAATTTTTTAAGCTACAAACAAACAGAAGTCTATTAACATCCTGCATCAGTGTAGATTTTTATTTTGATTTACTAACCATATGGCTCCTGTAACCATAGCAGTTTACCCAAACAAGTGGTTAATTATAACAAATCATATGAGTTCAGTCATTTGCCCTCTTCTTCTTTCCCTTCTGCTCTTCCCCCTTCATTGTATTGTCCTTTTGTATCTCTTCCTCCTCTTTTTCCTCCCTTTGCCATGATCTTGTCACCACCCTCACAATGACAAGTTCCAAAATTTCCCACAGATATTTCTCTTCTAGGCTCCAAATCTGTTTATTCAATTGCTTATTGATAGCACTAACTGAAATGTGAGAATGCACCCTCTTTCCTCCTTATGCCACCTGGTTATGGTTAATAATGCCTTAATCCACAGTTTCTAAAGCCAAAAAGATCCAAGTCATTAAGTGCTACCTCCTTCACCTTCTTACATCCAAGCAGCATTAGGTTTTATTCCTATTTAAAGCAAATTGTGACCTATTTCATTGTCCTATTCTATCTACATGGTTGTTACCTTACTTCAAGCCTTCATCATTTCTTTTGTGGTCATTCTGGATAACCTTCCATCACTTCCCTTATTTTTAGTTTTCTCTTTGTTCCTGTTCATCTTTCTCACTGCTTTCTAAAACACATCACTTACAATTAGGCCCAGCTTTCCTGTAGCTGATGGAGTTGAATGTTAAGTTCTCTAGTCTGATTCAGCAAATTTGTCTAGCAAATATGAGATATTGAATGTCAGTACAGTATCAAAGATGGTTATAATTTAGAATGAATGAAATGGATGAATGATATGCCCCAGGCAAACATATTTTACATCTTAAATATATTGGGTCATAACGTTGTCAGATATATTTTTAGCTGTGTATCATTTTTCAGCAAATCTTTAAGTGTACTTTGCTACCCAATCATCTGGCTAAAATAGTTGTAACTGAAGATGTTCATTACTTTTCTTTTCATATGAAAGAACTCAGCAAATAGATATAAAAGTATATCAATTTGGCATTCAAATTCCCAACTGCAACTTAAAAACATATTTTTATTTATTTTTAGAGAGAGGAAGGGAGAGGGAAAGAGAGAAACATCACTGTAAAAGTGAAATATTGATTGGCTGCCTCCTGCATGGCCCGACCTTAAGGAGGATCAAGCCCACAACCCAGGCATGTGCACAGAACTATGGGAATTGAATCAGCAATTCTTCAGTGTGAAGAACTACACCCAACTAACTGAGCCACATCAGCCAAGGCCCAACTGCATTTTTTTAATGGCTCAACAAATATGTATACACTGCATACTGTGGTAGGTATTCCAAGATTAAAGATATAACATTAGGTCCCTTCCCAGAACTTACATTCAAGTGAGATATATAAGACATTGTAAGTGCATTATTTCAATAAAACATGAATTTCAATATATCATAAGATAGAGGAATATCCAGGATACAGTGAGACTAGAGGAAAATATTTAAGGCTAAAGCAAGTAACATAGCCCTATATTTTTGTTGTGATGATAACTTTAAAAATAAATCTAAAAATACATCTTTTAATTAAAAATGTATAATTCACAAACTAGCAGCCTCATAAAACTTAATCTTTGGTCAAAAGCACAATTTTGTGGTAAAAACAAGTTACACAGCAATAGATAAATAATAGAAAGATAATAACCCTAGCTAGGCTAGTGTTGCCCAGTGGATGAGTATCAACGCATGAACCAGGAGGTCTTGATTGGATTCCACATGCCCAGCTTGAGGGCTCCATCGCCAGTAGGGGGCATGTAGGAGACAGCTGATCTATGGTTCTCTTTCATCATTGATGTTTCTATCTCTCCTTCTCCTTTTCTGAAATCAATAAAAAAAACCACATTTTTTAAAAAGATAATAAAAAGATTATATTTCAGTAGTAGAATTTCGGGGTTTCTTTTTCCTCTTCGATTTTAATATTTTCAAATTATTTGCAATGAAAATTTATTACTTTATAATTGGGAAAAAAAGAAAATAACTATTTCAAAATAGTACCCTAAAGTGCCTTTTAGAATTGCTGTAAATTTAGTACCCATGATCAACATTCTCTAACAAAACACAATTTATCTCAAGCATAATTTAAAGCTACATTTCAAATTTACTTTTTATTTTATTTATTGAATAGAGTGATATTCTAAATTTTGTTAATACAAATAAGCAGCATATCCACATATGATAAGTACACTTTATGAATTAGCATGGTATCTGAACACCATTTACAACATTTTTATTTTTAGGCAACTCACTTACAACACAATCTACTTTAACTTGTCATCTTTCTGTATATGCCAATAAAAAAATCATATAGGTAAAAGGCCTTTTAGTTTTTGACTATATTGAACAGGATAACTATTAATTATTTTCAGTCTTATTCTAGGTACATGAATAAAAACAATCTGTGAACTGAAAAAGTATTACTAGATTCTCACTTCATATTTAATCATAAGAAACAACTATTGTCTCTTGAGGTTTTCCTAATTAGGTTATAACACAGTTACAGTAGTTGAGTAGAAAAAGTCAAAGCAAGTTCTAAATTAGTTTAAGAAAAATTAACAAGTCAATAAATATGTTTTTATTGAATCACATTTACCATGCTGAGACAAATGGATTGCCTATTCTGTTAATAATTGTGCCTCTGTCCTCATATTATAAAAATCCAAAATAACAATTTTATGCTCAGTTGACTTCTTAAAATATTTGTCATGAAAAACCATAAAAAGCCATTTTGGGATCCTGATAATATTTTTTATATAATAAATTTTCATAATATCTGGATTGCCTTGTAAGTTAAACAAATTGGTAACTTAAAATAGTACTTAAAATAATTTTTAATTTTCACAACATATGAATATGTAAATGTGGGTATATTAATTATCTAGTCGTTTTGATATTATTAAGTAACTATAAACACCAAGTACATCATTGAGTTTATTTTAGGAAACTATTATACGGAATATTATTATTGTGTTCATGATCATAAATAAATATGGTTCCTTCATAAGAATATATCATATGTATTAGACAGATACATTTCTGCTAAAGCAAGATTTCATTTCCCTTTCCAAAGGTTCTCACATTTTCTGACTTGTTTTTTGAAGTTAAAAAGTCTTTTCATTACTTATATGATCCTTTGTCCATTTTGTTATTGATTCTTCTTCCATAACAATACTCCTTTTCACCTCATCACTAAATTCTGTGAATCAGGATCAAAGACAAAGAGGTCTGAACTGGTGAAATGAATGTATGATATTCTAACCAATTGAAGAAAACTTATTGATAGCTTTTCAAATAACTAGGTCATAAGGATCATAAATCATAAAGTATTTGTGCTAGAAAAAAACGTATATTTATTAAGCAAAAATCCATGCAACCAAATTCAGGTAATTTATTATTAGATAAGAGATATGAACACTCTATGTTGGGATATAATAATATTGGGGGAAAAACACTCTAAAATGAATCACTGAAGGCAATTTGACATCTAAAATATGGTAGTAAGATGAGCTCTACCTCGCAGGCTTTAGCACAAAAATGTGGTGAGCAAATGTAAGACTTTCAAAGGAAAGGAACTTCATACAGCTGTTTGACTGTGAGAATTAGATAACTTGCAGTCATAAAATATAGACCCTTTTATTTCCTGAATTCAACTTGGTTCAATTTCAGCAAATATTTATGGAGTTCACATTATTTGCCTGTCAATATTTAATATCTTAGACTCATAATCTTTAGGTTAGATGGAGCTTAGAGGTCACCTAATCCAAGATTCTTCCCAAAGAAGGAATTTGGGTATGGATTTTTGTTATGAAGTGGTATTTCATGGAGTCTCTTCATTAAAAGTTCTGAGGAAACAGAGTCAGAGGTGGCTGGCTATCCAAGTGCTTTCTGCAAATTCTTGCATTTCACAATAAATGTCTTCAGTGCTTTTCCTGAGTGCAGTTGAACAGTTTACTTCTGGAAATTTGTAGCCTAAACTGAAGCTGGGCATACTTATTTCTTGGAAGATTTTCCTTCCTGCTCCCCTACCCTGTACCCCTCACCCAGGCAAACCTAGCTTCCCTTCTGTCAGCTTCATAAAGGTTTACTTTTTCCTAAAGGTTTATACTAGAGTTGATTGTTGATCCCTCTAGAATACATTCTTGGGTCAAAATTCACTTAGGTGACCTTGCTCTTGCATTGCTTCCTCATTATTGGCTTTGTATATCGCATAGAATATATCCTAGGTTGGCAAAGATCCTTAACTTTATGTTGATTATCTGAGGGCAGTCCTTAGTTCTACCATAATCAAGTTCATCAAGGATTTTTTGATGCCC
This sequence comes from Plecotus auritus, assembly GCF_963455305.1. Classification (NCBI taxonomy): domain Eukaryota; kingdom Metazoa; phylum Chordata; class Mammalia; order Chiroptera; family Vespertilionidae; genus Plecotus; species Plecotus auritus. The sequence goes on along the minus strand of NC_137775.1, from coordinate 112,721,414 downwards.
CAGGAAGATTCCTCTAATGTCAAAAGCTGACTCAGCTGGGAGAGAAAACATGCGTTGAGCACTGTTGTTGGAACAGCCCAACTTATCCTGTTCTCTTTTACAGTGGAACCTCAGGGAGTGTTTCCTTGAGAATATCCTGGGCTGCAGAAGAGTAGGCCTTTGCAATGGGCACTTAAGTTTTGTTATCTTGCTCATTCTAAAGCAGTGTCTATTTATTTTTTATTTTTTTGATGTAACTCCATGCTGATTTCCGAAGAGACCCAAAACACTAATTCGAAAGAATATATGAGCCCCTATGTTCACTGCAGCAGTTATTTACAACTAGAGGCAGGGTACATGAATTCGTGCACCAGTGGGGTCCCTCAGCCTGGCCTGTGGGATCGGGCTGAAACCGGCTCTCCGACATCCCCTGAGGGGTCCTGGATTGCGAGAGGGCACAGGCCAGACCGAGAAACCCCACCAGTGCACACTTGGGGCCAGGGAAAGACGTGGGAGGTTGACCAGCTGGGGAGGGACTGCGGGTGGGCTCAGGGCATGTCCGGCCCATCTCGCTCTGTCCCGATCAGCCAGACCCCAGCAGCAAGCTAACCTATTGGTAGAAGCATCTGCCCCCTGGTGGTCAGTGCGCATCATAGCAACTGGTCAACCGGTCAGCTGTCTGCCCCATGGTGGTCAGTGTACATTATAGCGAGCAGTTGAGTGGCCTTAGCATATCATTAGCATATTACACTTTGATTGGTTGAATGGACAACTGGATGACTGGACACTTAGCATATTAAGCTTTTGTTATATAGAATAACCAAGATTTGAAAGCAGCCCAATTGCCCATCATTAGATGAGTGGATAAAAAAGCTATGGTATATTTACACATACATCTTTGGAATACTACTCAGCCATAAAACAAATAGACAAAAAGAAAACCTTACCCTTTGCAATAGCATGGATGGACTTGGAGAGTAATATGCTAAGTGAAATAAACCAGTAAGAGAAAGACAAGTACTGTATGACTTCATTTATGTGTAGAATCTAAAGAACAGAATGAGCTAGCAAACAAGACTCATGGGTACAAAGAATAGACTGACAGCTGTCAGAGGGGAGGGAGTTGTGGCTGGGTGAGAAGGGTGAAGAGATTAAGCAAGGAAAAAAGGAAAGACTCATGGACACAGAAAACAGTATGGTAATTATCAGAGGGAAGGGGGTTGTTGGAGGTAAAGGAGGCAAAGGGGGGATAAATGGTGATGGAAGGGACTTGACTTGGGGTAAATACACAATACATATCACAAATGATGTATTATTGAATTATACACCTGAAACCTGTATAATTTTATTAATCAATGTCACCCCAATAAATTCAATTAAAAAAGCAGTGGCTTTTTCTAACGCACTCACTGGCAAGAGCATATCTTCTTGAGGTGTATATATAGGAAATCAGTTACTCTTGTTTCTCCACATATACCTTATCATTAAGCATAAAATGAGTTCTAAGGGGCTTATAAGAAAATTTGGTGGGGTAGGCTCAGTTAAAAGTGTTTTAGTTGAATCCTCTCTTTATCACTCATAATCATTAAAACAGAATAGCTGCCAATATATTTTGCCAACTATAAACTTTGATTTTTAAAATACTGACTGAGAAAAGCATGTAAAAAGAGAGATGATTGAACATATTAATTCTTAAACACTGCTTTCTAAATAATAAAAATAGGAACAAAAAATTCACCATGAGAAATGGTTCACCTCAATTAGAGAGATTTTTGAGATTATCTTATATTTGGTATAAAGAATTTACTGAAAAATATCAATCAATTGATTTTATGTTGCAATTTAAAAAACCACAAAAGTGTATTACTCATATTTTTAAATTTGTCTTCTATGTATTCTGACATTTTTCTATATTAAAAATAAATCTATTTTCAGTTTTTGATTATTGATTCTGGTTTTGATAGATTTCTGCATGTCTAATTCATTGATGTTTAAATAGTAACAGATAATTTTGGTAATACTAATTTAAAGTAACCTGGTTACTTATTAGGTTAGTCCTTTTAGGCTGGGTTTAAATTTTTTCATTTATTTACCAAGGAGATATTTGAAGGCAATCAGGCAAACTAGAAAAGAGAACTAATACTTGGACAGAAACATCCATATAAAATAAAATGATAATTTCTTACACTACAAATAAATTTGTACTTGACTTTATCAAAACTTCAAAGACCTCTTTGCTCTGCAAATGAGCCCATTTTTTTAAAAAAAAAGAATGAAAAGACAAGGGAATTGGAGAAAACCACATATGTGAAAAAGATTTGTATATAAAGTACTCTAAAAACTTAAGAGTAAAGAAAGAAAACACTTTAATTAGAAAATTGGCAAAAGACATGGGAGACATTTTATCAAAGACAATATACAGATGGCAAATAGCATATGGAAAAATGTTTAACATCACTAGCTATTACACATCTGTTAGAACTGATAAAATAAAAAACAGTGGCAATGTCAAATGCTGGCAAGGATGTGGTAAAACTGGATCTCTCATACATTGCTGGTGGGAATGTAAAATGGTGCAGCCACCCTGGAAAATAGTGTGGCAGTTTCTTTAAAAACTAAGTATACACTTATCATACAACCCAATGTTCCCAGCAGCTTTATCTGTAACATCCACAAACTTAAAGAAACCATATTATCCATCAATAACTGAATGGTTAAACATATTGTGTTACATGCATACTGTGGAAAACATGGAATAAAAAGGAACGAACTGGGGAGAAACCAAGATGGAGGCATAGGTAAGCACCTAAACTGCTGCCACGCACAACAATTTCAAAACTACAACTAAAAGACAGAACGGACTCCAGAACCACAGGAAAGCTGGCTGAGTGAAAATTCTACAACTAGAAGGAAAGAGAAAAGCTCACAGAGAATTGGAGGTACGGCAAAGGGTCTTTGTGCTCACAGAGAGGAAGGGCGGCTGAGAGCCTGGCTGACTTTCTCTGGCGGGAGGGGAAGGAAGCCCCCGACCACACTGAACCCCAATTCTGACTGCACTGAACCCCAGTCCCGGGCGAAACCCCGTGGACCCAGGCACATTCAGGGGGAGTCTGGACTGTCAGGTAGAGAGAAAGGCACCCGGAGACTCGGAGACCCGGGGGAGACCCAGGGGAGCCCCGGCAGGCAGGGTTCTGGAGGCACGCGTGCCAGTGTGCACAAAGGCTGTGGAGGTTGCCACAGGCTTTCCCTAGCAGAAGGGAGTCCGAAGCTCCTGACTGCACTGAACCCCAATTCCGACTGCACTGAACCCCAGTTCCAGGCGAGCCACTGGGGACCCACGCTCTTGTGGGGGGAAACTGGACTCTCGGGCGGAGACTCGGGAGCCAGGGAAGGCAGAGGTCTGCAGGCATGCGCATGCCAATGCGCACAAAGGCTGCGGAGGTTGCCACAGGCTTTCCCTAGTGGAAGGGAGTCAGAAGCTCCTGACTGCACTGAGCCCCAGTTCCAGGCGAGCCCCTGGGGACCCACGCTCTTGTGGGGGGAATCTGGATTCTCGGGCGGAGACTAGGGAGCCGGGAAAGGCAGAGGTCTGCAGGCGCACACGTGCGCAAGGGCAAGGCTGACTGGAAGCCAAGACTGTCTGCTCTGTCCTGAGACTCCACCCCATCCAAGCTGAGCACAGAGTCTATTGCAACTTGGCAAGTCTAATCCTATAAGGCTGTCTCCAGCACCGAACTTCTCCCAGCATAGACACAGCTGATCCTTACAGCCAACTGGCCTGGAGGTCAATTCCTCCCTGTGATACCAACAACAATCAAGACTTAACTACAACAAGGCTGTACACACAGTCCACAAAGGGGTGCACCAAGAGTGTCCATCTCAGGTTAACTGGGGAGGCTGACCCACTGGGCCATATAGGAAACCTAGCACACAAATCTACCCTACCATCTCAGGGAATCAATGAAAATGCAGCGTCAAAGAAACAGATCACAAACGAAAGAAATGGAGGAAAACAAATGACTGGATATAGAATTCAAAACCACCGTTATAAGGCTTTTCAAGAATATCCTAGAAAAGGCCAATAAATATAACGAGACCCTCGAAGATATGAAAAAGGACCAACTAGAAATTAAACATACACTGACTGAAATAAAAAATATTATACAGAGACCCAACAACAGACTAGAGGAACACAAGAATCAAGTCAAAGAATTGAAATACAAAGAAGCAAAAAACACTTAACCGAAAAAGCAAAAAGAAAAAAAAATCCAAAAAGTTGAAGATAGTGTAAGAAGACTCTGGGACAACTTCAAGCATACCAACATCAGAATTATGGGGGTGCCAGAAGAAGAGAGATAGCAAGATACTGAAAACCTATTTGAAGAAATAATGACCGAAAACTTCCCCCACTTGGTGAAAGAAATAGATTTACAAGTCCAGGAAGCGCACAGAACCCCAAACAAAAGGAATCCAAAGAGGACCACATCATAATTAAGATGCCAAGAGCAAAAGACAGAGAGAGAATCTTAAAAGCAGCAAGAGAAAAACAGTTAATTACCTACAAGGGTGCACCCATACGATTGTCAGCTGATTTTTCAACAGAAACTATGCAGGCCAGACGGGAGTGGCAAGAAATTTTCAAAGTGATGAATAGCAAGAACCTACAACCAAGATTACTCTACCCAGCAAAGCTATCATTCAGAATTGAAGGGCAGATAAAGAGCTTCACAGATAAGAAAAAGCTAAAGGAGTTCATCACCACCAAACCAGTATTATATGAAATGCTGAAAGGTATTCTTAAAGAAGAGGAAGAAGAAAAAAGTAAAGATAAAAATTATGAGCAACAAATACATATCTATCAACAAGTGAACCTAAAAATCAAGTGAATTAAAAACCTGAGGAACAGAATAATCTGGTGAATATAATAGAATCAGGGGCATAGAAAGGGAGTGGACTGATAATTCTCAGGGGAAAAGGGGTATGGGGGGGTTCAGAAAGAGACTGGACAAAAATCATACACCCATGGATGAGGACAGTGGGGGGGAGGTAAGGGCAGAAGGTGGGGTGGGAACCGGTTGGAGGGGAGCTATGGGGGGGAAAAGGAGAAACAATTGTAATAATCTGAATAAAGATTTATTTAAAATAAATAAATAAATAAATAAATAAATATATAAATAAATGGAATGAACTATTTTTTTATGATTAAAAAATTTCTCTTTATTTTATTTTATTTCATTTTATTTTGTTTAAGGTATTACAAATAGTAGTACATATGTCTCCCCCCCACACACTAAACTCCCCCAGGTCTCCCCTACCCCCCGGCACTTGCCCTAGTCCCCCCGCCCCCAGTGCCTTGCATCTGTTGGTTGTGCTTACATGCATGCATACAAGTCCTTAGGTTGATATCTTACCACCCCAAACCTACCCTGCCTTCATGCTGTAGTTTGACAGTCTGTTCGATGTTTCTTTGCCTCTGTCTATTTTTCTTCAAGAGTTTGTAATGTTCTTTATTATCCATAAATGAGTGAGATCATGTGGTATTTGTCTTTCACTGACTGGCTTATTTCACTTAGCATAATGCTCTCCAGATCCATCCATGCTGTTGCAAATGGTAAGAATTCCGTCTTTTTACAGCAGCACAGTATTCCATTGTGTAGATGTACCACAGTTTTCTAATCCATTCATCTGCTGATGGGCATTTAGGCTGTTTCCAAATCTTAGCGATTGTAAATTGTGCTGCTATGAACATAGGGGTGCATATATCCTTTCTGATTGGTGTTTCTGTTTTCTTGGGATATATTCCTAGAAGTGGTATTACTGGGTCAAATGGCAGTTCCATTTTTAATTTTTTGAGGAAACGCCATACTGTTTTCTACAGTGGCTGCACCAGTCTGCATTCCCACCAGCAGTGCACGAGGGTTCCTTTTTCTCCACATCCTCTTCAGCACTTGTCGTTTGTTGATTTGTTGATGATAGCCATTCTGACTGGTATGAAATGGTATCTCATTGTTGTTTTGATTTGCATCTCTTGGATGATTAGTGACTTTGAGCATATGTCTCTTGGGTTTCTGAATGTCCTCTTTTGAAAAGTGTCTATTTAGGTCCTTTGCCCATTTTTTGATTGGATTGTTCATCTTCCTTTGGTTAAGTTGTATGAGTTCCTTGTAAATGTTGGAGATTAAACCCTTATGGGAGATAACATTGGCAAATATGTTCTCCCATGCAGTGGGCTTTCTTGTTTTGTTGATGGTTTCTTTTGCTGTGCAGAAGCTTTTTATTTTGATGTAGTCCCATTTGTTTATTTTCTCTTTAGTTTCCATTACCCTAGGAGCTGTATCAGTAAAGATATTGCTATGACAAATGTCTGCTATTTTGGTGCCTATGGCTTCTTCTAAGATTTTTATGGTTTCCCATCTTATGTTTAAGTCCTTTATCCATTTGGAGTTTATTTTTGTGTATCGTGTAAGTTGGTGGTCTAGTTTCATTTTTTTTTTTTTTTGCAAGTATCTGCCCAGTTTTCCCAACACCATTTATTGAAGAGACTGTCTTGTCTCCATGGTATGCTCTTGCTTCCTTTGTCAAATATTAATTGAGCATACTGGCTTGTGTCAATTTCTGAGTTCTCTGTTGTGTTCCACTGGTCTATATATCTGTTCTTGTGCCAGTACCAGGCAGTTTTGAGAACAGTGGCTTTGTAGTATAGCTTGATATCTGGTATTGTGATTGCTCCAACATTGTTCTTTCTCAAGATTGCTGCAACTATTCAAGGTCTTTTTTTATTCCAGATGAATTTTTGGAGAATTTCTTCTAGGTCTTGGAAGTATGCCATTGGTATGTTAATGGGGATTGCATTGAATTTATAGATTGCTTTGGGTAGTATGGACATTTTTATGATGTTGATTCTACCAATCCATGAACATGGTATATTCTTTCATTTGTTCATGTCTTCCTCTATCTCTTTTCTTAGTGTCCTGAAATTTTCTGACTACAGGTCCTTTGACTCCTTGGTTAAGTTTATTCTTAGGTATCTTAATTTTTTTGTTGCAATGGTAAATGGGATTGCTTTTTTAATTTCTCTTTCTGTGAGTTGATCATTGGTATATAGAAAAGCCATGGACTTCTGGGAGTTAATTGTATATCCTGCTACATTGAGAAATTCATTTATTAAGTCTAGTAGTTTTTTCATGGAGTCTTTGGGGTTTTCTATGTACAGTATCATGTTATCTGCAAATAAGGACAGTTTTACTTCTTCTTTTCCAATTTGGATGCCTTTTATTTCTTCTTCTTATCTGATCACAATGGCTAGTACTTCCAGTACTATGTAGAACAGGAATGGTGAGAGTGGGTATCCCTGTCTTGTTCCTGTTCTTAGGGGAAAAGGTTTTAATTTTTGCCCATTGAGTATGATGTTGGCAGTGGGTTTGTCATATATGGCTTTTATTATGTTGAGGTATGATCCTTCTATTCCCACCTTGCTGAGAGTTTTTATCAAGAAACGGTGTTGGATTTTGTCAAATGCTTTTTCTGTATCAATGGATATGATTCTATGGTTTTTATCTCTCAGTTCGTTTATGTGATGCATAACATTTATGGATTTTTGGATGTTGTACCATCCTTGCATCCCCGGAATAAATCCCACTTGGTCATGGTGTATGATCTTTCTAATGTAATGCTGGATTCAATTTGCTAGAATTTTGTTGAGGATTTTGGCATCTATGTTCATGAGGGATATTGGCCTATAATTCTCTTTCTTTGTATTGTCTTTATCTGGTTTAGGGATTAGGGTTATGCTGGATTCTTAGAAAGAGCTTGGAAGTGCTCCTTCCTCTTGAATTTTTTAGAATAGTCTGAGGAAGATAGGTTTTATTTCTTTTTTGAATGTTTTATAAAACTCCCTTGTGAAGCAGTCTGGTCGAGGGCTTTTGTTTGTTGGAAGTTTTTTTTTTTAATTATTGCTTCAATTTCCTCCATAGTTATCAGCTTATTCAGATTTTTTTTATTCCTCCTGGTTGAGTTTTGCAAGGTCGTATTTTTTTAGGAATATGTCCATTTCTTCTAGGTTGACCAGCTTGTTGGAGTAGAGTTGCTCATAGTATTTTTTAATGATTATATGTATTTCTGTGGGGTCTGCTGTTATTTCACCTCTTTTGTTTCTGATTTTGTTTATTTGGGTTCTCTCTCTTTGCATCTTGGTGAGCCTGGCTATAGGTTCATCAATCTTGCTTATTCTTTCAAAGAACCTGCTCTTGGTTTCTGTGATCTTTTATATTGTTTTTTTTTTGGTCTCTATGTCATTTATTTCCTCTCTGATCTTTATTATTTCCTTCCTTCTGCTCACACTGGGCTTTTATTGTTGCTCTCTTTCTAATTCTTCACATTGCAGAGTTAGATGGTTTATTACCAGTTTTTCTTGTTTTTTTTTAGGTAGGCCTGTAATGCTATGAACTTCCCTCTCAGGACTGCTTTCACTGTGTCCCAAAGATTTTGGATTGTTGTGTTTTCATTGTCGTTTATTTCCAGGATGTGTTTTATTTCTTCTTTGATCTCTTTGGTAACCCACTCATTGTTTAGTAGTATGCTATTCAGTTTCCAAGTGTTTGAATTTTTGTGATTGTTTTTATTGTAGTTGATTTATAATTTTATGCCATTGTGATCTGAGAAGATGCTTGATATGATTTCAATCCTCTTGTATTTGGAGAGACTTTGCCTGTGTCCCAATATATTGTCTACCTTTGAAAATGTTCCATGTGCGCTTGAGAAGAATGTATATTCTGTAGTTTTGCAGTGGAATGTTCTAAAGATGTTGATTATCTGATCTAGTGAGTCATTTTGGATTGATGTTTCTTTGCTAATATTTTGTCTAGAGGATTTATCCACTGATGTTAATGGGGTATTAAAGTCTCCTACTATGATTGTGTTACTGTCAATCTCTCCCCTGATATCTTCCAGAATTTTTTTTATGTATTTGGGTGCTCCTGCATTGGGTGCATATATGTTTACCAGAGTTATATCCTCTTGTTGTATCAATCCCTATAGAATTATGAAGTGGCCTTTATTGTCTCTTGTTATGGTCTTCACTTTGAGGTCTATTTTGTCAGATATAATTTTCTTATCCATTCACTCACTCGATGTCTTTTGATTGGAGCATTTAATCCATTTACATTTAATGTTATTATTGATAGGTACTTGTTTGTAGCCATTGCTGTATTTTATGCCTGTGTTCCTTCCTCCTTTTCTATTTCTTCTTTTTACAGCATTCCCTTAGGCATTTCTTGCATTGTTGGCTTGGTAGTGATAAACTCCCTTAGCCTTTTTTTGTCTGCAAAGCTCCTGATTTTGCCTTCAATTTTGATTGATAGTCTTGCTGGACAGAATATATTTGGACTCAGTCCTTTGCTTTGCATCACTTTGTATACTGCCTTCCATTCCCTTCTAGCTTGGTGTGTTTCTGTTTAGAAATCATTTGATAATCTGATGGGGGATCCTTTATAGGTAACTCTCTGCCTCTCTCTTGCAGCCTTTACGATTCTCTCTTTGTTGTTAACATTTGCCATTGTAATTATGACGTGTCTTGGTGTGGGCCCCAGTTCATACCCGCTTTGGCTGGCCTGGCGCCACCTGCTTGCTGGCCCTGGCCCTTGCCACCACCGCTGGTCAGGACCTGCGAGCTGGGGGCAGCTCCTGCATTGAGCATCTGCCCCCTGATGGTCAGTGCACATCATAGCGACCAGTTGTTCTGCCCGTCGTTCTGCTGTTTGGTCAATTTGTATATTAGGGTTTTATATAGATTCTCAGAATAACCAAATCGTGGAGATGGGAAACAGATTAGTGATTTCCATAGAGACTATTGGGTAAAGGTCATATTTGTGACCATAAAGGAGTAGCATGAGAGGTCATGGTTGGAAGGCATAGTTCTGTTTCTTGATTGCTGTGGTGGTTACTCAACTATATACATGACAAAGTATCAGAACTGTATGCACACATACTGTACCAGTGTCAGTCTCTTGATGGAAACAATCCTGGGGAAATATAAATATGTTTATGTTATTTATAAAAATCTAAAACTATTAAAAATGTAACCATTAGGGAAACCATGTGCAGAGTACACAGAAGCTCTCTGTAATATTTTTAAATTTTCTTGTAACTGTATAATTGTTTCAAAATAAAAATTTTAAAAATAAGTATGTAAAACCAGCATAGAAAACCACAATTTAGAAGAGGACACAATGGATGTTAATAAAGCCAAGGAAGATAACTACTGGCACAGCCTGCAACAGTCTTTGTTTATATCCCTGGGTAGCATTTAAGAAAAAAAAATGTCCTCTCATTACCTTATTAAACACAGTTATTGCTTATCTCTTCATGTGTGAGCAGCTTACAGGTTAATTTTATCTGTTACAGAACTTCATATAAATTGGCTTATGTAGACTTTGTGTCTGATTTCTTTCACTAGCATAATGATTTTGAGGTTTATCAATGTTATGTGTATCAATAGTTCATTCTTTTTTAATGCTGAGTGGTATTCTATTGAAAAGAGATACTACAATTTTTACCACTTACTCATTGATTACTATTGGGTTGCTTCCAATTTTTGGATATTAGGACCATATAAAATTTTTGTTTTTCAGTCAGCTGTGCTTACTTTACATTGTAAAAAAAAAAGCAAAATAAAACCAAAATATCCACCAGCAGTAACAATTATAATAACAAACTCCATAATAAAAAGAAAACTTTTGTGTCAATTACACATTTGTTTTTGTTTGTGTTTTTTTTTTCACTTTAAAACAATACTGTGTTTGACCAACAGTGTTTTTAACAATAAGAACGTTTGTTGTGCCTTAAGAAATCTGAAGATTCACATTTTCAGGGTTGGCCCAACAGCTTATTTAAGCATGTTATCAATGACCCAGATAGTTTTTATTTTTTTGTTTTGTTAACCTTGTTATGTTTAATTTTCTCCTTATATTTGCCACCCTACACATGCAAGATGGTTGCAAAAATTCCAGGCCTATGTTCCTGTTCACAGAAAAAGCAGGGGAATGGGGGCAGTTGCAGCATGTTCTCTCCTGTGCCTTTTTATAAGCAAGAAAAGCTTTGCCAAAGTTCCTCACAAAAGTTTCCCTCTTGGCTCATTGCTCTGAATTATGCCACCACTAGCTCAAGAACAGCTGGCAAATGGTGCAAATTTAAATGATTGGCTTCCTTGAAATACTCACATTTTATCACTTGAGGCTGAGTCTATTGCCAAGCCAGATAAATTAGGGTTCTGTTAGAAGAGATATCAGAGGGTTCTGTTAGAAGAGATATCAGAGGCTGATAGATACAGAACTAATAGTGTTTGTCATAATGCCTTTCTTTGATCTATTTTTATTAATTTATGTTTGTTTCTCATGTGAGGTCTCAACTTTTATATTATCAAGTATTTTTTAAAAGTGCAATTGTTCCAATTGCACTCATTTGTTTGTTGTAAAAGAGATTGTAGATAAACAAAAGTCTGTTTTTAGGGCAAAATATAATCCCCCAATTTTTCTCCAATTGTGATATCATGTCCATATTGAAGAGTTGATCTGGAAATACAAAAATTCCATCTCTGTGCTTAGGAGAAAATGTTTCTAATTCTCTGTTTCACTTTTCCATACTTCTTGGACAAACCATTGCTTGATATAACTCAAAATATATTTAATATATTCCAGCTGTATAAGAGTAACCTTGAGTTTAAGATATGATAGACTAAAAGAAAAGCTTTTATCACAACCTCTATGCACATTTTCATCAACTCATATGGTGCACATCTGGGCTTTTGATAGCTATGTGTTAAAAAAAAAACTAATACATTCAGATTTAATTTTAAAATCTTGTGTTTTTTTCTTTTTCCAGTAATTTAAAAAGATAAATATCATTAACATAATCATAAAGTTATCTATGAAAGTAATTTGAAGATCATGATAAAAGTGCATTCTTAGAATCTAAGAAAATAATAATCCCATTGAGAAAGAAGACAGAAAGAAACTAACATTGATTAAACACTTAAGATGTTCCCAGCAGTAAGCCTGGTGCTTTGCACACTGCCTTTGCTTTAGTCCTTCCTGTATATCTATGACTAGATCTTATTTGCTATTTCAAGATAAGAAAACTAAGCCTCAGAGAACTTAAGTAATTTGTCCTAGGTCATATTAAAAATAAATCCAGTTCTGTGGAATCATTATCCAGATTTTAAAAAGTAATAATGAATGAGCAACCAACCAAACATGACAGAAAAGCCAAATCAATGCAAACATTGGTAAATATCAGAGAACTTTTTATTTAAGCTGGAAAAGTTAAATATAGAATATACTAGTAAGGAACCCAGGAACACATAAAATTTAAATGTGGAATATATGTTCCACTTTATCATTATTACTATCAGTAACAAGCAGTTTCTAGTAAATTTTCTAGTTTCTAGTGAATCTGTAGCAATTTTCACTTCTACTCCACCAAAAGCACATGCTGGATGGATTTAGAAAGTTTTAATTGAAGAAGATTTGTTCAATAATCAGGCAATTAAAATGGGCTGGAAAAACACAGAGCACCAGGTAAACAATGTGAAAAATCACTAGACTTTGACTTGCGTGAAAATGTAAAATAAACATAAACCAAAAATGACATGCAATTTGGGCCGAGAAAGCACTTGAAGAATTATCAAAGGATATAACCCCAGTGAATTTTATGAGACACTGTCAGGCAAAACGGAACTGTGATAAAAGAATAGACATAAAGACTGAGAAAAAGGGTAAGGGAGGTGGTGAGAGTATACGTTGGGGAAAAAAAGAAGAAGAAAGGGACTGGGCTGTGTGTACAATAATGGAAAAATGAGGCTCTTTTCTTACAGGTAGTGGTCAGTGGCCAGAGCCTTTAACACAAAGAAGAAAAGTTTGATGATGCAATTATTAAAGAACGTTAATGGGTAGATGAGAAAAACCTTGCTATGTGGTCAGAGCAACAGGAGGGCAAAGCCACCTCAGAAGAGGCCTTTAGGCCAAGTGCATAGCCAGGGAGCAGGTCTGTGCATTGCAAAGTGAACAGCAAGAAACCTCTGAGGCAAAAGTCAGTGCGACTCATTTTCCTGGAACCTTAATTTTATTGTCTGATAAATAATCAAAATATTATTACTAATTATTCTATAATGTAGAATGTTAAATTCACATGAATTTTCAAGATAAATTATTTTTCCTAGGTCTATTGAGCTAAAATTGGCATACAACATTGTATAAGTTAAAGTGTACAATGGATTGATTTGATACACTTATTATTTTGTGAAATGATTACCACAGTAGGGTTCATTAATACCTCCATCATCTCACTAATTACCATTTCGTATTTGTGATCAGAACATTTGAGATTTACTCTCTTAGCAACTTTTAAATATTCAACACAATATTATTAACTATAGTCATCATGCTGTACATTATATCCCCGTCACTTATTTATTTTATAACTGAAAGTTTATACCTTGTGACTCTCTTATGCCCACCGCAACCTTCCAGCTCTGGCAATTACCAATCTGTTCTCTGTATCTATGAGTTTGTTGTGATTTTTTTTTTTTTTAGGTTACATATATGTATACATGAGATCATATGGTATTTGTTTTTCTCTGACTGATTTATTTCACTTAGCACAATGTCTCAAATGGCAAGATTTTATTTTTTTATGACTAGATTTCATTATATAGTAGTGGCCCAGTGCACAGATTTGTGCACATTGAAAGGAAAATAATTAGAAGAAATATTTTAATATTGCTATTTGCCATTTCTCCCTCAGTGCCTGGGAGCCGGGCAGTGGCCTTGCCCCCCGCCACCCCAGCTGGTCACCACCTGTGGGGCCCCAATCGCCCCACTGATTGCACTGCCACCCGCCACCGCCACTGCCCGGCAACCAGTGGCTCACACCTGCCTTGGCCTGGCACCTCCCACTCACCTGCTCCACCATCCCGCTCTCGTGGGCCCCGTTGGGGCCTGCAGCGCCTCCACTGCCGCCTGCTGCCAGTGCCACATCACTAACACCTGCCATGTGCTGCGCCACCCCCTGGTAGTCAGCGCACGTCATAGCAAGCAGTCGAACTCCCGGCAGAACTCCCAGTCGAGGGGACAATTTGCATATTAGCCTTTTATTATATAGGATATCATATATTTACATTTCATTTTATTTATCTATTCATTCATCTATGTACACAATACTAGGTAATGCTGCAATGAACATGGGGGTGCATATATCTTTAAATTAGTGTTTTCATTTCCTTTGGACAAATACCCAGAATTGAAATTCCTAGATCATATGGTAATTCCATTTTTACTTTTTTGAGAAACTTTCATACTGTTTTCCATAATGGCTGCAACAATTTACTTTCTCGACCAACAGCACACAAGGGTTCCCTTTTTCCACATCTTCACCAACACCTGTTGTTTTTAGTAGTATGGACATTTTAATAATATTAATTCCTCTCATCCCATTAATGCAGAATAGCTTTCCATTTATTTATGCCTTCTTCAATTTCTTTCCTCAAAGTCTTATGATTTCTTAGTGTATAGATCTTTCACCACTGTGGTTATATTTATTCCTTAACTATATTATTATTTTTTATGTATTGTCATTTAGATTGCATATGCAAAGTAATTAGCACTTCATCTTCTGGTGATCAAATAGGCCTTGAGACCTGGAGAACAATAATCATTCATTCGCTGATTCATTTGACACATTTTTTTTTTATTGTAAAGAAATACAACCTTGCAGATAAGACACTAGTTCACATTGTACATTTTAAAGACCAAAGAAGTTGGAAAGGAAACACTGATCATGTTCACAATTCTTCGATAGCTACACATAGATGCAGAATAAAATCCAAAAACCTCTGCTTGGCACAAAAGGCCGTTGTGTCTGCTGTTTACTCCTCTGGTCTTTGCCCTAGTCTACTCCTGTCCCTTCTCCCTAACCCCACCCTCTGACTTTTATTCTTTAACAGTACTGTCCTGCTGTTTCCAGAATTTGCCCTGCCCATGGTATTTCCTCTGACTAGACTGTGCCTATCTCCTTAAGAACCTGGGGGCAGGTTTGATTATTCCTCCCAAGCGCCCATGGCACTTTGTTTATATTCCATTAAAGAAAATATCTCCATGTATTTCTCTGAATCATTTCCTTTTCATTAGATTCTATGTTCCTTTAGATCCAGGACCAATTCCTTCTGTTCTCTAGAGGTCTCACAGAGAGTATATTGTAAATGGACAGAATCTAATAAGCATGTTTTGAATAGTGTATTTTAACAAATGAATGAGGCTATGTAATACTCTATTTAGACCCAGACATAGAATAAAATCTGTTAAATAAAGACTATTGCATATAAAAACCACAATTCATTGAAGATGTGCTGGGGAAAAAGAATTAGATAGAAAAAGAAAATCACATGAGGTGATTGTAATCATATGCCACATTTCCCCCTAGAATGTTTTAAAATTTTAAAGCAGTAGAACCTTTCCTCCAAATCAAATTCCACTGACAAGTATAAACAAATGAGACCAAACAGTGCAAATCTTCTACAATGTCTGTGGGAAAGGAAATTTTAGGGTCCTAGAGGGCTTTTCCACTGGGGAAAGTGAAGGAGAAGTGCACTCCCAATGGTACATAATATTAATATCTTATTTTTTCATGGGATTTTTCAGGTTATATATTGCTTTGACATTGTGTTATTTGAGGTTCACAACAAAACATTGTTAAAGTTTGCAGGTTAGATACTCAGTTAGTTAAGTCAAGGAAGACTTAAGTGACTTGCCCAAGTCTTGCCAAGAATCGCCCTCACTGATGTTATACATGACTAGAGGCCCTGTGCATGAAATTCGTGCACGGGGGCGGGGGGGGGGGTGTCCCTCAGCCCAGCCTGCACCCTCTCCAATCTGAGAGCCCTCGAGGGATGTCCGACTGCCCAGGTTGGGCCTAAACGGGCAGTCGGACATCACTCTCACAATCCAGGACTGCTGGCTCCCAACTGCTCGCCTGCCTGCCTTTCTGATTGCCCCTAACGGCTTCTGCCTGCCAGCCTGCTCACCCCCTAACCACTCCCCTGCGAGATTGATTGATGCCTAACTGCTCCCCTGCCAGCCTGATTGCCCCTAACTGCCCTCCTCTGCAGGCCTGGGTCCCCCCTAACTGCCCTTCCCTGCAGGCCCAGTCACCCCCAACTTCCCTCCTCTGCAGGCATGGTCCCTCCCAACTGCCCTCTCTTGCAGGCCTGGTCCCTCCCAACTACCCTCCCCTGCTGGCCATCTTGTGGCAGCCATCTTGTGTCCACATGGGGGCAGGATCTTTGACCACATGGAGGCAGCCATCTTGTGTGTTGGAGTGATGATCAATTTGCATATTACTCTTTTATTAGATAGGATAGAGGCCTGGTGCACGGGTGGGGGCCGGCTGGTATGCCCTGAAGCGTGTCCCAGATCAGGGTGGGGGTTCCCTTGGGGCATGGGGCAGCCTGGGTGAGGGGCCTGTGGTGGTTTGCAGGCTGGCCATGCCCCCCGGCGACCCAAGCGGTGGCCCTGGTATCTGGGATTTATTTATCTTCTACAATTGAAACTTTGTAGCCTTGAGAGGAGGCCAGGGCAGGCCAGGGAGGTCAGGAAGCTTGGCTTCCTCCATCACTGGGGGCAACCCAAGCCTCCTGCTCTCTCTAGCTCTGTGGTCACTGCCATTTACTTTGTAGCCTTGAGAGAAGGCCAGGGCAGGCCAGAGCGGGCGGGAAGCTTGGCTTCCTCCATTGCTGGGGAAACCCAAGCCTCCTGCTCACTCTGTGGCCGCAACCATCTTGGTTGGGTTAATTTGCATACTCGCTCCTGATTGGCTGGTGGGCATGGCTTGTGGCGTAGCTGAGGTATGGTCAATTTGCATGGTTCTCTTTTATTAGTGTAGATTGCTACTTAATAAAACCAGGTCCTAGGACGCCACATAGTCATGCCAATATCTTACCACTGTGGGAAGAATTGTATAGTCATGCTAGTATCCTCCTCAACCCCCTCTTCCTCAGATCCTTTATGACAGTTGAGAAATCTATCTAATGAAGATCCTCCCATAGACTCCTTCATATTGTTGTGCGCTTACACTTGTGAAGATGTGTGAGCCAGCCCTTCATGTCTTAAAATCCCCTCATTTTAGAAACCAAAATTTCAATTGCCCTTTCTAATTCTCTATCAAATCATTACTTTGAGGATGATATTTCATTGTTAGACATCTATGGGCTTTAAAGTATGACCAAGTGTTACTTGGTCCAAATTGTGCAATATTTTCTACTTTGATCCTTCCATACTACTTTGAGCATTTTCATCTAACATCAGGTAAGCAAAGCCCAGTTCAGAGTAAGTGTCTGTTCCTGTCAGGGACCATTTGTTGCCTCCAAGGACTTGCTAGTTAATCTAATTTGCTAGTTAAGTGCTGGGCTTTCTTCCTGGGGAATCTGCTCCACCTATGATTCTCTGTTTTTGTAACTGGCATTTTGTGTCTCAGAGGGATCTAGGTTTAGTCCATGCTTGCATTGCTGCAGGCCCCTAAAGCCCATTCATTGTATAAACCCGGAAGATCATTCTAAGGGAGAACACCAGGTTATATACTTTCTAGTTCCAATCACCTCTTCTTGGAAGCATCACCATATCCTACTTTAATGTATCCCTAAACTCCTATTATTAGGAAGAGTGTCATCAGAGAAAGGAGCTAAAAATAGATTATCATTTTCTGAAAGACTCGATACTTCCTGTGTAATGCCATTAACAGTCCCCTAAGCTACAGCATCTCTAGTCATAAATGTTACTCACTATGGATTACCTAAAATTGTAGCACAGTGGTTCTCAAAATTTAACAAAATCATCTGGAGATATTCTGACTTAGCAGGGCAAACAGGGTATATGCGTGTCTAAGTCCCCATGGGATGCAAATGATACTGGTCTGCAGACCACTCTTTGAGAACCGTTGCAATAGCACATTGTTTTAGAAATCATGTTTATGTCTGTTTCCCTGATGGAAGATGAGCTTTTCAATTGTGGAAACAGTTTTATTTGTCAATATGTTGCCAGGAGCTAACAAAACATTTAGTAAACAATCAATAAACATTTCTCTTTTTTAATTTAAATTTACTGCAGTGACATTAGTAATAAGATTATGTATGTTTCAAGTGGGCAAGATATGGAAACAACCAAAGGGTCCTTAGATAAATGATTAGATAAAAAATATGGTAAATATATGCAATAAAAATATTCCTCAGCCATAGGAAAAAGAGAAGGAATGCCCAGCCGGCGTGGCTCAGTGGTTGAGCATCGACCTATGAACTAGGAGGTCACAGTTTGATTCCCGTCAGGGCACATGCCCTGGTTGTGGGCTCTATCCCCAGTAGAGGGAGGCCAATCAATGATTTTCATCATTGATGTTTCTATCTCTCTCCCTTCCTCTCTGAAATCAATAAAAATATATTTTTTAAAAAAGAAAAATAGAAAGAAATATTTCTTGGTTGAATTAATGGTAATGTTGTTTCTATCTTTATGCTATTTATATCAATACTGCTTCTGTTGGTGAAATCACCTGTATATTGGAGGATGGTAATATGACTTTATTTTTTATACATGTAGTATTAGCATTTTTATACAAATATTAGTAATAAAATTATTTTATTGTATTTTAATAATTTCAGAATGATCTAGACTAATAAAATGGTAATATGCTAATTAGACTGGGAGACTTTCCAGGAAATTTTCCGGACATCCTTCCAGACAAAGCCATGGTCGTGGGGCCGAGGCAGAGGTGGTTAGGGGTGATCAGGCCAGGAGGGGAGGGCAGTTGGGGGTGACAGGCCAGTGTGGGGGGCAGTTGTGGGCGAGTAGGCCAGCAGGGGGCGCCAATTGGGAGTGATCAGGCCAGCAGTGGGGGGCAGTTGGAGATCAGCAGGCCAGCATGGGGGGCAGTTGGGGGCAAGCAGGGGGGGCAGTTGGGGGTGAGCAGGCCAGCAAGGGGGGGAGTTGAGGGCAAGAAGGCCAGTGGGCAGGCAGTTGTGGGCAAGCAGGCCTGCAGGCAGAGTGGTTAGGGGTGATCAGGCAGGCAGGTGAGCAGTTAGGAGCCAGCGGTCCCTGATTGCGAGAGGGATGTCCCAGATTGGAGAGGGTGCAGGCTGGGCTGAGGGTCACTCCCCCCCTTGCATGAATTTCGTGCACCATGCCACTAGTACATTACTAAGAGTCTTTGCTGAAACATTGCTTGCTAAATCACTAGATATACATTTGTGTGCGTGTATACTTGCACTGGGTTTAGAAGAATACTATTTTTTATTATATGTGAATTGATGGTATAAAATTGTTACATGAAATATTTGGCAGCTATATACCTTGCAGGTAAAATTAATGGGGAAAATTTATAGAATCTAGGCTAATTTAAAAGTGTGATGAAACATGTTCTCACAAATTAAAGTTTGGAGATGGTAGGAAGTTCAAAAATGCTTTAATAACCTTTCTGAAGATTTCTCCCTCATTCTGTCTTCTGCTCATTAATTGTTAAATTAGCATTCATTTGGATTCTAGTTGGCCTCTTAAATGCCTGGTTTCCAAATTCAAGTGGAACTAAAGGCAAACTACCTTATTTTTCTCTCTTTCACATCACATTTGAAGTTTTTAAATGAGCATTACTAATTTTTATTAAAAATTAGCAAACCAAATTACCCTGGGCCAGGCTTTAGTTCAATCCCATTGGCTAAGTCAGGCCCAACCTCAGTGTTGCCTGTCTTTCTTAGGATATGTAATTAAGAGGGCCAAAGGAGGCAGAAATATGGTCGAAGGTATGGTAGCACTTGCATGTGTAATGCTGAGAAACTGCAGAAATTAGGATTATTTAACCTTGCAAAATTGAAGTTCTCAATAAAATTAACATTATAAAAGATGTAACAAAAACTGATTAGTCTCTTCTTTGAACCAGTCAAATAACATGTTGAAGATAGTCGCTGGACTATTAATGGCATATGAATTAAAAAACTTATGAAAAGACACTTCTCCTGACAGTATAAAAGCAAACTATGGAATTCTTAACCATTGACCGTTTATTGTTAAAGTTTGCAGTTAGATTTTTTGAATGACTTTAAAAAATTAACTTCAACACTAACAACACAGACTTAAAAGTAATATTTAAAGGGCATATGTTAAGTTTTGTCAACTAAAACAACCACTTACTAATCTGAAGCTACATGGCTTTTTGATAATTTCACCTAATGGGGAAATACCAGTCATTACTGATAGTTAAAAGCAATGTGAAGTGTTAAATATCCTGTTTGTTTCCTATTTGAGGAGATGTTTACAAAATGAGTCCAAACAAAAATCTTTGCTATTACATTTTTTTTTTCATTTTCGTTGGGCCCTAAATATTTAGATTTGATTTCACTAAATATTTGCAACATTGGAAAATAAAGAAATGTACTGGTACTGGGATGCTGTTTTGCAATCTGGTCATAGTCAAAACTGTTAAGTGGGTGCAGTTTTTCTTTGAGGCTAGTCCACTTCCCTTTGGTATCTAATACAATACCCTCATTCTATTGCAGGGTTTCCCACTAATGGAACAGGCTTCCAAGTCCTGCAGGATCCAGATCTCCATGATTTGTTAATCCTGTGAAGTAAACTGTGCTGATGTGTAAAATTTCTACCAATTGGATAGGGTGCTGTAGACTATGATTTCTTAATTCAGTTAGTGAAATTTGAGTCTCTTGGGCTTGTAGGAGACCATAAGAGTTTACTTTTCAAACAGTGCGAGAATCTCACCAAAGTTACCTCTTTAGTAACAGTTCTAGTGATGGGAACCCAGGTGGGGCAGTTTTAGGTATTAGAAAGTTATGTTTATACCAGAGGCCCGGTGCACAAAATGTATGTACTCAGTGGGGAGTCCTTCTGCCTTGCCTGCACCCTCTCACAGTCCGGGAGCCCTCAGAGGATGTCCAACTGATGGCTTAGGCCTACTATCTAGGGGGAGCAGGCCTAAGTCGGCAGTCAGACATCCTTAGCACTGCCGTGGTGGCAGGAAAGGCCTGTCACCACCACTGCACTCACCAGCTGTGAACCCGGCTTCTGGCTGAGCAGCACTTCCCCTGTGGGATCGGGCTGAAACCAGCTCTCCAACATCCCCTGAGGGGTCCCAGATTGCGAGAGGGTACAGGCCAGGCTGAGGGATCCCACCGATGCATGATCGGGGCTGGGTAGAGACACAGGAGGTTGGCTAGCCAGGGCAGGGAGGGACCACGGGAGGGCTCCAGGGTGTGTCGGCCCATCTCACTCAGTCTTGATTGGCCAGACACGAGCAGCAAGCTAACCTACCAGTCAGAGCGTCTGCCCCCTGATGGTCAGTGCATGTCATAGTGAGTAGTTGAAAGGCCTTAGCATATCATTAGCATATTACACTTGGATTGATTGAACAGACACTTAGCATGTTAGGCTCTTATTATACAGGATTAAGTCAAAATCAAGAGGTATCAAGATATAGGAAAGTGCATCAGCTTTGTGTCCTCTTCATCAAGACTGCATGTAGCCCCACCAGTGTGGGTCAGTGGTTGAGCATCGACCTATGAACCAGGAGGTCATGATTTGATTCCTGGTCAGGGCACATAACTGGGCTTCAGGCTCAATCCCTAGTGGGGGCATGTAGGAGGCAGCTAATTGATGATTCTGTGTCATCATTGATGTTTCTCTCTCTCTCTGAAATTAATGAAATATATAGAGAAAGACTGTATGTATACCTTGTGGCTTACAAAAAAAAGTGTGTTTTTCCTATTGGGCTGCCCACTTTTTAACCGTGTTTACAAAATTCAGTGCCAATCGAAAGTTTCAGAGGTCACATCTCATGTACCTCTGAGGTTAAGTAACCACCATCTGATTTTGTGTAACAAAGAAACCCAGCCTCAGGTAGTCCCTTGGGTGTAAGTACTGGATTGCCTGTGGAGTAGAGTTCTCCACTCTGTTCTCTGTGGAATCTGAGCATGATTTTTAACTTCATGGGTCTCAGTGTCCTGATAAAAAGAAATAAAAGACAAATCTCAAAAGAATCATGACAATATTTGTAAAACAGCACATAGTGAAGATTCAATGCATACTAATTTTACACTTTCTCCTATTATTTTTAGTCTAGTTCTTCATAGGAAACAAAATTGTTCTGTTCTCTAATTTCATGACAACTTTTAAACTATCCAAGTGTAAGCATCATGTTTCTCCTTTTACTATTTTCTTTTGCAGTCTAAATATCATAATTTCTTTCATCCATTCCTTATATGGCATGTTCTTCCAATCCCTCACTATCCTATGTCTTTTGTATAACTGCATTCTAGTTTATAAATATGTTCATAGAATTATAGTAGCTACTAGAGGCCCAGTGCACGAGATTCATGCACTGGTGGTGGGGGGGGGTCCCTCAGGCCTGCCTGCACCCTCTCACAGTCTGGGACCCCTTTGGGGATGTCTGCCTGCCGTCTTAGGCCCGATCCCCCTGGGCAGGCAGACATCCCTCTCACAGTCCAGGGCTCTCATAGTCTGGAACCTCTCACTCCTTACTGCCCGCCTGCAGCAGAGGCGGGAGAGGCTCCCGCCATCGCCACTGCCCTTGCCAGCCGTGAGCCTGCTGGCGAGCCCAGCTTCTGGCTGAGTGGCACTCTCTCTGTGGGATCGCCCCTGGTGGTCAGCGCGCATCATAGTGACCAGTCGTTCTGCTATTTGTTCGATTTGCATATTACTCTTTCATTATATAGGATAGTTAGGGATGGTTTGCTAGAGAAGAATTATCTATAATAATATAAGGTTAATATGCTAATTAGACCAGACATCCTTCCGGATGTCATTCTGGATGTCTTTCCAGATGAAGCCGGGGCTGGAGGGAAGCCACCTGGGTCCCGAGTGCCTTCTGGTGGGGCCGGAGGAAAGCCCAGGTCCCAGGTGCCAGAGGGAAGCTGGTGCTGGCAGCCAGGGGAAGGAAGGCCTACTCTTACACAAATTTTCATGCATCGGGCCTCTAGTATAAGATAATTTTTGAAATATTTATTTGTGTTTGTTTCCCATTCCTTACACCATTTCATTATCCTCATTTCCTTTGCCAAACTTCAAAGCACCTCATTATTATCAGAAATATGCTCTTTATTAATTAGATAATTAATTACTTCAATAAGTATATGTTTGTTTATTGTATGGCTTCTTACTTGAATGTAAGTCACATGATGGCAGGGATTTATTCTCTTTTGTTTTCCCCTTTTATAAGTGTCATATAATATAGTCTCCAGCACATAGAAGATTCCTATGAATATTTACTAAATAATGAACTGAAAAACACCATAAGAAACTATTTGAGGAAGAACTTACAATGACACTATGCCTAGAATTTCCAATTCACAGATCTTGCATAAAAATATAAGCACTTTGAATTTTAAATGTGTTTTCTTATTGTAAAAATGTATACGTGATAGGAAAAGGAGAACAATGGAAAGAAACAAACATGTCTATCCTTGATTCTACTGATTAGCCCTTCCTTTTCGTGAGGTTACAAGGAGCTATTTGCTTTTGAGGCATAGCGCTTACTTTCCAAAAGAAACAGAGAAATTCCCTCTGCAGCTAGAGTAGCAGTTCTTGCCCACTACTGAGAGAATCCTCCCCCAAATGTCAAGGTTGGATGACAGAAAAAAAGGTAATTCCTGTGCCCTGGCATGCCAGAGATAAGCACAGCTGTGGCCAAGTGATCTTTGCAAAATAGAGATTACAATAAAAAAAATTCTGTAGAGAGGTATTTGAGGTATCTGTTGAAGGAATTATTTAAGGACATAATATAGTATGTAACAGTCTATGAGTGTTTACACTATCAGTTACAATAATTTTTAGGTACCAGTTACTTCAAAATGAGCACGAGGCTTAAATATTGACTTAGTGAAAATATCTAACCCAGTGGGATCTGATATCAGTCTATTCTTTGTTACATATAGAAATGAAAGCTCCCATCAAATATTATTTAGTCATACATTAAATAATTTGTGTTTAATTGTATTAAACCTTTTAAACTCAAAGGTTGACTCTAAACTGTTGATAAATAATAAATATATTTTTGAACGGAATCATCTGAAAATACCATGTTTTCCTCTTATATTTTGCAAATGAAGTGGACTTTGTAATTCATTGGGTTAATGGAGAAAACAAATAAAAGGTAAACTTTTAATTTTAAAATATTGTATCAGAATTTTACATACTTAAGAAAAGTTATCTCAGGGGTAGCCAAGTCAAATTGTCTAAGGGCTTTGGAGGAAACAGAACTGAGAAACTCAGGTCATTTCTCAGCATACGGGAGAAGGCACACTCCACCCAGGTGGTATAGCCACAGCTTGACGTCAGTGCATTGTGTCACTAAAGAATATAGGCTTAGCACTAGCGGGGTTGGGTCAGTGGATAGAGCATCAGCCCATGGACTAAAGGATCGAGGGTTCGATTCTGGTCAAGGGCACCTACCTCAGTTGCAGGTTCTATCTGGCCAGGTCAGAGCACGTGTGTGTATGGGAAGCAACCAATCGCTGTGTCTCTTTCTCTGTCTCTCCCCTTCCCTTCCACTCTCTCTACAAGTCAATGGGAAAATATCCTCAGGTGAGGATTAACAACAACAAAAATATATAGACTTAGCCCTGGCCAGTGGGACTTAGTTGGGCACCATCCCGCACATATCCAGATTGTGGGGGCATGCAGGAGGCAGCCAAAATGCTCTCACCATGATCTCTCTCTCTCTCTCTCTCTCTCTCTCTCTCTCTCTCTCTCTCTCTCCCTTCCTTGTTCTCTAAAATAAACATAAAAATCTTAATAAAGAAGAATATAGGCTTAGTGTTTATGTGCCAGATCTGATTTTTAAAGAGAAACTGTAAGTCTGTATTTTTTACCTAAATCTCTTATATACCTCTTAATACTTAAACATTAACAAAATATATAAAATATGAAAGAAGTTACCTGACATATTATGTGTGGACCACATCTAGTAATGGGTAAAGTTAGAAAATAAAATCTTTCTATTTTATCAATAAAGATAAATTTCCTCCCCATTTTTCAGAAATATGGGAATTAAAACAACAATCATCCAAGCTGGTGTAGCTCAATGGTTGAGCATTTACCTATGAGCCAGGAGGTCACAGTTTGATTCCCAGTTAGGGCACAAGTCCTGGTTGTCGGCTCAATCCCTAGGAGGGACACGCAGGAGGCAACCAACAAATGATTCTCTCTCATCATTGATGTTTCTATCTCTCTCTCCCTCTCTGAAATCAATACAAATATATTTAAAAAAAAAAAACAAAACAATAGTCAAATATAATTACCCATCAGACTGGCAAAAAAAACCCCACACAAACCAAACCCTAAACTTAATTAAATTTATTGTTTGCAAGCAAAGAAAATTATGCACTGTTATTACAATGCTGGGGGAAGTATAAAGCATAAAAGTAATTGGAAGGCCAGTTGAGTGGTAGGTATTAACATTTTAAAAAATTATTTGTATATGTATATGTAAACACACACTCTTGGACTAAGGAAGTCCATTTTTAGGAATCAATGTTAAAGAAAGACTCATGTATAAAGCAGTAATATGTACAAGAATGTCACTTTCAGAATACTATCTAATAAAAGAGTAATATGCAAATTAACCATCACTCCACTACACCCACAAGCCACTCCCACCAGCCACGCACACCAGCCAATCAGGAGCAAATATACAAATAAACCTAATCAAGATGGCTACAGACACAGAGAGCAGGATGGAGGCTTCGATTTCCCCAGCAATGGAGGAAGCCAAGCTTTCCTCCTGCCCTTGCCGGCCTAGGCCTCCACTCAAGGCTACAAAGTTTCAATGATAGAAGATACATAAACCCAAACAGAAATGGCGGCAGTCACGAAGCTGGAAAGAGCAGGAGGGTAGGGTTGCCCCTGGTGATGGAGGAAGCCAAGCTTTCCGCACACCCTGGCTGGCCCAGGACTCTGCTTAAGGCTACAAAGTTTCAATTATAGAAGATACATAAATCCCCCCAAAAATGGCTGCCGCCACGGAGCAAGCAGAAGGCTTAGCTCTGCTCCAGGCTACAAAGTTTCAATTGTAGAAGATAAATAAACCCCAGATACCAGGGCCACCGCTTGGGTTGCCAGGGGGCGTGGCCAGCCTGCAAACCACCACAGGCCCCTCGCCCAGGCCGCCCCATGCCTCAAGGGAACCCCCACCCTGATCCGGGACACCCTTCAGGGCAAACCAGCTGGCCCCCACCTGTGCACCAGGCCTCTATCCTATCTAATAAAAGAGTAATATGCAGATTGACCATCACTCCAACACAAGATGGCTGCCCCCATGTGGTCAAAGATCCTGCCCCCATGTTAACACAAGATGGCCACCACAAGATGGCCAGCAAGGGAGGGCAGTTGGGAGGGACCAGGCCTGCAAGGGAGGGCAGTTGGGGAAGATCAAGCCTGCAGGGGAGGGCAGTTAGGGGTGACCAATCCAGCAGAGAAGGGAAGTTGGGGGTGACCAGGCCTGCAGGGAAAGGCAGTTGGGAGGGAGCCAGGCCTGCAGGGGAGAGCAGTTGGGAGGAACCAGGCCTGCAGGGGAGGGCAGTTAGGGGTGACCAGGCCTGCAGGGGAGGGCAGTTGGGGGGGACCCAGGCCTGCAGGGGAGGGCAGTTAGGGGTGACCAGGCCTGCAGGGGAGGGCAGTTAGGGGAAAACAGGCTGGCAGGGGAGCAGTTAGGCATCAATCAGGCTGGCAGGGGAGTGGTTAGGGGGTGAGCAGGCTGGCAGGCAGAAGCCGTTAGGGAAAATCAGGAAGGCAGGCAGGCTAACAGTTGGGAGCCAGCAGTCCTGGATTGTGAGAGGGATGTCTGACTGCCCGTTTAGGCCTGAACCCACCGGGATCGGGCTTAAATGGGCAGTCGGACATCCCTCGAGGGGTCCCAGATTGGAGAGGGTGCAGGCTGGGCTGAGGGACAACCCCCCCCCTCCCCCGTGCACGAATTTCATGCACTGGGCCTCTAGTTGTTTATAATAGCAAAAGAAAAAGAAAAGTGAAGATTTTATATTTGTGGAGTAGGTGAGGAATTCAATAAATATAGAACAACATTTGAAAGATGTGGAAAATTTATATGTACTTATAAGGAAAGTATACAAATATATAATTATTAAGAACTATGGTGAAAGAATAGGTATAATGTTTTTATGATTACATAAAAATTATATTTCTATGTGTACATTTGTATACATGTTACATATTTTAAAAAGTACTGGAAGAATGAGCAGGGTATAATTATGCTTTCATAAAATATTTCTATGCGTATGTATGTTAGTTCTTAGCAAAAAGACTGGAAAGACATACAACAGAATTTTAACATATGTTGTCTTTCAGAGGAAAGTTTGGAATGGAGAGGTGAGAAGGGACTTTGATCTTTTATACTTATTACTTAAAACTTTTTCAAGTGAAGATATAGTCATGAATTTTTACATAAATGAAAGGAATAGTAAAAACCAAACAAATGGAGCCAATAAAATGGATTATCATAGTATGGGAGATAATAATATGAAAAATAAAGCATTGCTTATTAGTTGAAAATATTAATTAAACTGATATGGAAGTTATGTACTGAGACCTGCACAGCGGGGTTCAGGATCCAAAGGAGGGGCCAATGCACAAATGAAAATGCTACACAAGAAATATGAATTTAGAAGGCATGGGGACCAGGGGGTGTCTCTTTCTGGAAGAGCACACTGACCTCTGGCTGGTCCGCTTTTTATTTACTTGAATACACATTTGCCCTTTAGCAATGCATACAGGCATATCAAAGGCAAAGTTTGGTAAACAGCAAAAGGATTATCAGGTTAGGGAATTGCCTTGAGCCACCACTATCTCAACAATCAGCGCATAGTGTCAGCCCTGCTAACGCCCAAGGTCCATCAGCCTTCCGCATTCCTTGGTGCACTCTCGTGACAGTATCAGCAAGTGGTGGCTTCCCACAGTTATGCTATTAAATATAGAGCTTTATACTAAAATGATTTAAAATGCAGTTTCTCTCATCTGACTGACTGTTTTTAAATGTAAGACAATCAATTGTGTGACCTTGGCCAAGATTTGTGTGTATAATTAAATCCTACTGATAGCATCTTACAAATAATAACGAGTATAAAATACTTAGTATATTTTGATCATTGAGTGAATTCTCTAAAAATATTAGCTATTATTATTCATTAAGTGATTAAAGTTATGAAACTAAATAAAAATAATTTGCTTAAAAATTTGTTTTATTTATTTTTTCTTTATTGTATATGTGAAAGTTGCCAAGAGAGTAGATCTTAAAAGTTCTATTAACAAAAATTTATAACTGTGTATGGTGATGGATGCCAACTATATCCATTGTGGGGAATATCTTGCAACATGTACATTTATCAAATCATTATATGTACAGTGGAAGCTAATATAATATTACATGTCAATTATATGTCAACAAAAAATAAAAAAGCAGGTTCACTTGCATTGCTATAGTTTTAGCAAATTTTTGTGTATAGTGTTTTTGTGTATAGCATTTATAGTATAGATGAAGAAAAAAATATTTTTAAGGACATCTGTAATATTTTCAATAATAAAGATAAATTTAAAAATTAAAATAAAAGAAGGTATGCACCCTATGTTTATGGCAGCACAATTTGCAATAGCTAAGATCTAGATAGAGCCCAAGTGTCCATCAGTAGATGAGTGGAAAAAAGAAGCTATGTTATATTTACACCATGGAATACTATGTGGTAGTAAAAAAGAAGGATCTCTTACCCTTTGAGACAGCATGAAGGGAACTGGAGAGCATTATGCTAAGTGAAATAAGACAGTCAGAGAAAGACAAGTATCACACGATTTCACTCATATGTGGAATTTAATGATCAAAATAAACTGATGAGAAAAATAGATCCAGAGACATAGAAGCATGAAACAGATTGTGGAATCTCAGAGGAAAAGTGGGGGTGGGTGGGAAGAGATCCACCAAAGAATTTGTATGTATATATGCATAACCCATGGGCACAGACAATAGGGTGGTGAAGACCTGAGGCAGAGGGTGGAGGTGGGTTAGAAGAGGTCAATAGGGGAAAAAAGGGGACGTATGAAATACTTTCAAAAATAAAGATAAATAAATAATAAATAAATAAATATTTAAAAAGAAAAAATAAGTTTAAGAGTTTTGCTCTGCAGGAGGTAAAGTGGAGATTAATGCATAAGCAAGTGATAAAAAGACTCCTATGACCAGCACTGTTGTTGAAGCAGATGGGTGTGAGCAATTAAGATGTTGGAGATGAAATCTGCAGGTCATGAAGGATGGTGACCAGGTGTCTGCAACGTTCCTCATAGCGGACAAAGCATGTGTGAGCCAGGAAGACTAGTGTGTAGTGTGTTCAGTAAAGGACAGCATGTTCTGTGTTGGGGAAGTGGAAGAACGGGCTGCAGAAGTTGTTGTATTTTTCCGTAAGATCACCAGATAATAAAAAATGTTTCTAGAAAAACAGCTGGTGGCAGCATAGAAGATGACTTAGCGAGGTAGAGGGAACCCAACTTGGAAAAACCAGTTTCAATGGAAAATGATCAATGCCAGATGAATAGAAAATATCTCACAGGTAGCTGATGATGCCAGCTCAGAATGGGTGCGGTCCCTTCCCTGCCATCAGAAAGATATCCTCCAGGCCAATGAGCCATTTTGATGGGAAAAAAGGCTTTGAGCAGTGGATGCTTGTGTAAATGGTCCTCTGCTGGCTCATGAGAGGTCCATGTTCTGTTTTGGCTTTCAGAGCCACAAGGAATTGCACAATTTTTGGAGCATATCTAAATTATCTGAGACAGCCTGGGAAAATGTGGTTTCCACACTAAAGAGGTTCCCAGAGTTGCCTGACAGAAGAGTGTCCCCTTCAAGGCAGTTAAGACCCTTATTTTGTGAACCAAAGGATGCCTTCGGGGATTTCCCTCGTGAATTGCAAAGGCATTCCAAAGTACTTTCCTGACTCACAGCTTCTCCATTTTCTCTTTTCTCTCTCTAAATCCAAGGGCACCATCACCTTCACCTCCTGACTTTTGGCTCTGTCACCCTTCAGGCATTCTCTGCCACACCCTATCCCCAAATTTCATATGAAATTTGAAATCCTTCTTTCATATGAAATCCTGGGAAACAGAAGAAACTTTCTTGATTAGGACAGTGCCTTTAATTTTCAAGAATCATATAGATGAAGACAAGAAAAATATTTTCAAATTGACAACATCAGTATGCCTCAGTTACATGACCTTCTGCCTCAGCCTCCTCATCTGTGGAATGAGTTAAAACATGTTGGATACATTTTTAGTGGTATTTTTTAAGTCAGAAATCCATGTTATTTTTGTAGTGAGTCAACAACAGTGCATAGATATCTGGATACCTGAAAGTTATGTATTTGTTTGTATTTCCTCCTCCTTTTAGCTGCTGTTATATTATTAGATAGTTCCATACATTATAAGCAAAACATGGTAGTGAACTATAGCCTATTTTTCAGACTATTGACTTTGCAACAGAACAAATTTCATCTGTTATTTCCATTCATCTTTATAAACATACAAAGTCATAATATTAACTCAGATAATGTGGCTCTAGATAAAACTCACTCTTTAGATATTGAAACCAACACTCATTCATGGTCAGTTTTTCCATGTGACCTTCATGTGGAAATGAAGTGACACCCAAATTGAAACATATGCTCTAGCTCCTTGGTATCTTAGTAAACATTAGGCAGAAAGTGTTCAAGGGTGAATTTTGACAATAGAACGTTTCCATCTCTCCTGGAGAAGCAACTGCTGAAAGACCATTTTATCTGAAGATAACTAGAAAACCAAACATACACCTATTTTTGCATCAGAAAAGAGAAAACCACAAGTAACCTCAGAGAGTAAAAGGAGAAATGATAGAAACTACCAAAACATGGGACTTCAGAGCAGATCTAGAGCCCTTTTCTTGCACAGAAACTTAAAAAACTTTTAATGATTGGCCCTGGCCGGCATGGTTTCCTGGTTAGAGCATCAGCCAGCATACCAAAGAGGTTGCAGTTTGCATCCCTGGCCCTGGTCAGGATCCATGAAGGAGGCAACCAATTGATGTGTCTCTCTCACATCAAGGTTTCTCTTTCTTTCCTCTGTCTCTCTCCTCCTCCCTCCCTCTCTCCTTTTCACTCTCTCTGAAAAGCAAGGGGAAAAATATCCTCAGGTGAGAATTAACAAAAACAAGTGCCTATTAGTAGATGAGTGAATAAAAAAGCTGTGGTACATTTACACCATGGAATACTATGCAGCAGTAAAAAAAAAAAAAAAAAAAAAAAAAAGGATCTCTTACCTTTTGAGACAGCATGGAGGGACCTAGAAAGAATTATGCTAAGTGAAATAAGCCAGTCAGAGAAAGACAAGTATCACATGATCTCACTCATATATGGAATCTAATGAACAAAACAAACTGATGAACGGAGTGGATCTAGAGACATACAAGCATAGAACAAACTGTGGAATATCAGAGGCAAAGAGGGGGTGAGTGGGAAGAGATCAACCAAATAACTTGTATGCATATACAGTATGCATAACCTATTGACACAAACAATAGGGTGGGGAAGACCTGTGGCAGGGGATGGAGGCAGGTTAGAGGAGGTCAATGAGGGAAAGAGGGGACATCTGTAATACTTTCAACAATAAAGTTTTTTTTAAGTCTTTCTTTTTAAAATTTTCTTTATTGTTGAAAGTATTACAGATGTCCTCTTTTATCCTTCATTGACCACCTCCACCCCACTTCTGCCCCCTCCCCAGGCTTTTACCATTTTGAGTTTATTCTTGTGTATGATGCAAAGAGGTAGTTTACTTTTCTTTTTTGTTGTTGTTGTTTTGCATGTATCTTTCCAGTTTTCCCAACACTATTTATTCAATAGACTCTCTTTACCCCATTGTATGTTGCCTCCTTTGTCAAATATTAATTAATCCTAAAGCCATGGGTTTATTTCTGGGATGTCTAATCAGTAGATGAGTGAATAAAAAAGCTGTGGTACATTTATAGAATGAAATACTACTTGGCTATAAAACAAAAAAGGAAATCTTACCTTTTTGATAACATGGATGGACCTGGAGAGTATTATGCTAGGTGGAATAAGCCAGCCAAAGAAAGAAAAATACCATATGATTTCACTTAAATTGGAATCTAGTGAACAAAATAAAATAACAAACAAAATAGAAAGAGACTCATAAATACAGAGAAGACACAGACAGCTGTCAGAGGGGAGGAGAGTAGGGGGTTGGGTAAAAAAGGTAAAGGGATTAAGAAAAGAAAAAAAAGACATAGACAACAGTATGGCGATTGCCCCTCAGAGGGAAAGGAGGGTGGGAGGAGGTAGAAGATGGCAAAAGGTGATACATGGTGACATAAGAGACTTTTTTTTGTATGGTGAACACACACTACAATAAACAGATAATATACTATAGAATTGTACACTTGAAACCTGTATAATTTTAAACCAATGTCACCCCAATAATTCAATTAAAAATCATCATTCAGGAAGAGAATCAGAATTGGGCAGAGGAAGATGTCAAACAGCAATTCAGACCCCAACAAATCTTCATCCAATCCACTGAGGAGCTTTGGAGCAAATATTGTTCATCAGAGTTGTCTCACTTTGGGCACCATGACAGAGCCTTACACTCCTCCCTCTCTTCCATCCGGCTGTTCCAAGGAGGGCAAGGCTTCTCTGCCGCTGTGGCAGGTACTGAGGAGCTTACCGCTGGAAGCTGTTGATTGCAATGCTCACGGCCCACCCAAACAAGCTGGACATAAAGTAAAATAATAATAATAAATAAAATAAACATTGCTTTTATTTCTGCAATTCTTTTTATTTTAAACTTAAAATCTTTGCAAAAGTCATCTCAGTGACAGTTAAAACTATCTATTTAATATCACTACTTCTGATTAAAGAAAACAGTTTTATTGTAATTAAAATCAAGAAATGCATATGTGTTATTTCATTTATTCTACTGCAGTTTCTTTAGCTATTTTTTAAAACCTATTTTTATTAATAAATGTAGAGTCTTTTAATTAACTAATATTTGGAAGTATAAAATCACAAGTTATTCCCAGATATGCTAGATTCTGGTTAGGGGAATATAATGGCTAGTATATCTGTCTTTTTTTTCCAGGACATAGAAGGAATTTAAAATGCATGCCCCTGAAAAAGGCATAGATTTGCAATAGAATACCTGCTAAGCTCTTGTTTTCTTCTAATGAGTAATTTCTGATTGATAAAGTCACACATACACAATATGTATGCATTGTATGTTAAGAATATTTAAGATAATATATTTTTACTTATTCATATTGAAGTTAGTCCTTAGATATTTTAGTTGCTTAAATTCAGGCAAGTTTGTGATCTTGAGAAATTTATGTCTTTATTTTATATTCTACAAAAGCAGCAACTCATATGGAAAATTATTATATATTTCTAATGGAAAACTACCAATTAAATATTATTGTTTTCTATTTGTAACAATTATCCACTTAATAGCAGTATAGTTTTATATAATTAGCAGCAGTGTCTAGCATTTTCCAATACAGTATCCGAAACATACTCCATTCAGTGAATGTTTGCTGAGTGATAATCATAAGGAACTATGGTACATTTAAGCTGGTTTTAGATTGTTCTGTTAATTTCATTTTCCTTATAATTTTTGTAATATATACCTATTGCTAAAATGTTATTTCCATCAGTTGAGAAAACTGAAATGACCCTGTGTTCTGCCAGTCTCTGTCTCCTTCTATTCAAATAAACACTTTTTATAAAATCTACATTAAGAACCACATTTTCCAAGAAATTCTGCATTGTGAAGAACTGCAAAATGAGTTATTTTCAAGCTAGAAAATGAGATTGAGTGGTAGAGTCCGAGACCTCAAACTCTGCGTTCATCATCACATCTAGGAACTACCTCATAAAATGCCTTAACTGCCAGGATAGGGGATAAGGGTGTCATATAAGTTACTTACAAGTCCTAGGCCAGAGAGAGTTTTAGAAATTAAAATGAATACCTATAATGACTGTTGGAAGGCAGAACTATGCACAGAACATCCGTATAATGTGCTCTGTGGGGTTGGCATTGCTAAACAGACAAGCTGTCACATTCTGTACTAGCTGAGTATTCTGGGGCTCTCCCTCTGTCAACCAAGGTAGAGGACATGGTAGTAGTCAAACCTCCAGGTGACGAAAACCTAAAGTGGTGTGGTGAGTATTGTATTGTAGAGGAAAATGTACAAGTGCAGGTGGGGAGAGCATCTATTGCGACAGCACCTATATCATAATCCAATGTGTCCTTGGAGAGAGAACATAATTATTAAAATAAAAGCACATTGGGTAACGACAGGGACTTTGCTAGGTAAAACTAGATCTTAAAAAATAAAAACATAATGTCTAGAAAGTGTTGTATTATATATTTCTAAACAAAATAAAAAAATAAGTATTTCTAATACTGCAGCCATTTGATAGAAAAAATAACATTTTGAAATTGAAAAAAATGTTATTGTGAATTTATTAATATATTTTCAGTTTATTATAAAATAATAATAGTATGTTTTATTTACTCATAAATTGTTTTATCTTTTCTGTTTATAGAAAAAAAACAAAATTCTTTAAAGTATTTTTTAGAAATATCTTCATAAGAAAAGAATGACAATCCTTAATTGGCTGGAGTATAGGTACAAAATACAATCTGTGAATTATGGCTATTTGGTGCCACCTAGTGGTAGAGAACTTTTAAAATCAGTTTAAGTTCTACTTTTAGAAAATTTATAATGAAAAATAATTTATAGATGGATGGTCACATAAAATAAATAAAAATTAAGACAAAATAATTTGACACTCTATTAACCAAGATTTTCGTTTACCCTCAACATTGAATAGACATTTGGTTTAACAGATATAAATATATAAAATGTTTTTTAACTCAGTGAGATTTGGGGCTGACAGGTTTTTACACCTTCCTATTTTTATTTCCTTATTATTTGGTTGTTAGTTTCTAAAGTCAAGGCCATAAAGTTTTTATATAATTTTAGAAATTATTTACTGTCTCAGAATTAATTATTACTCACTAGAGACCCAGTACACGTGCGCCAGTGGGGTCCCTCGGCCTGGCCTGCGGGGATCAGGCTGAAACCAGCTCTCCGACATCCCTCAAGGGGTTCTGGATTGTGAGAGGGCAGTTCTTGGGTGACGCACCCCGGAATTGGGCTCCTTCCTCTCTGGGTCCGGGGTACAAGTGAAGCAGATTTGGGGCCAACAGTGTCCCGGCAGCATTCTACCCCACAGCCGATTCTGCAAGAAATTGGGCTCCCTCCTCTACTGGTCAGAGCATCTGATCCCTGGTGGTCATTGCGTGTCATATCTACCAAGCGAATGGTCGAACGGTTGGATGGTTGCTTAGGCTTTTATAGATATAGATAATATCATCAATATAATAAATGACAATCATATCATTCTGTGGGTAAAATGAAGACAACATATGTATTATAGCATATAGGAGCTTTAAAAGTAACAGATGATTATTCCAGAATTTGGAATAATGAGTATTTCAATTTTAGTTGTCACATCAATATGCCTTGTGCTCACCCTGCCACCCTTTTTTTTTTACAATCTGTTTCCAGTATCCAGAAGTAGCAGATGCACAAACCAAATGGCCATCCCTGGGGTAGAGTTGATTGGACCTGAGTACTGGAAGGGAATTGACATAATCTGATTCTCTCTTCTGATCAATTGGGATGGGGGCAGTGAGAGGTTAAATCAAATGAATGAAGGTAAAGATTTAATGTGAAAATTCATGATAAGTCAAGACTGATGACAATGCAATAGAATGCCAGTCATTTTCAAGTTATGGAACTACAAAGAAACAGAATAAGCCAGTTTTAGAGAAATCAGAATAGTTGATCCATATGTAGGGGAGAAAAACAAAGATGAGGGACCCTATAATTTATGAGAGAAAGGAGTAATCTCAATTCTTGACTTTCAGTTCCAGTCTTTCTTTGCCCAAGCATTTAACTTTTTTCTTGCCCTTGGTTGTCCCTGATAATAACTTCAAATAATTTTCTTCTTATTTGACTTAGGGGTTTTTATCTTTTCAACCAAATGATCTTACACTATAAAGTTATGTTTCAAATTTGGTAAAATATATTTCTACAGTTAGGGATAGTGTCTTTTCCAAAATATCTGTGAATATTGGTTTCACCAGGACATTATAGAATATTTGACTGTAATTTTAATTTTACACTGAATTTATAGACTTAAATGTGATTTTGATAATCTTTTGAGACATACTTTTTTCTCCTTTATTTGCCTTTCCCTTCTTCCCATTTAGCAAGTATCTAATGGTTGCCTTTTAAGAGAGGTGTTTTGGGGTAGGGTACGTGTAAACGTTGCTGTTCCTGACTTGGGTTTCCAGAAGTCTGGGGCTGGGCTGTGTTTTATTGGAGGGGGGTAGTATTACATGGCATCAGCCCATGATTTTTAGAAAGACATAAAGTGAGAAAGACTTAGTCTACTCCAGAAAAAGTCTACTGATATTGGGAAGTGGAGAAGAGAGGCTTGTAGGGTAGGGAACAGAGGGACAGTTAGGCTCTGCTTCTTAAAAGCACTGATGGGAGTGTAGATGGGGAAGGGTGACAAAAACCCCAGGAAGTAAATGGGTCAATATTCTATCCAGGCAGAGGGAACCACACCCAGCCTCAAACACTATCTACATAATACTTCAAAAGGAGCAGCAAAGGGTTCTGGGATGTGTAGGGACCAGTGGCCCTGTTGACAGACCTGTACTGATAACCAAGGCCAGATGAACCCCTTTATGTCATCCACAAGCCTGTGTAAGAGCCTATAACTGGGCCACCGCCTTTGGAGGATTCTAGGAAGGGCTGAAGTTAAGTCTTCAAGATCCAAGTAGAATGGGGGCTAGGAGCTGGAAATGAAATGGTTACATAAAACAATAGTTCTTGTACTTCTCGGTACATGGGCTGAAATTCCACTATATGCATATTTCTAAAATATTAAGTGTTCCATTGCTGTTTCATATTGACCAACAATTACATTAATTTTATAAACACCTTAAGAATGCTTTTATTCTCTACCTTAGGGGTGTCTCCAACAACTGGCTGCTTCAGTACCAAGTGCAAATTAAAACAAATGCAGATCTGAGAATGCACCCAAAATGCACTGCCTCCCCAGGGTCAGAGCTCAGGGGAACTATTTGAAAAAAGTGCCCCAGTTTCTCCTAATTTGTAATCAACTTGGGAACCAACACTCAAGCTCAGTGTATCCATTAAAATTACTCCATGGTTCAATCGTTCAATCAATCTTTATTACTTAAACCTCTCTTGATTGACTAGTTCACTTGGAAGACTTTTAATATAGGAGAAAAATGGTTATTTTTACTAAATTTACTCTGAAATCACTGTGCATGAATAATCTCAATTATTAAAGACTAGGGGCCCAGTGCATGAATTTGTGCACCTTGAAAAGAACTGTGGGCAGTGAGGCTGCTGTGGGCACAGGGATGGGTCTTGGCCCATCTCTGCACCCTTGCCTGGCCACTCCTGCCATGGCCCCCGGTCCCCTCTCTGCCGGCAGCCCTGCTCCCGCTGCCACCACTCCCATGTGCTGACGGCACCAGCCCCCGCTCGCACCTGCTGACAGTGTAGGGTATTGGTGCCAGCACAGCACCGTCAGTGGGTGCGAGTGGCAGCTGCTGCCCCAATTGCCCCTCAGGAGCAGAGGAAGGTGGAGAAGCCCTGAGGGGTGATTGGGGCTAGCAGCCACTGCTTACACCCACTGATGGCACCCAGCGATCAGGGTCAGCGCCTGGCGCCAGCAGCGGGTGCAAGTGGGGCCGGTGCTGGCAGCAGGTGCAAGTGCGGGGTGGGAATGCGATGTGCAGGAGCAAAGAATTTTCAGTAACCACCAGAGGCTTGCCCTGATGACAGTGACTGTCGCCCCGCCTTGGTCTGGCACCCCCACTCACCTGCTCCATTATCCCACTGTGGCCGACACCCGCCATGTTTTGTACTCCGCTGCCTGCTGCTGCCATGTTCCATGCTCACCCCCTGGTGGTCAGCACATGTCATAGCAACCGGTTGTTCAGTTGTTCGGTTGTACCGCTCTTTGGTCTATTTGCATATTAGGGTTTTATATATATAGATAACAGTTATACGCTTACATGGACTTCTCTGACATTAAAAACTTTCTGGACTAGACAAAACTGTTTGAAAGACTAAACTAAAAAAAAAGAGCATAAGAATATTTTTAGGACCTAGGGACAAGGGTGAATGGGTTCAAATATGAGTCACTCTCCTGGAAAGGGGGGAGATTAGTGCTGGCAGTGATCTCAGAAGTGGACCCCTCTTAGCCCAGGCACAACATCACACTAACTCAGTACAGGGCATGGGTGACAAATATTGACAGAACTAAACTAAGACCTCAAAGCTTTGCTCCTAACCATAGGAACTGGGTCTTCTCATGTTTCTATTTAGAGTATACACAAGGTGCCCCATGAAAATCTACTGAATTAAATTGAATATAGGAACTCCCAGGTAAGCTCTTCTATCTGTGCCTGAGGTGAGTAGAAAGTATCAGTAGTTTTGGGACTCTGGCCCTGGCTTCCAATATACTTCCAACAGACTTTGCTTGTTTTTAATGTGGCAGTGTAGGTCATGTTCACATCATGTTACTGAGAATCTAGTCTTTATCTAGGCATTTGAGATGCAAAAGTAAAAAATCAATTTCTTTCCTCAAAGCAAGTATAACTAAAAATTGTAAAATATAACCTCATACATACCATGCCAGAGTGATACACAAAGTACTTTGGTGGGATCTAAAAATTTCCTAGAGAAGATGGTGAACAGAGATGAATTTTGGAATTGATCTGGTAAAGAATGGAGGAATGGCATTCTAAGAGATGGACCTACTACACAAGGCATGGGGTGGAAATATGACACTGCTTGGTATAAGTGAGAAAGACTCATGCTAATGCAGATGATAAATGATGAGAGCTCAAGATGCTGGTAATAAGAATAGATAAAATGGATCTGAGACAAATTTAGAAATGGAAATTGGTAGGCTTTGGTGGTTGAGTATGGGTGGGAGGGAACTCAGGATGTCTTGTGATTCTGTTTTTATTGATTGGGTAAAAGGGGGTCTTATAGAGACAGGAAATACATTAGGACAAAAGAGAGATTTCAAGCAAAGGTAATAAGGCATATTAGATGAATTGCATTTGAGGTGCCTATAGGACATTTACTTGGCTACAAAAGCAAGTAATTGGATATGTAGGTCTAACGTTCAGGACCTCATTTGAAAATTTTGAGCATACAGGTGGTAATTACACTTATGAGAGAGGATAAGTTCATTTAAAGAAATTTAGAATGGGAAGAGCAGCAGGCAAAGCTTGATTTATGGCAGAGTGGGGGCAGGCTGGAGGTCACGCACCTGCTTGCAAGTGTAACTCTTGATTCACTTGATCATTGTTGCTGCCTGGGAATATTTGGTCATGGTCTGCATTTGCTAATTATCTGGCTGCTTTTCCTGAACCCAATGGCTTCCCAGACCTGGGTTTAAGTCCCCACCCCAGGCATACCCTTGTTGCTCCTATTTATTATAGACCTCCTAGACTGAGCCTGGGCTTCTTTGGTTTGCAACATGGTACTTGTCAGACTTTACTTATCAAACCAGTGACCTCAATCTGTTGACTTTCTAGATTTATGCAGTCTTCCAGGCTTCCTTAAGAAACACAGGGAAAGACACATGGTAGTATGCAGTAGTTTTTGAACTTTAAATCAGTGGGGTCAATGTTTCAAATGAGCTTTCTAATAAAGAGATAAATCAGTGTTGTTTTAATTAAAGCTGAATGTGTGTCCCAGAACAACCCTCACTTAGACCCCTCCCCCTTATCTCTGTAGCAGCCTGTTAGGCATGTCTTCAGAGCATGGGACACCTTTAGAAAATCACTGTTATAGGGTAAACAGTTTGATTAAACCCTGATTCTGTACCTCACTGGTTATTTGTCTTTGGACAGATTGCTAAGTTTTTCTGAACCTTATATATTCCTCGGCTCTAAAATGTAATGACTTCATGGGTTTGTTAGTATCAGATAAGATAATGTGTCAATGCAAAGTACAAAGGGCAAGGGAGCCTTAAGAAATATTAATATTCTTGCTTTAACTATACCTAAGCCCTAGTGGGCATCTATGGAATAAAAATAAAATTATAGAAACTTCTACTGATAAAGGGTTAAGAGCTATCTAGTCCATCCTCCCTAGGGAGTTCATTTCAAAATGTCAACATCAGATAGTCATTTAGTGCATGCCTAAAGATTGCTTAGTGATTAAGAATTTATTATTATTTGATGATGGATTCTGTTTCACTACTGTACACTCAGACTAAGTAAAAAATTTGACCCATTCTTCTAAATTTTATTTAAGACAATACGTATAATGGTAGTCATCAAGATTTAAAGCCAGATTACTAAGTATTATTTAAGTTGTGTAATCCTGTTTTTATGTATGTATATGTATAGACATATGTAAGATTTATTTAAAAATTTAATAGTGGTGAATTCTGTACTGATTTTATAAAAACATCTCTTTTTGATTAAAAATTTATATTAAATGATTTTTCCCTCTAATAAGTATGTGCTTTTAAAGATATGATCTTCTGATATTTTTATGGCCTTGATATTTATAGTCATTTTGAAGATAGGTAGGGTAGCTGTTATCTTCCTTATGCACATATATGCTCACACACACACACACACACACACACACACAAGCACACTCACCTGGAACTCAGAAGCATAAAATGATTTTCTGAGTGATTTTTCTCAGGTTTATTGGGAATGGTGGAACAAAAATTAGGCTCAAATTTTCTAACTCTTATTCTTCCCACCACATCATTTTTTGCTGTTTCTATTGTTTGACCAATTTTTTTTTAGTCTACATATCTCAGTTCCCTCAGTTTTGTCACTTTTTTATCTACTGATATGATCATATGATTATCTTTCATTTTGTTTATGTGATGTATCACATTTATTAATTTGTGAATATTGAAACAAGCTTGCATTCCCAGAATAAATCCCACTTGTTCATGGTGTATGCCCTTTTTAATGTATTGCAAGATCCTATTTGCTAATGTTTTCTGAAGATTTTAGCATCTAAGATCATCAGGGATATTGACCTATTGTGTTCTTTCTTTAAAGTATCTTTATCTGGTTTTGGAATTAAGATAATGAAGGCCTTGTAAAAAGAGCTTGGAAGTTTTCCAGACTCTTGAATTTTTTTGGAATAGTTTGAGGAGGATAGGTATTACTTCTTTGTTTGGTAAAATTCACCTGTGAAACCATCTGGTCCAGGACTTTTGTTTGCTGGTAGTTTTTGATTACTGTTTCAATTTCATTAGTTGTTATCAGTCTATTTAGGTTTTCTGATTCTTCCTCATTCAGTTTAGGAAAAATGTATGTTTCTAGGAATAAGTCCATTTCATCCAAGTTGTCCAGTTTGTTGGCATGTAGTTGTTCATGGTATTTTCTTACAATCCTTTGTATTTCTGTGCTGTCAGTTGTTACTTCTCCACTTTTATTTCTAATCTTATTTATTTGGATCATCTCTCTTTTTTGTCTTAATGAGTCTGGGTGAAGATTCATCAATCAATCTTTATCTTTTCAAAGAACCAGCTCTTGGTTTTACTGATCTATTGTATTGTGGTTTTTTGTTTGTTTGTTTGTTTAGTTTCTATGTCATTTATTTCTGCTCTAATATTTATTATATCATTAATTCTCCTTACTCAGGGGTTTGTTTGTTGTTCTTTTTGTAGTTTTATTTTGGTGTAGGGATAGGTTGTTTATTTCAAGTTTTTTTTCTTCTTAACATTAGTCTGTAATGATATGAAGTTCCCTCACAGGACTGCTATTGCTGTGTTCCATATATTTTTGGTTGTTAAGTGTTAATTTTCATTTGTTGCCAGGAAGTTTTTGATTTCTTCCTTGATCTCATTGGTAACCCATTCATTGTTTAATAACATGCTATTTAGCCTCTATACATTTTAATGTTTTTGAGTGTTCTTATTATAGTTGATTGCTTGTTTCATTCCATTGCGATCTGAGAAGATGCTTGGTATGATTTCAATATTCTTGAATTTATTATTAAGACTAATTTTTTTGGCCTAACATGTGGTCTACCTTTGAGAATATACCATGTGCACTGGAGAAGAATGTATATTCTGGAGCCTTGGGTAAAATGTTCTGTAAATGTCAATGAAATCAATTTGATCTAGTGTGTTGTTTAGGGTTGCTATTTCCTTGTTGAATTTTTTGTCTGGAAGATATATCCAGTGATGTCACTGGGGTGTTAAAGTCCCAGACTATGACTATTATATATCTATTTTAAATGCCCCTGTATCAGGTTCATATATGTTTACCAGGATTATATCCTTTTATTGGATCAATCCCTTTAGTATTATGTAGTGACCTTCTTAGTCTCTTGTTATGGCCCTTGTTTTGAAGTCGCTTTTGTCAAATATAAGTATTGCTACTCCAGCTTTTTTTGTTTGTTTGTTTCCATTTGCATGGAATATAATTTTTCCATCCCTTCACTTTCAGCTTGTGGGAATACTGTATTCTGAAGTGGGTCTCTTGTAGATAGCATATGTATGTATCATGTTTCCTTATCCATTCAACTTCCCTATGTCTTTTCATTTCAGCATTGAATCCATCTACATTTAAGGTACTTACTTATTGCCAGTTTTTTCTTTGTACCTATGTTCCTCTCTCTACATCTTTTTCTACTTATTCTTAAAGCAGTCCCTTTAATGTTTCTTGCAATATTTGTTTGGTGGCAATGAACTCCTTTAGCTTTTTTTTGTTTGGGAAGCTTTTTATTTCACCTTCAATTTTTAATGATAGCCTTGCTGAACAGAGTGTTCTTGATTGCAGGTCATTGTTTTTCATCAGTTTGAATACTTCACGCCAATCCTTTGTGGTCTGAGGTGTTTCTGTTGAGAATTCAATTGACAGCCTTACGGAAACTCCATTGTAGGTAACTAATTATGCTTCTGTTGCTGCTTTTAAGATTCTTTTTTTGTATTTAAACTTTGCCGTTTTAATATCATGTGTCTTTGGTCTCTGTGTTCATCTTCATTGGGACTCAGTGCTTCCTGAACTTGTGTAACTTTTTCCTTCACAAAGTTAGGGAAGTTTTCTTTTACTATTTCTTTAAAGAGGTCCTCAATCCCTTGCT
Organism: Plecotus auritus; assembly: GCF_963455305.1. Taxonomy (NCBI): domain Eukaryota; kingdom Metazoa; phylum Chordata; class Mammalia; order Chiroptera; family Vespertilionidae; genus Plecotus; species Plecotus auritus. The sequence continues at coordinate 112,678,094 of NC_137775.1, read as the reverse complement.
CATTTATCCCTTGCTTACCTTCTTCTCCTTCTGGTACCACCATGATGTGGATAATGTTATAGTTCATATTGTCCCAAAGTTCCCTTAAGCCAGTGGTCGGCAAACTGCGGCTCGCGAGCCACATGCGGCTCACAAGCTGCGGTTTGCCGCTCTGTTGACTAATGAGTTTGCTGACCACTGGGATAGGGGCTTAATCACAAGTAACAACAACAGCCTGTAATTATTGGAATCGAGAGTCTAGGTCAGTGGTTGGCAAACTCATTAGTCAACAGAGCGGCAAACCGCGGCTCGTGAGCCACCTGTGGCTCGCGAGCCGCAGTTTGCTGACCACTGCCTTAAGCTATCCTCATTCTTTTTCACTCTTTTTCTTTTTGTTGCTCTGATTGGCTGTTTTTCTACCTTGTCTTCCAAATTGCTTATTCAGTCTTCTGCTTCATACAACCTACTTTTTGTTCCTTCGAGTGTATTATTGATGCCATTCTTCATTTCTGACTGGTTATTTTTCATGGATTCTATGTCTTTTTTCATTCTGTTGAGATTCTTATGCTCATTTTTTGAACTCTCTATCTGAGATATTGCTTGCCTTTATTTGATCTAGCTCTTTTTCTGGAGACTTTCCTGTTCTTTCATTTGGGGCTTGTTTCTTTGTCTCCCCATTTTGATTGTCTCTTTGTGTTTGATTCCATACATTAGGTAGAACTGCTATGACTCCAAGCCTTTATGGGGTGGCATTATATAATAGGTGTGAGACCCAGTGGTGCAGTCTCCTTGCTCTCCTGAGCTAGGTGCTCTGGAAATGACCCCTGTGTGGGTTATGTGGACCCTCCTCTTGTAATTGGGTCTTGATTTCTGTTGGCCAATTCGTGGGTAGGATTAACCCTCAGGCTGGTTTACTATGGGGCTCAACCCTGGCCATGGTGTGATAGCTGCTTTGCAGATGCAGTCTTGAGATATCTTGTTTGTTTCAATGCTCCAGATAACCTTATCTCTGTGTTACAGGAATGTTTTTCATGGGTCATGTGCACCCCCTATTGTTGGTGAGGCTTAGTTGCCTCTGTTTTTTTGTGTGTTTGGAATTAACGCTTCAGGCTGGGTGATTATAAGGTAGACCTCGATCACTGTGTGTGAGACACTGTGCAGGGACTGTCCACCAAGGTGGTGGCTCCCAGCAGGATCTTCTTCCTGCCAGAATCCCCATTTGGGTGTGCCACTTGTGTGGCTAGTTGGGACAAACTCTGGTGTGGTCTGAAGTCCACCCTGGTTGTGTTTGTTTTGGTTCCACTGGGGTATCTCAGGTGCAGGTTGCTGTCAGTTACTGTTTGTGTTTGTGTCTACTAAACCTGCATGTGCATGGGAGGGACCCATTTCTGTAAAAAGGTTGGCTTCTCTCTGCATTGGGGGGTGGGGGGATCTGTGATAGGACCACAGCTCTCTGCCACCTCCATCTGTCAACTGCTCTACCTCCCTCCTGAGGTTGCACTCAATGAGGGGAAATTAATCCCTGCTTCAAAGCCAAATCCTTCAGTCTCTTCCAGAGTCCCAAACTCTAATCCCCCTAGTGGGACTCACTGCAGGATCAGGTTGGGTATAGTCTGCCATCTTCTCTGCAGCAGCAAGTTCAGCTGTCCTGAGCTCAGAGGGATACATCAAAGAGTCTCCTTTTGAGGATGATGCCACCCAGCTTACATGAGGGAACTGGGCACTTTCTCCTGGTCCCAGACAATAACCTCTGAGGGTCTCACACTTTGAATATCTCCACTCTGAGTCACTCTCCCTTTCCCTATGGAACTGCACCCCAGCAGGGGTATATGTGATTTGGCAGGGCTGATCTAAACAGTCTCCCACAGGAAGTGGGCAGGGACTTCCTTTTCTTCCAGGGCAGTGCCAGCTGAACTCGCAGGGGAGCTAGGATCTGCCTCCACACAATGTAGCAACAGAGCCCAGCAATTGCTAGTCTGGGTCTTGGACAGAAATCTCCCCAGGAGATACAGTTTAAAAATCCCAGTTTTGCACTGCTCCCCAACACCCCTGCATTGCCAAACCAAGCAGGAGGGGGCCAAACATCAGCCATGCAGGGCACTCTGATCTCTCTGCACAGCTGGTCTCAGCAGGGCAGGGCCAAATTTCCCAGCTACACTTTGGCTCCCAACCCAGCATGATGGGCTGAAAGTTTGGCTCCCCTGCACCATCAAACCCAGTGGGAGGGACCAAAATACCAACTTGAATTGTTCCTCTGTGCACTGAACCCAGCAGGATGAGGCAAGCCAACCAGCTCAACTGGTGTGGGAAGGGGTGCTAACAGTGCACTCGAAGTGGGAGATGCCATTCCTCTTGACCAAGCCACTCACTGGGTCTCTACTTAAAGCCTTTCCAGGGAACGGGGTAGAGGGGGGGGGGGCCTCAGTCACTGCTGGGTGTAGCTAGCAGACTTCTATGCAAAACCCACGTACAGCAGCATGGCCTCTCCAGCCATTGGAGTCCAGAGTGAACTCTTCTAGCTGGTGCTGTAACAGTGGGAGTGCTCCCTCTCCGGGATGGTGCAATCTGTCTTTCCCAGGCAGAGAGAATTCCCACTGTATCCCTCTACCTGGTGCTCCGCTGGCTCCTCTCCCTGTCTCTGTTGCTCTGAGCTAGAGATCCCTGCGTGGGTTTGAGACCCCAGGCTCCTGGGAGGAGGGAGTTTTGCAGTTGCAATAACTCTCCGGTTTCTCAGCCATATCACCTGCATGAAGGGGCTCTCCCTTTCCACATCTCCATCCCTTTTACCAGTCTCTGAATGACTTCTGTGCACCTTGGTTATAATATTTCAGATCAGCTATGCTTCAATTTTTTTTTCAAGTTGATTGCTCTGTAATTTAGTTGTAAATCCAATTTGAATCTGGGAGCAAGTAGATGCAGTTTCCAGCTACTCTGCAACCATCTTGGAATCTTTTTTATTTTTTTATTTTTTTATTTTTTACAGAGAGGAAGGGAGAGAGATAGAGAGTTGGAAACATCAATGAGAGAGAAACATCGATCAGCTGCCTCCTGCACACCTCCTCCTGGGGATGTGCCCGCAACCAAGGTACATGCCCTTGACCGGAATCGAACCCGGGACCCTTCAGTCCACAGGCCGACGCTCTAGCCACTGAGCCAAACCAGTTAGGGCCATCTTGGAATTTTTATGCTTTGTCGCTTTAAAATATAACTCTCAGCCTGTCTATCATTCAGCCTGTTCTCCCCTGAATGCATTCCTGTCTTGTAATTTTCTAATTAAAATGAGTTATCTAGAAGTGTGCATACTATTCAGGTGTAATCTGAAAAACACTTAATAGATTATATTGCTTTTTTGATTATGACATTACACATTTATTACATCAATGTATAATACTTAAAAATATGCACATATTTCAGCTAATTTAAAAATAACATTTTATATTTCCATTACAAATGTAATATGTAGTCACTATAGGACATTTGACAAGTACAGAAAAATAGCAAAAATAAATCAGTTGATTTAGAGAAACATTAAGTAAGAACTATTATACCTATAGTTCTTCTATCAAAAAATAACTTCTCTAAATATTTTGTGTATTTTTCCACCAGAAAATAAGCTATTTGGAAATAGGACTTTGATTTATTTTGTTCAATGTTAACTATGCACCTAGATTAGTACCTGGTACATATTAGTAAGCATTTCTCTCTTGAGGGGGTGAATAAAATATTCATATATATATATATATATATATATATATATATATATTTGAGTACATAATGGTAAACTTTTATATTCTGCTTCTTTTCAGTTCATATTAAGTTATTGATAGTATTAGCATTTTTGTCATAAATTCTATCATCTTAATGATTGCATCACACTCTATTGAGTGAACATGCTGTTCTTTTTTTGACAGTGTTTTTTTTATATTTTGTTGCACTGACAATGCTATCACAAATATCTCTTTGTGAATCTTTTATAATATTTAAGAAATCTGTTTTGCAAATATTTCCAAAGTGAAATTATTGGTTTAGAAATGTGAACCATTCAATATAAACATTCTTATTCCCTGTCTGCAGTTATACAGAATTTGAAAACATGTTAACTTTTTGGCCATCTATTGTCATTGAACTTCTAGCTCTTTTCACTTTAAAATCTACAACAGCAATCAACAACTTTTGGGTATGTTGTTCATGTAAGTGTGACTCCATGTTACTGTTGACTTTGTCTACATTTCCTCTTCACAACAGCAACCACTTCTTTCTTTTTGGTTAGAATTAAGTAGCAGTTCCACTTTTGCTTCCACTACCTTCTGAGAGATGAAATTTTCAGCAAGGCAAGGCAAGAATCTATTTGATATTCAGCTTTTTAGTGTGATGAGATGTCCAGCAGTTGTCTTTATAGTAGAGGTGCCCCATTACTGCTATATCCTTTGTCTGTGACAGATGTTTAATCTGCTAAGAACACAATGTCTGTATCTTTTGTCGGACTGGGCAGTCTGTTGTCTTCTCTCCTACTGTATTCCTTTAGTTTCTCTATCTTCATTTGTCCTTCTTCCTTATCCAGTCATTGATTTTAGTATAAAGTTCTTATTAAAAACAAAATATCAAAAATGTTTATAAAAACATAATGTATATGTAGATCTAACTTTATAAGGCATACAAATCAATAACAGAAAACATACTGAAAAGTATAAGAAGAACCCTGAAAAAAATCCATAACTCACAATTTTAAAGATAGTATTTGTAACATTTTAATTTATTTCTTCTAGTTTTTTTTCCTGTGTATGAGTATGTATGAGTGTGTGTGTGTGACAGAGAGAGAAACAGGGAGAGAACTGAAATAGGACTGTATGTACAACTCATTTTGTGACTACATTAAACATTATATTATAAACATTTTATTATGGCTTTAAAACCTTCTGGGGAAAAAAGTTTAATTTAATTATTATATAAATCACATCATGAAAATCGAGTATAACAATTTAACCAAATTTCTATAACTTTCATTTGTTTCAATTTATATGTAATAAAAACAATTCTTTAACAAACATCTTAGTAAGTAAATCTTTATAAAAACCTGTGATGATTTCTCCTAAAAAATTCCTAGATGTATAATTGCCCAGATAATGTGCCCATTGATTTAAGCTGTGTCTATGTGTTTCTGTATTCCTATAACCTTAACAAAACCAAACTTTTGTAGTCTTTGCTAATTTTATAGATGAAATTTAAGTCTCGTAGTTTTAATACTCATTAGATGATTAGTTAGGATAAATGTTTTTATTCTTTAGAGCATTTTCATTTTTTAAAATTTGAGATTTGTTATTTTACTGTGCTTGTTCTTCCTATGTATGGGCTTGTTATATATTTCAATTATTAATATATTTTTCTTTCAATAACTTGAAAGTTTTCAACTTAATTTTCATTTTATTTTATTAATTTATGCAGAATTTAAAAAGTCAAATTGCATTATGAGGTTTATAACCAATAATAGCAGTTCTTGGCTCACTACTACCCACTAACAATTCCATTTTTTTCAAACCCATCCATTTTCAATTTTCTTATCTATGTCACCTGTTATTTTCTGCAATATTACTGAGTAATATGCTAATACAGCTATTTAAAACATGTTACAATTAGACATCATTGACTTGCTATTATAAAATTAGCTAATTTACATGATTCCTACCTCTACCAATACATTACTCTTCTCCAGTCCACTTCTCAAATATAACACCTTTTTGGGTTAGAATCAGTAGCTGATATTTTCACTAATATGGTTATACAAATATTGCTCACACTTGGTTATATTTATGTATAATTTATATTTTCCTGTCTTGTTGTTGTTTAGTTTTAATCATTCATCATTAATTTAGTCTTAAACCGTATGTTTGTCAAAATGATTAAACATACCAAATAGATTTTTTCTTCCATGGTGGCATTCCTCATGCGCCTCTCCTGTTCCAGTTTTACATATGATACAGTGTGGTCTTCATTCTGTTCTCTCCCTTCGCTAAGAAAGATTAAGAACTTCAGTCAAGAAAATGCCTCTGCTCTGATCCTGTTCTAATTCTATTCCTCTCCTCTGTCACTGTCACTGTCAAGTTTGGCCTTAGACTCTCTGGCTGCTTCATCTTAGCTTCTGTCCTCAATTAAACCTCACATATTAATTATAGATTCTCTTTTTATGTACCATATTCCATTTCACCAACTCCCTTTATGTGTTTGGGAAAAAAAAAATGAACTATGAAAGAGTTGAGATATACAGAAAGGTAAACTATATAACAAATGTGCATGTGTACCCTCTATTCATGTAAGAAATAAAATATTATAAATATAGTTTTAAGTTTTTTGTCTACTTTTCTTTGATTAAAACCTTCACTCACTGTGCCATTCACTCTTTTAACTTTCCTGCTACAAGTGTACTTAATTTGATGTTTATTTCTGTGACTTTATTTATATCATAACTGGGTTGTATGGGTCCCTAAAATCAAAATATAGTTTTATTTAGCTTTATTGATAGCATACCATATGGCATCTATTCTTCTAAACCTTGCTTTTCTCCCTCAACATTTTACTCATTCGATTCATTCCTGCTGATACTCATAGCTATAGTTTATTTCATGTTTGTGTGACAAATATACCACACTTTATTCATCTGTTCATAATAGGCTTGATACTAGTAAGTGGAAAATAGGCTTTTTAAAACCCTGAGTATATTTAAATTCTTCTAACATTTAAATAATATAGTATCATGGTACTGGTAGAATTTATGCATTTTGGGGGTACTGCCTGTATCTTCTATTCTTTTTCTTTTCTTTTTTTTTAAATATATTTTATTGATTTTTTACAGAGAGGAAGGGAGAGGGATAGAGAGTTAGAAACATTGATGAGAGAGAAACATCAATCAGCTGCCTCCTGCACACCCCCTACTGGGGACGTGCCCGCAACCAAGGTACATGCCCTTGACCGGAATCGAACCTGGGACCTTTCAGTCCACAGGCCGACGCTCCATCCACTGAGCCAAACCGGTTTTGGCTCTTCTATTCTTTTTAAAAGATTTTCTGCCACTATGTGTGTTTCCAATCCTTGTGTTCATTTTTAAGAGTACATGCCTAGGAACAGAATTTCGTGATTGTGGGGTACATGTATCTCCAATATTACCAGGTATTGTCAAATTTCTCTCCAAAAGTTTTTTAAACCTGTTTACATTCTCACTGATGACATAGAAGAGTTCCCCTTGCTCCACATTCTTCCTAGCTTTTATTACTGTCAGACTGCCAATCTGATGGGTATGAATTGGTGTTTTATTGAGATTTAAGTTTGTATTTTCTTTAGATTGAGCTTCTTTTCATATATGTATTGACTGTTGGGGTTTCTGTTTATGTCTATATTCTTACTTTCATACTATTATACATATTACTTTCTTAATGAAAATAACAGTAGGTGAACATACAATTATAAAAAAGAGTCAAGTTGTAACATCTTTACGACCAAAGCTCGACCAGACTGGAAGTCAGACTGCTGAGGGGACTGCAAATCAGGGCCAGAGAGAGGCCTGAAGAGAGAAGCAGGGACTGATCCATTGCCTCTGTGGCAGCTTTTGACCAGCACTTGCCTCTCTCTTTCTCTCACAGTCTGGCCAGCAGCCAACCTCCATTTCTCTCCAGGACTCCACTGGGGCTTCTGATCAGCCCTCTTTTCTGATCAGGCCTCGTTGATAGGCCCAGAGATGCTGACTGGCATAGAAACTGACCAATCAGAACCAAATCTGGGGGCTTAGAGTTGTTTCTGTCCAGGGAGAGCAGTAGATCGGAAGCTAGCTCCAGCACTGGCCTTCGCAAATCTACAGAAAGTGCTCATCAGTGACAGCCTGGACCCTTGCTGCCGGAAGATCCTGCAAGATGGAGGGCTGCAGGTGGTGGAGAAGCAGAACCTGAGCAAAGAGGAGCTGATAGCCGAGCTGCAGGACTGCAAAGGCCTTATCCTCCACTGGATCACCAAGGTGACCATGGATGTCATCAATGCCGCAGAGAAGCTCCAGGTGGTGGGCAGGGCCAACACCAGCATGGACAATGTGGATCTGGAGGCCGCCACAAGGAAGGGCATCCTGGTCATGAACACTTTCAATGGGAACAGTCTTAGTGCTGCAGAGCTCACCTGTGGGATGATCATGTGTCTGGCCAGGCAGATTCCCCCGGCGATGGCTTCAATGAAGGATGGCAAATGGGAATTGAACTGAATGGAAAGACCCTGGGAATTCTTGGCCTGGGGAGGATCGGAAGAGAGGTGGCCATCCGGATGCAGTCCTTCGGGATGAAGACTGTAGGGTATGACCCCATCATCTCACCAGAGGTCTCGGCCTCCTTCAGCATTCAGCAGCTGCCCCTGGAGGAGATCTGGCCCCTCTGTGACTTCATCACTGTGCACACCCCTCTCCTGCCCTCCACGACAGGCCTGCTGAAAAACAGCACCTTCGCCCTGTGCTAGAAGGGCGTGCGTGTGGTGAACTGTGCCCGCGGAGGGATTGTGGACAAGGGCACCCTGCTCTGGGCCCTGCATTTGGGGCAGTGCATGGGTGCAGCGCTGGACGTGTTCACATAAAAGCCACCTCGAGACCGTGCCTTGATGGACCACGAGAACATCATCAGCTGTCCTCACCTGGGGACCAGCACCAAGGAGACCCAGAGCCGCTGTGGGGAAGAGATCACTGTCCAGTTTGTGGACATGGTGAAAGGGAGAGCCCTCGCGGTGGTCGTGAATGCCCAGGCCCTTACCAGAGCCTTCTCTCCACACACCAAACCTTGGATCGGTCTGGCAGAAGCTCTGGGAACTCGGATGTGAGCCTGGGCAGGGTCCCCCAAAGGGAACATCCATGTGGTAACGCAGGGCTTATCCCTGAAAAATGCTGGGAACTGCCTGAGCCCCGCAGTCATTGTCAGCCTCCTCAAAGATGCTTCTAATAATGCGGATGTGAACTTCGTGAACACCAAGCTGCTGGTGAAGGAGGCCGGCCTCAATGTAACCACCTCCTATAACCCCACTGTGCCAGGAGAGCAAGGATGCGGGGAAGGCCTCCTGAGCGTGGCCCTGGCAGGTGCCCCCTACCAGGCTGTGGGCTTTGTCCAGGGCACCATACCTGTGCTGCAGGCACACAACAGAGCTGCCTTCAGACCAGAAGTGCCTCTCCGCAGGGGTCTGCCTCTACTGTTCTGGGCTCAGTCCTCCAACCCTGCCATGCTGCCTACCATGAATGGGCTCCTGGCAGAGGCAGGCGTGCAGCTGCTGTCCTACCAGACCTCGGTGGTGACCGATGGGGAGACCTGGCACATCATGGGCATCTCCTTCCTGCTGCCTAGCCTGGACGCCTGGAAGCAGCATGTGACTGAGGCCTTTCAGTTTCATTTCTGACCTTGGGGCTCACCAGGACCAGCCTTGGGGGCTTTGTGATCAACGTTGACAGGGCTGACACCACTTATGTGGTCTGAACCCTGTAATAACCACTTAATAAACAGCCCACCCTCTGCCCCCACCCCCCAAAAGAACCAAATCTGGGTCAACTGTGAGGAGCCAATGGCTGCCTAGGAGGCAGAGCTTTTGACGCTGACTGGCGTAGAAACTGACCAGTCAGAACCAAATTGGCCGGCAGAGGAGGGCAGTTGGGAGCAAGATCAGGCCTGCGGGGGAGGGCAGTTGGGGGCAAGATCAGGCTGGCAGGGGAGGGCAGTTAGGGGAGATCAGGCAGGCAGGCAGAGGGGTTAGGGGCAATCAGGCAGGCAGGCAGAGGCAGTTAGGGGTGATCAGGCAGGCAGGCAGGTGAGCAGTTAGGAGTCAGCCATCCCAGATTGCAAGAGGGATGTCCGACTGCTGGTGTGGGATTGGGCCTAAACCGGCAGTCAGACATCCCCCAAGGGGTCCACGATTGGAGAGGGTGCAGGCTGGGCTGAGGGAAACCCCCCCCCCCATGCACAAATTTCATACACTGGGCCACTAGTACAATTATAATAAGATTAACTCCCTATCCTCAAACATTCTCTTTATTACCCCCAAATTCTGTTCTTATCAAAACAGAATATACCTTCCTGTTAGGGGCAGAAATAGAATATGGAGGATGGCTATAGTTATTAAAAATATTAATCATGCTCTGTTAACTGTGATTAATTAGAGAACTGTGTTCTAATTAGAGAAAGCACATTCTAACCTAGCTGAAAGTTATATGACCTGGGACATGGGAGCTAACATTGGCATGCAGTCCATCCTCCTTTCCAAAGAACTGCTTATCATTATGGAAAGATTTACAACTTTGTGGCTGAAACAATCTAATTCCCTGAGGTGCCTGCCTTTTGCAACCCTCATCCCCTATTGCCTTTCCTCTGGTCCCAGAGGTGCCTGGAGGCACCTGCCCTCCAGGATCCCCCAGCCCGCATTGCCTGTAACCTGTAAACATTATACCTCGCCTACTTCCCCATGCCTGTAATTCCTACTTTCCCATGTAATCTTTGTCCTTCTACCCAATATAAGCAGCTGGTTTATGGGGAAGGGCAGATCAGATTTGTGTGGATGACCTGCTGCTCTCCCATACTGGCGGCATTATTGGAATAAATGCTCATATACAATTCAACTCTACTTCTGCTTAATTCGCTCAAGTAGTGATAGGTATCCCAGACCACTCAGTTGTTTGGTTACATTCCCTGACCTGTCTTCTGCCTGCTTTTTCATTTGGGCCTCTTTCAAATGCATCTTGCTCTGCTTGACTGAGCCTCCACCAGCTCTTTTGAAATGCTCCTTCTTGGTGCTCCTGTAGTATTGCTCTATTAATGTATAAGACACATTATATTGAAATTACTTATTTCCATAATTATTTCATGCTTGCCTTTCCCACTTTCCTGAAACTGGAAGTTAATCTCCTGAAGATTAGGGGTTAGTCTGTGTACTTCCAGAGCTCATCATAGCTGGATCTGAGTTGAATTTAAGTTCAGGGAGAGTTTAAAAGATCCTGGAAAAAAGTGTGCTAGCCCCACAGTTGTTCCTCATGGCCCAACAAGGAATCTGTGAGTAAGGCCATCTAGGGATGCTTACTGAAAGGTTAATGCTGTGTAGTTAAGCTATTCATAGAACTAAAATTGTTCTAGGGAAGTGGTTCTCAGCCTTGACTACAAAATAAAGTCACCTGGGGAGCTTTGAAGACTACTCATGTCTGGCTTCTACCTCCAGACATTCGCATTTAATTGGTTGTGACTACACCCTTAGGATAAGGATTTCCAGGTAATTTTAATATGACCAGTTATGAAACATGTTATTGTTCTAAGAGCACACTGTCAGAATTGGCTACAGGAGGAGCTATTTGTAGCTTTAATACTAAGAAATGACCTCTGTTGTAGGCAAGAGAAGCTCCTCAGAGTGGATGTAGCTGTGAATTGCTGCCAATATCCTAATTACCATTATTAGGAGAAGCAGAGAAACCACTTTTGACTTTCATTCATGTAAGAAAATCCTATTCACATGGTATCACCTCTGATTATTTCTATAAATATAAGACTGGGGAGACTTCAATGCCATTCTTGTGAGTGACACATAGCAATGAGAAATCAGAAATCAGATGACTTCTTTGGTAGTGGTTTATCCTGAGATTCAGAGACTATCTGGAGGAATATTTAAAATAATAAAAAAGACTTTGAATCCTAAGTCAAACTTAATCATTCCCAGGAAAAATGGATGAGTTGGGGGAAAGTGAAGTGCATTGAGTGTAAATTATATTTAATGTTTAACAAAATTCCTCAGTGAATTTACTGAAGTGTTATGGTTCACCTATAGTTTATGTGAAATTATTCTAAGAGAAATACTTTGTTATAGGATAGTTTTAAGGACAACAATAAAGTTATGCATGAAATATGCTGTTCTCCAAAGTCTAGACTATGTTATAATTTCCTGGTTGACTTCGTCTGTCTCCTTACCTAACAGATGACGGAGGAAAGGGGTGTATTACATGAGGAGAGAAGTGGCAGTCACATTATGATTTTGTTATATATTTCTGTGTAATGAGCCATTCTCCCAATTTAGTGGTGCTTAAAACAGCAATTTACTGTTACTTTTCATGGTTCTATAAATTGACTGAGCTGATTTGGGTGGTTATCATTTGGTGTCTCTTGAGTTTCAGTCAGGTGGAAGCTGGGGCTAGACTCTGAAAGCTTGATTGGGCTGGTTGTTCAGATGGTTCACTCATATTGTCAGACACTGTTGCCTGTCAGCAGGGAGCTCAGTTGGGGCAGTTGAAAAAAATGCTGACACAACCTCTCCATGTGACATGGTCTCACAGCATGGTGGCTGAGTTCTGAGAGGAAATCTTCTAAGAGTGAATGTTCCAAGAGACAGGGGATGAAAGTGCAGTATTTTTTAAACATGGGGTTGGAGTTAGAATGCCATTTTTGCCTCATTTCTATTGCTAAAGCAGTCACAGTGACTACCCAATTTTAAGGGTAGAGAAAATCAACTTCAACTCTTGATATGGAAGTAAAAAGGTCACACTACAAGTGAGCAAGTGACCATCTAGGGAAGCAACTTATTACACATTGACTTGCTTTTTTAGATGTTCTTTCAGTTAATAATTTGACCAAGAAAATGTCACACAGTTATTGAAGAGTTTAATATAGCTGATGAAATCCAATAAGTTAGTAAGACAGCTTATAAATAGTGAAGCTATGAGTTGCCATCCTGTTCTTATGAAATCAGAAACAACTCTGAGCTTCAAAGTTATATTGTGGATCAGTTTTTACAAGTGAACTTCAAATACACATTTCATTTATTTATTTAAGGAAATAAGAGAAAATAATTTAAATTTTCAATAACATCATTAATAAAAATTATGCTTATATTTAGTCTTTAAATGTTCAGTGTCATAGTTAGTATATTATGATGACTATTATCTTTTTATGCAGGAAGTGGGAAATTTAGAATGTTTGGTGGGAAATTCAATTTATTGCAAATATATTACTTTTAAAGATAAACTAGTGATTATAGACTAATTTATTCTCATATCTTCAGATTCTTAAAAGGTAAAGTTATGAAATGGCCTCAAATGCATCTTTTTTGGATTAAATATATATACATACATATTATTGGAAGTATGTCTTCTTGGTACATACGAATAAATATGTTGATTTATTAGACCAATAATTCCTTCATGCAGTCACACAATGAGAGGGAAATTCATAGTATTACAGGCATACTTAAGGAAGCAAGACAAATATCAAATAAACAATCTAACCTTACACCTAAAAGAACTAGCAAAAAGACAGCAAACAAAGGCCAGAGTAAGTAGAAGGAAAAAAATAGTTAAGATTAGAGTGGAAATAAATGACATGGAGACTTAAAAAATGATACAAAAGACCAATGAAACCAGAAGCTGGTTCTTTGTAAAGATAAACAAGATGGACAAACCTTTAACTAGACTCATCAAGAAAAAAACAGAGAGGACACAAATAAATAAAATTAGAAACTAAGAAGAGAAGTAACAATTGACACCACAGAAATTCAAAAGATTGTAAAAAATAATATAAACAAATTTATGCCAAAAAATTGGACAACCTGGAGGAAATGGATACATTTCTAGAAACATACAATTCTCCACAACTGAATAAGGAAGAATCAGAAAATCTGAATAGACCAATAACAACTGATGAAATTGAAGCAGTAATATATATATATATATATATATATATATATATATATATATTATTGAAGCAGTAATATATATATATATATATATTATTGAAGCAGTATATATATATATATACAGATATATATATACATATATATGTGTGTGTGTGTGTATATATATATATATGTGTATATATATATATATATATATATATATGTATATATGTATATATATATATATGTACTGGAGGCCCAGTGCATGAATTCATGCACAGGTGGGGTCTGACTGGCCCAGCCCCAATAGGGGCGGATCAGGGCTGGGCCTGCTAGGGGGCGGGGCCACGGGGGGGTTGGCTGGCTGCCCTGCCCTCAATCAGGGTAGGGCAAGCCAATCGGGGGGCAGGGTCAGCCATCCCTGCCCCTGATCGACCAGTTGGCGGGCCACAGTGGACATCATAGCAACCCAGGCGTCATAGCAACCGCTTGTTTGTCATTCCAATCATTACGGCATTCTGGTCACTGGTTTTTTATATATATAAACTAGAGGCCCAATGCATGAAGATTCATGCAAGAATGGGCCTTCCTTCCCCTGGTTGCCAGCACCACCTTCACTCCAGCCAGAGCCACCTTTTTGCCTTTCCACCTTCCCATGCTGCCCAGAGCCTGGAGTGGCTGGGGCAGTGCGGAATGCCTGTGTTGTTGCCATGGTGATGACACAAGTGTCCCGCCCTGCTCCCGGCCACTTGGCGCCTGCATATGCAAATTAACCCACCATCTTTGTTGGGTTAATTTGCATACTCACTCCTGATTGGCTGGTGGGCATCGCGAAGGTACAGTTAATTTGTATCTTATTCTTTTATTAGTGTAGACTTAGAGGCCCAGTGTACGAAATTCGTGCACGGAGGGGGGTGACCCTCAGCCCAGCCTGCACCCTCTCCAATCTGGGACCCATTGAGGGATGTCCGACTGCCCGTTTAGGCCCGATCCCACCAGGACTGCTGGCTCCCAACTGCTCGCCTGCCTGCCTTCCTGATTGCCCCTAACCGCTTCTGCTTGCCAGCCTGATCACCCCCTAACCACTCCCCTGCTAGCATGATTGATGCCTAACTGCTCCCCTGCAAGCCTGTTTTCCCCTAACTGCCTTCCCCTGCAGGCCTGGTCACCCCTAACTGCCCTCCCCTGCAGGCTTGATCGCCCCCAACTGCCTTCCCTTGCAGGCCTGCTCCCTCCCAACTGCCCTCCCCTGCTGGCCATCTTATGGCAGCCATCTTGTGTCCACATGGGGGCAGCCATCTTGTGTGTTGGAGTGACGGTCAATTTTCATATACTCTTTTATTAGATAGGATAGAAGCCTGGTGCACGCATGGGAGCTGGCTGGTTTGCCCTGAAGGGTGTCCCGGATCAGGGTGGGGGTTCCCTTTGGGTGTGGGGTGGCCTGGGTGAGGGGTCTGTGGTGGTTTGCAGGCCGGCCACGCCCCCTGGTGACCCAAGTGGAGGCCCTGGTATCTGGGATTTATTTATCTTCTACAATTGAAACTTTGTAGCCTAGAGCGGGAGCCAAGCGTTCTGCTTGCTCTGTGGCGGCAGCCATTTCTGTTGGGATTTATTTATCTTCTATAAATGAAACTTTGTAGCCTTAAGCAGAGGCCAAGGCAGGCCAGGGCTTCAGAAACTTGGCTTCCTCCATTGCCGGGGGCAACCCTAGCCTCCTGCTCTATCCAGCTCCGTGGCTGCTGCCATTTTCATTGGGATTTATTTATCTTCTATAATTGAAACTTTGTAGCCTGGAATGCAGGCCTGGGCCAGCCAGGGTGTGTGGAAAGCTTGGCTTCCTCCATCACCGGGGAAACCTAAGCCTCCCTCCTGCTCTCTCCGTAGCCGCAGCCATCTTGGTTGGGTTAATTTTGCATACTCGCTCCTGATTGGCTGGTGGGCGTGGCTTGTGGGCATAGCAGAATGATGGTTAATTTGCATATTACTCTTTTATTACATAGGATAACTAGACCACCTCCTTACACCATACACAAGAATACAGTCAAAATCCTTAAAGAATACATAGGCAGTAAAATCTTAGACATTTTTCATAGGAATATTTTTCCACTCTCTCTTCCACTCTATCTAAAATCAGTGGAAAAAATATCCTTCAGTAAAGATTAACCCAAAACATAAAAAAATAAAATTTCATAAATTCCACATATGAAGTTTTCTATTTCTTTATACAACCACAAGTGGAATTGTGTTATTCTGCTCCAATGCACACACATATGTATATGTATGTATTCTGTGTAGCAAACTACTATAAGGAATTCCCTTATTCATTTTACTAGGTTGTATAGTGTTCTATTATATGAATATGTGAAATATTAATTAATAAATATTAGGTTATTTTTATTTGGTTATTATAATATTGATAAAATAAACATCTTTTATATAAACATACATATAAAGATATATATATATGTGTGTGTATCATTGAATATTTATATGAGCATATCTATCTATTAGATAAATAAATTTATTAAATAAATTCCTAAAGATGGATCTGTTGGGTCAATGAGTACAGATATTTGAAATTTTGATAGTTTTGGCTAAATTGTCTTCCATTTAACCCTGATAGTAATTCCAAAGTCCTAGGGTGAAAGTCATAGCTGACATTGCTACTTGCTTTGCAATATTTGTCATGGACATGGCATAAGATGAAAAACATTTTTTTAAATCTGCTTTTCTTGAAATAGCAGTACATTGATTAAAAATCATGGTGAATGGAATAACTTTGGTTTAGTGGTTTGGACATTTGAAAAAAAAAAGTGACCTATTAGCCCAGCCAGCATAACTCAGTGGTTGAGAATCGACCTATGAACCAGGAAGTTGTGGTTCGATTCTCGGTCAGGGCACATCCCTGGATTGCAGGCTTGATCCCTAGTGTGGGGTGTGCAGGAGGCAGCCAATCAATGACTCTCTCTCATCAATGATGTTTCTATCTCTCTTTCCCTCTCCCTTCCTCTCTGAAATCAATAACGGTATATTTTAAAAAGTGACCTATTAGAACAGTTTCCTATATGTCTATGTCTTCTAATACTAAAGGGGTATCACTGTCATTGAGAAGTATTTAGATTAGATAAAATCTAAATGGTGATTTGGGCATGCCAGTAGCAATCATGAATAGAGATTTAGAGACCACATTTTAGCCTTATCCCCCCTTATTGAACCTATTTTCATTGTATTTACTGTGATTTTATGTACTTATTTACACAAAACATTATTAGTTACATTTATTTTGTTTTCAAGTAACTCCCTAAACATGCAGGTAATGGCATCAAATCAGCTTTGACACAAGTATCTGTGCTTTTGCAGTGCAGCATACTCATCAAGCTGACTGCTGAATTACTTCATAATAACATAGTTTTCCTCCAAGTCTTAATACCATAGAGGTCACGTGGTCTGATGATATTCATGAGGAAACTGTCATTTCAGGCTGCTAATATCAGTCATTCTCCTATATCTATATTTGGTTTATGGATTCAAGAAAGCGTGATAGCAGTTATTATCTGCTCTCAAAAAAATCATCTTACATGATAGATTTATTTTCTGACTAATGATCCAGTATTAATTTCAGTCTTTGATATCAACAATTTGATGTTAACAACATTCTTGCTATGTTCACCTTTTAAATTACCATGATCATTCTACCGATTAAAAAAAGCTATTATTTGATTTAGATTCACTCTGTAATTACCAATAACATTTCTGAAATTTCTTAGTAAATTTAGATACATGAGGCTGTACCTCAACTAACAAAAGATTTTTCTATAGAAGATTTTTTTATGTGCATTCATGTAAACTTAAAGGAGAGAAAACCCGAGAAGTGGTACTACTCATAAATTCTATCCTTTCTGGATATGATTTTTGAAAGTGCAGTGGAATTTGTTTTATTGCTTTTTACACTTGAAATTAGGATCCCTTATGCAATCAATCATTTGTTTGTAGTCAGTTTTCCCAACATTTATTTTCTAAGAACACCAAATTGTTTTTTTTTCATTACTCTATTTTTAAGTTGCATTCTTAGACTATTTGACCTTTATATTCATTATGATTAATGAGAGTTAGAGCTTTTATTTTTTTATTTTTTTTTCAAATTTTTATTAAGGTATTATATGTGTACATATCTTACCATTGCCCCCCCACCCCACTCCCATACATGCCCTCCCCCCCAATGTTTTGCATCTGTTGGTTACTCTTATATGCATGCATACAAGTCCTTCAGTTGATCTCTTATTTCCCCCACCTCTCCCTAACCTTACCGCTGTAATTAGACAGTCTGTTTGATGCTTCACTGCCTCTGTAACTATCTTTTGGTTCATCAGTTTATAACGTTTTTCATTATCACCAAATGAGTGAGATCATGTGGTATTTTTCTTTCATTGACTGGCTTATTTCACTTAGCATAATGTTCTCTAATTCCATCCAGGTGCCTACAAATGGTAGTAATTCCTTCTTTTTTATGGCAGCATAGTATTCCATTGTGTAGATGTACCATAGTTTTCTGATCCAGTCATCTGCTGACGGGCACCTAGGCTGTTTCCAAATCTTAGCTATTGTAAATTGTGCTGCTATGAACATAGGGGTGCATATATCCTTTCTGATTGGTGTTTCTGGTTTCTTAGGATATATTCCTAGGAGTGGGATTACTGGGTCAAATGGGAGTTCCATTTTCAGTTTTTTGAGGAAACTCCATACTGTTCTCCACAGTGGCTGCACCAGTCTGCATTCCCACCAGCAGTGCACCAGGGTTCCTTTTTCTCTGCATCCTCGCCAACACTTGTCGTTTGTTGATTTGTTGATGATAGCCATTCTGATAGGTGTGAGATAGTATCGCAATATTGTTTTGATTTGCATCTCTCGGATAATTAGTGACTTTGAGCATGTTTTCATGTGTCTCTTGGCCTTCCTTCTGTCTTCTTTCGAAAAGATTCTATTTAGGTCCGTTGCCCATTTTTTTATTGGATCATTTATCTTCCTTTTATTAAGTTGTATAAGCTGCCTGTAGATGTTGGAGATTAAACCTTTATCAGTGATAACATTTGCAAATATGTTCTCCCATACAGTGGGGTTTCTTGTTGTTTTGTTGATGGTTTCTTTTGCTGTGCAAAAGCTTTTTATTTTGATTAGTCCCATTTGTTTATTTTCTCTTTGGCTTCAATTGCCCTAGGGGCAGTATCAGTGAAGAAGTTCTTTTGGCATATGTCTGAGATTTTGCTGCCTGTGGATTCCTCTAGTATTTTTATGGTTTCCCGTCTTATATTTAAGTCCTGTATCCATTTTGAGTTTATTTTTGTGTATGGTGTAAGTTGGTGATCTAGTTTCATTTTTTTGCATGTATCTGTCCAATTTTCCCAACACCATTTATTGAAGAGACTGTCTTGACTCCATTGTATGCTCATGCCTCCTTTGTCAAATATTAATTGCGCATATTGGTTTGGGTCGATATCTGGATTCTCTATTCTATTCCATTGATCTTTATGTCTGTTCTTGTGCCAGTACCAGGCTGTTTTTGAGGACAGTGGCTTTGTAATACAGCTTGAAATCTGGTATTGAGATCCCTCCTACTTTATTCTTCTTTCTCAGGATTGCTGTGGCTATTCGGGGTCTTTTTTTATTCCAGATGAATTTTTGGAGAGTTCTTTCTAGGTCTGTGAAATATGCTGTTGGTATTTTAATGGGGAGTGCATTGAATTTATAGATAGCTTTGGGTAGTATGGACATTTTGATGATGTTGATTCTACCAATCCATGAACATGGTATGTTCTTCCATCTGTTTACATCTTCCTCTATCTTTTTTTTCAGTGTCCTGTAGTTTTCTGCATATAGGTCTTTTACCTCCTTGGTTAGGTTTATTCCTAAGTATCTTAATTTTTTTGGTGCAATGGAAAATGGGATTGCTTTTTTAGTCTCTCTTTCTGTAAGTTCACTGTTGGTGTATAGAAATGCCATAGATTTCTTGGCATTAATTTTGTATCCTGCTACATTGCCGAATTCATTTATTAAGTCTGTTAGTTTTTTGATGGAGTCTTTCGGGTTTTTTATGTACAATATCATGTCATCTGCAAATAAGGACAGCTTTACTTCTTCTTTTCAATTTGGATGCCTTTTATTTCTTCTTCTTGTCTAATTGCAATGGCTAATACTTCCAGTACTATGTCAAACAGGAGTGGTGAGAGTGGGCATCCTTGTCTTGTTCCTGTTCTTAGGGGAAATGGTTTTAGTTTTTGCCCATTGAGTATGATGTTAGCTGTGGGTTTATCATATATAGCTTTTATTATGTTGAGGTATGATCCTTTTATTCCCAACTTGTTAAGAGTTTTTATCAAGAAAGGGTGTTGGATTTTGTCAAATGCTTTTTCTGCATCAATTGATATGACTATGTGATTTTTATCTTTCAATTTGTTTATGTGATGTATCACATTTATTGATTTTTGGATATTGTACCATCCTTGCATTCCTGGGATAAACCCTACTTGGTCATGGTGTATGATCTTTCTGATGTACTGCTGGATCCGATTTGCTAGAATTTTGTTGAGGATTTTGGCATCTACGTTCATGAGGGATATTGGCCTGTAAGTCTCCTTCATTGTGTTGTCTTTATCTGGTTTTGGTATTAGGGTGATGCTGGCTTCATAGAAGGAGCTTGGAAGTGTTCCTTCCTCTTGAATTTTTTGGAATAGTCTGAGGAGGATAGGTTTCAGTTCTTCCTTGAATGTTTGGTAAAACTCTCCTGTGAAGCCATCTGGCCCCGGGCTTTTGTTTGCCGGAAGCTCTTTGATGACTGCTTCAATTTCTTCCATAGTTACTGGCATATTGAGCTGTTTAGATTCTTCCTGATTGAGTTTTGGAAGGTTATATTTTTCTAGGAATATGTCCATTTCCTCCAGGTTGTCCAGTTTGTTGGAATAGAGTTGTTCGTAGTATTTTTTAACAATCCTTTGTATTTCGGCGGGATCTGTTGTTATTTCACCTCTTTCATTTCTGATTTTGTTTATTTGGGTCCTCTCTCTTTGCTTCTTGGTGAGCCTGGCTAGAGGTTCATCAATCTTGTTTATCCTTTCAAAGAACCAGCTCTTGGTTTTGTTGATCTTTTGTATTGTTTCTTTGGTCTCTATGTCGTTTATCTCTGCTCTGATCTTTATTATTTCCTTCCTTCTGCTTACACTGGACTTTTCTTGTTGCTCTTTTTCTAACTCCTTGAGTTGTTGGGTTAGGTAATTTATTACCATTGTTTCTTGTTTTTTGCAGTAGGCTTGTAGAGCTATGAACTTCCCTCTCAAGACTGCTTTCGCTGTGTCCCATAGATTTTGGATTGTAGTGTTTTCATTGTCATTTGTTGCCATGATGTTTTTTATTTCTTCCTTGATCTCTCTGGTAACCCAGTCATTGTTTAATAGAATGCTGTTTAGTCTCCATGTGTTTGATTTTTTTGGGTTGTTTTTATTGTAGTTTATTTCCAGTTTTATGCCACTGTGGTTTGAGAAGATGCTTGATATGATTTCTATCTTCTTGAATTTGAAGAGACTTTGCCTATGTCCCAACATATGGTCTATTTTTGAAAATGACCCATGTGCACTTGAGAAGAATGTATATTCTGTGGCTTTGGGGTGAAATGTTCTGAAGATGTCAATTAATTCCATCTGGTCTAGTAAGTCATTTAGGATTGATGTTTCTTTGCTGATTTTTTGTTTAGAGGATTTGTCCAATGGTGATAGTGGGGTATTAAAGTCTCCTACTATGATTGTATTGCTGTCAATCTCTCCCTTGATATCCTCCAGGAGTTTTTTTATGTATTTGGGTGCTCCTGTATTGGGTGCATATATGTTTACCAGAGTTATTTCTTCTTGTTGGATTGCTCCCTTTAGTATTATGAAGTGGCCTTCCTTATCTCTTGTTATGTCCTTCAGCTTGAGATCTAATTTGTCAGATATAAGTATTGCTACCCCAGCTTTTTTTTCAGTTCCATTTGCCTGGAAAACCTTTTTCCATCCCTTCACCCTCAGTCTGTGTGCGTCTTTTTTTCTGAGGTGGGTTTCTTGTAGACAGCAGATATATGGGTCATGTTTTCTTATCCAATCGATTACCCTATGTCTTTTGATTGGGGCATTTAATCCGTTTACATTTAAAGTTATTATTGATAGGTACTTATTTGTCGCCATTCCTATTCTTTACACCTGTATTCCTTCTTCGCTTCCTATTTCTTTTTTTTTTACAGTAGACCCTTTAGCATTTCTTGCATTGCTGGTTTGGTGGTAATAAATTCCCTTAGTCCTTTTTTGTCTGTGAAGCTCCTGATTTCACCTTCAATTTTGATTGATAGCCTTGCTAGGTACAGTATTCTTGGATTCAGACCCTTCCTTTGCATGACTTTGTATATTTCATTCCATTCCCTTCTGGCCTGATGAGTTTCTGTTGAGAAATCAGTTGCTAGTCTGATGGGGGTTCCTTTGTATGTAACTTTCTGTCTCTCTCTTGCCGCTTTTAAGATGCTTACTTTGTCGTTGGTGTTTGCCAATTTAATTATAATGTGCCTTGGCGTCGGTCTTTTGGGGTTCATTTTGCTTGGGACTCTGTGAGCTTCTTGGATTTGTGTGGGGTTTTTCTTCTCTATATCAGGGAAATTTTCTGTCATTATTTCTTCAAAGAGGTTTTCTATTCCTTGCTCAGCTTCCTTTCCTTCTGGAACCCCTATTATGCGGATGTTGTTTTGTTTCGTGTTGTCCCAAAGTTCCCTTAGGCTCTCCTCCTGCCTTTTAATTTTTTTTTCTAGAAGTTGCTCTACTTGGGTATTTTTTCCCATCTTGTCTTCTAGCTCACTGATGCGGTCCTCTGCTTCTTCTAGTCTACTCTTGATGCTTTCTATTGAGTTCTTTACAGCAGCGATGTCATTTTTCATTTCTTCTTGGTTCTTCTTCATTTCCTCTTGGTTCTTGCTCATATTGTCGAATTTGTCTTCCATTCTTTTCAGCCACCTTATGACCATTTCTCTGAATTCTTTTTCTGGAAGGTTGCTTGCCTCCATTTCGTTTACTTCCTTTTCTGGTGATGCCTGCTTTTCTTTCATATGCGGGCTGTGTCTTTGTCTCCCCATGGTCTCTCTTCTCTGGGTGTCTGGTTATGTAGTTCTCTCTCTCCTGCGTTGATTTAAAGGCACAAAATACAGCACTACCAGGTACAACACACAAGGCATTGAACAGAAATGTATTCACGATATTAATAACCTCCAATAAAGGTGACCACCAGAGAAAGGCAAATTAGGGGATAGGAAAGAAAGAAGAAGAGGAAAAAGAAAGAAAGAAGAAGAAGAAAAAAGGAGTGTCAAAATGAAATTGCGAAAAGGGTAAAAAAGAAGATAAAAAAATAAGAGAGACAAGAAAGAGACTAAGAGAGAAAGGGAAACAGACTATATATATTGGGGATAAAACTCCAATAGAGCAATCACTTATCCCAGCAAATGCCAGCAACAAGTACCTGGGGATTAATACAAACTACAACACCAACTAATATTGAGTGAGGCAAGGGAAGACAGAAGCATTAAACAAACAAAAAATAAACAAAAGAAGAATAAGCAAAACAATCAACCAAAAAAGCATAAAAATTCGATATAATCTACATTCAAGCGAACAACAACAAAAGGACAGAGAGAAAAACAGTTTTTTGGATAGTTAAGACAGCGAAGAGAGAGGTGTGTATGGACTTGGAGCAGGGGATTGGAGATTAGATATATAAGTAGGGTGAAATTTTAACGGGGGTAAACAGAAAGAATAGGGAAAATCTAAAGCAGGAAAGGGGTAAGATAAACAGGACACCGAAAAGGGAAAAGTGAGGAAGAGAGTGATGGCATAAAGGTAGAGTTGAGATAGAGTAAAATGATGCTAAAGGAAAGATAAAAATAGAATGTAGAACATTAATCCCAAAACAAAATGAAGAGAAAATAAAATGACACTTAAAAAAAAAAAAAGATAAAATAGCAGTAATAATAATACGGATTGAAAATAAAAATGTAATAATTAAAAAGGTAAAATCAAGTGAGGAAAAAAGAAAAAAAATTAGTTTCTTGAGTAAAAGATGCAAAAAAATGAAAATAAAAAAATAAAAAATAAAATAAAATGTGGAGTAGTGAAGGTCATTCACTTCCTCTGTTGTTCTGTTTGGCGCGCCTGTTTCTCAGTCCGGACAGTATTGCAGTTCCCTGCGTTCCACTGCTCTTCATTGATGTAAGGCAGTCCTGATTTTAAGCAGGCAGTGTGTCTTAATTCGTATTCCTTTATTTTTGATTACACAAGAGTCAATTTGTGATTCAGCCCCTGGGTGGCAGTGTTTCTGGATTGACTTCCGGGTTTATCTATGGCCTCTCTAGGGAGTGTTAGAGCCTTCTTTCCCTGTGGCACTCACTACCGGTTTGTGGGAGTGGGCTGCCTCAGAGCTGGCTCTCGGATTGTCACTCCCCACTCTGATCCCCAGGTTCCAGAAAAACATTTTCCCCTGCAGTCTCCCAGGGTGTCCCCAACTGGGTGATCCTATGTATTGGGCTTAGTAATCAGAAGCAAGAATTTCAAGAGGAAAAAGCCCAAGTGTGCGCACTCCGTGGCTGCGCGTAAGTCTAGCACACCCCTGAAATTCTTAGGGTGTCCCTGCACGTCAGATCAAAATGGGTTGCTTTTTAGAGAGCCCTTCTGTTAGCAGCTCTGAGGACCCCCTTCCACATTCACAGATCACGCCAGCCCCAACAGCCATGGATTTTTCTAGGCACAGACTTCCCTGGTCCTCCAGCTCCCGCAAAACGCGCGTTCCTCTCTCGCGCCGCCAGGACCAGAGACCTCACCTTATTCCAGGTGAAATCTGACCTTTCCGTGGTAGAGTGTAGAGCTCTTCTGAATCCGCGTGTTTGCGCCAATTGGGGAGCGTTGTTCTGGGGCTCGCAGCTGTTCTGTGGGTGCCGCAGTTGTGGATTCTCAGGCTTCCGATAAGCTCCACTTTCCGGTCCAAGATGGCGCAGACTCCGCGTCCAAGCCCGCAGCTCCGGGAGGGGATCCAGCCGCAGTGGGAGCTGCCAGGTCAGGGGAACCCAGTCTAGCAGTCTCCCACCTTCTTATGGAGTTCAGCTGTCCCCCAACTTGCCAACAAACACTCCTAGTGCGACCTTCAGCTGTTCTTTCTTTCTGCTCCGGGACAAGGCTCGGAACACGTCTGTCTATTCCGCCGCCATTTTTCTCTCTGAGAGTTAGAGCTTTTAAATGCATCATAAAAAATTTCTCAATTTTAGTTAGGAAAGAATGTAATTCTTTTGAACATGTTCTGGTGAAGTAAATCAATCAAGGCATCAAACAATTTAAAAACTAGAAAGTACCATCTAAGACTTTATATTCCATTTTGCTTAGTGAATTCTGTAGTGTGAATGGCAAATGTTTGTGAAAATCTTCAAGTATATCTTTACTTACTAAATTTCATGTGGTTTATATTTTATTGCCACTCACATTTTTCTTTATAATACCATAAAATCTTCTCCAATAAAGTATCTATTCTTTATTGGTCATATTGGTAGAGTGGATAAAAATTTTAAATATATTTCTTTTGTTCCAAAAATCTGAAGACTGCTAATAATATCACTACTTCTTATCAATATCCTTGGGTCATTTGCATTTTATCAATATTTTAATATTATAGTTTTTTTTTATTTTCAGAGTCTGTTTTTAAGGCATTAAATATTTCATCTACAGTGAATTTTCATTATAAAACATCTGGGTTAACTTTGATAGTTACTTTTCTTTACATATTGGATAATCATTGAAATAAGAACTTGAATATTACTCAGTCAAGTTCCTTTGAGTTCAGTCTGAGTCTCATGATTAAATGTCCTCAAAGAAGAAAAGACCTAGATAAGAAATTGCAACAGCATTGAAATTTAGGAGTAGAAAATATATTTGGGGAAGTTTTTTTCTCTAATGGTATTTGTGCATAATACCAAATGATTGTGCCATCAATAATTTTCCTCGTGTTTTTTTTTTTTTTTTAAATGGGATCAGTGCCACTGCACATTTAAAAAAAAAAAAAAGCTTTACAAATATTGACAATTAGCATAAATGTAAATAACTTATTTTCTTCCTTTAATCTAAGTGATATTCCAATAGTTTATGCTGCTAAACTTGCTTCACACTGCTTCTCCTTTGTGGGATCTTGAAATTAGTATAGGAATCTTATTTAATAATTTAAATTTAAAAAAATTTATTCTTCTCTTTTTGTCTTTGTAAAATATGTGTAATATTGGTAATAAAGAGCTCCATATCTAATGCTTATGGCAACAAATAGTTATATATATAATGTATTTTTATTTAATCTATAGAGTATACTCTGATTTATGGATTTTCTTTTTAATTTAATTTTGCTATTTTCTATTGACAACAATGTTGCAGTTTTTTATTCATTTCAAATAAATGTCATTTTCTTCTACCAAAATTTTTACTTTGTGCTTTTTTAAGCATTCTATTTAGAAAGCATTCCCTCTACCATATATAAAACCAGTTTTCTTATCAGTTGCTACCATATCCTTTATGGAAAACATATTGACCCCACTGATGTTTCTTTCCTCTACTCAGAATTTATGTGCTCAATTATACCGTGTTAATATGTGCAAGGTAGTAGTGTTGTATGTACATGTATTTTTCCTTTAAGTCTGTAAAAGTACTTTTTAGGCCAAAACCGGTTTTGCTCAGTGGATAGAGTGTTGGCCTGAGGACTGAAGGGTCCTGGGTTCGATTCTAGTCAAGGGCATGTACCTTGGTTGCGGGCACATCCCCAGTGGGAGGTGTGCAGGAGGAAGCTGATCTATGTTTCTCTCTCATCGATATTTCTAGCTCTCTATCCCTCTCCCTTCCTCTCTGTAAAATATCAATAAAATATATTTTTTTAAAAAGAGTACTTTTTAGGACTCCACCTCTTCAACTAGATTGTAAACTTTAAATTGAAGTCATATCTATTTCCTTTTTCATATCTACCTTCCTGTTACTTGTTTCAGTATTCAAAGACATTTGACTTTTCAGTTTACTGAAATGTAACTAGAATTTTCTTATTGTGTGTCACTGTAGTTTATTATTTTGGCAGACAATGTATGTATGCCAGGTCCAGATTTTGGATAAATGGTTTAGGCTGAAGTAAACATAAAGATGAACTAAAATGCATTATATAAAATATCATTAAATATAAAGAAATTCTATAAACTATTTTTTGATATTCAGTAAAATACTACAGATTATTACTTTTGAAAAAATATGTTATAAAACCTGTATAAAACCAGCTTACCTTGATTTTTAAATTTGTGGTGCTATTTTCATTATACATACTCAGCGTTATTTTACCGTGTGGCTAAAATAAAAAGGCAATTTGCAATACTGGTTAAATAGAGCACATAAGACTTAACTACAACTGTTGGCCTTATTGTCAGGGATTTCATTTGGATAAGGCTGTGAGAAGATGTTTGATACCTGGTGCAGTTTGCAGGCATAGCAGAACTAAGTACTCTTCCTCTTTTATATGCTCAGTTTCATCAGCCTAATTAACCTCAGAAAAGTTGCCCATTCATTAAAAAAAAGTTATAGTTGTCATCAGGCAAGTTTTAAATATTTTATTATATTTTACAACACTGATTTATTTTTTTTTTTGAAATATATTTTATTGATATTTTATAGAGAGGAAGGGAGAGGGATAGAGAGCTAGAAACATCGATGAGAGAGAAACATCGATCAGCTGCCTCCTGCACACCTCCCACTGGGGATGTGCCTGCAACCAAGGTACATGCCCTTGACTGGAATCGAACCTGGGACCCTTCAGTCTGCAGGCCGACGCTCTATCCACTGAGCCAAACCGGTTTCGGCAACACTGATTTACTTTTAAAGGCAGTAATGAATATTCCTAGATATTAAGTCAATTGTAGTCTATTAAACAACTTTGACCTACAATGGGCACAGGTTGGAGATTAACTTTTACTGACATTACCAACTGAATGTAAGAAAAAAATAAATAGTGATTTTCAAACTTTACCTAACTTGCAATCTAATGGCATAACCATACTAAGTTTATATTTTATTCATTAAGTGATTTTATTCATTGTATAAAACAATTAACAGAATGTGTAGAAGAATATATTTGCTTATGCATTCTTAGAAAAGATTAATATTTAAAATTTGATATTAATGTTCCAAGGCATGCACTGAATTGGACCCTTGTTAATTCCCCAAATAATAGCATAGAAGTTATTGAAAATAATTAAAAACTAAATGTAGAATCAAGAAATCTTTATATTTTTACTTTGTGTGATCTTGAAACAGAACCCTTCAGCTATCTGCTGCAACAAAAGCCAAACTCATGAGACAGGTTGCCACTGAGTAGGAAAGTGGTTTATTCAAGTGCTGGTGCCTTGAGAAGATGAGGGACTCCTGTCCCAAAACCCATCTCAACAGCTCTTCTCAAGCCAGGTAGATGTAAAGGTTAAAAGGGAAGTGGGAGTTGAGTTGAGGAGAGCAGCAGGGGATTTTTCTGTGGATGTACAGGTTGACTTGGCAGGTCATCCTGTTCCTGATACTAATTTTGCTCTCTTGTGAGTCCGCACATCTGGTGGTGACTGGAAATAGGAACAGTGTGCTGTGCTAAGATACTTAAGTAAAAATATGTGATTTCTCAGGCAGATAAATTTATACTTTATTGTTAATGTTTACTAGGATTTTAAGGTTAGCTCAGTGGTAGCAACTCCCCACTGTCAATTTTTACTCTATATCTACAGAGTCTGGTTGACAGGTTCTAACTTTTGATAGAAGAGGTGTACCTGCTGTGAGGCAAAACTTTGAGGGTTTAAAAGCAGGTAGTTGGTTAAGGATTAGTATTTGGGAAGATATATGTTTCCAAATCAATGTAATATAGGCTATTATTAGTTTTATTCTTAAGTATAATAGAAGGCCTATTAGGATTATAGTCAGTCTAAGCTTTGCTAATATCTATAGGACAGAACATGCCACAAAGTTGTCATTGGGCTTTGCATGCAATACTTATAGTTTTGGGTAAACTCCTCAAGTTCTCAAGGTCCAAAAAATGTCTTGAGGTTCCTTTTTTGCCATTTCCCAGGAAAGCAACCTTTGCTCCTTTCCTGGAAAGACTGCCATGAACCATATGAATAAGCAAGGTACCAGGCCATGGGGGCTATAGCATCCACTCCTAGTGCAGCCCCTTTGGGCATGTTCTGGCTGACTGCTCTACCTAAGGGCTTTTATTGGCTCTAAAGCCAATCTTCATTCTTTAAAGCTTTTGTGGTGGCATCCAGAGTCTAGGCATGTCTTCTCAGTCATGACATGCTAGTCAAAGTCTTAGTTAATAAAACCACATTTGGAAACTGGTCGTATTGAATTCATGCCAGCAAACATATTGCCATGACTTACTTGTTGAGAATCACCCAATTCTGGAGGGGTAAAATAGGGAGAAAAATATAAATGCTTCAATATTGCTTATGCAAGTATAATTTACCAAATTGCTTTAAGAAAAAAAAAAGTTTCTTTATATATGGAAAGCTAGAGAAAAATTCTTGTACTTTTGAAAGAGTGGAAAAGAACCAAACTCCAAATTTGTATTAGCTTACTTTTTATTTTTAAATTCATTCACTTAATTAAATTCATTGTTCAACTTAACTATGTAGTTTTCTTTCAAGATTTCTCTTTACAAACCTTCTACAACTATCCTAGTCCTTTTTAGTTTGCTTTCCCTTATCCATTCAGGAATAACAAGCTTTAGAACAACGTATTTTCTTTCTTTTACTGCAATAAGTGTTTTCATATTTCATATTTTTTATTACTAAATTATATCATCTCTTTTTAACTTAATTAGAATTTTTAACTCTTAGAAATATTAATTTTTTTAGTGACAACTGATCCCTCTAACTGTCTATCTGCTCTCCCCTCCTGGCCTGATTGCCCTAACTGCCTATCTGTGCTCCCTTTCTCTCCACGCCCTTCGGACCCCTGGTGCAGGTATGCTGAGAGCTCTCCGCCGCGGCCCCACCCCCATCCTTATTGGTCATTATGTGATGGCATCCCAGCCAATTTGCATATTCCTCTGTTATTAGTATAGATATCTAGATATTTAATATTTTTTATTATTTAACTTCGTAAAATTCTCAAGTTTGGAAACCTATCCTAATATATAAAATCCCTGGGTCCGTCACATCCACAACGACCGGAGGCTCTACCTAATGCCCAGGCTGTGCGTGCAACAGGCTCTGGTGTGTGGGAACTTGTGGCAGCAGAGACAGGGCTGGGGGAGGCAGGACCAGCGCTCACACTCACTCATAACTGCACACATGCACAGACACACACAGTGCCCACCAGCTCACAGCCTTTTCTCCCTTTCTTTCCCTCCCTCCCATCTCGCTCTTGGAGCCTCTCTCAGAATGAGGAAACAAAACAGACTGGGCCTGAAGAGGCCTGGATGAAAGGGAGGGCAGGCAGAGGGTGGAGCGACCCCCACTGGCCCAGCCCCCTCCCAGCTGGGAAAGAGGAAGAGGGAGACAGGGAGGCAGGGAGGCCTGGAGGACTGCTGAGAAAAACAAAGAAAGACAGAGACTGTGCGAGATCAGGCCGGCAGGAGAGGGCAGTTAGGGGTGATCAGGCAGGCAGAGGCAGAGGCAGTTGGGGGAGAGATCAGGCCAGCAGGGGAGAGCAGTTGGGGGCAATATTAGGCCAGCAGGGGAGGGCAGTTAGGGGTGATCAGGCAGGCAGGCAGAGGCAGTTAGGGGCAATCAGGCAGGCAGGCAGAGGGGTTAGGGGAAATCAGGCAGGCAGGCAGGTGAGCGGTTAGGAGGCAGCAGTCCCAGATTGCAAGTGGGATGTCTGACTGGGCCTAAACCAGCAGTTAGACATCCCCCGAGGGGTCCCTGATTGGAGAGGGTACAGGCTGGGCTGAGGGAACCCCTCCCCCCATGCACAAATTTTGTGCACCAGGCCACTAGTATTTAATAATATATATATATATATATATATATATATATATATATATATACACACACACACATATATATAATTATATGTATATATGTGTGTGTGTGTGTGTGTGTGTATATATATATATATATATATATATTATTATTATTATTACTGAAATGCTTTTTTCCAAAACCCTTAATTTTAATTACTTCTATTTCTTAATTTTTAATAACTTTATGAGATTTTAAAGTCAATTATCATCCAAGACATTGATTAAACTTAAATTACCCATTTGGATTCTTGGTATTTATTGCATTCCTGTAGTGTGCTCAAAAGTGAGCTGTTCGATTACCTAGTGACCTTGGCAACTTTGGAGGAGGCTGGAGAAAAGGCAGGGGAGATACCAGGCTTGAGTTTGAAAGTGCTATTTTCTCCTCACATTGAGGAGGGTCAACCACCCCTTCAGCTTCCACAGGCTGCACAGGATTTGGGGTGGCATTAATTTCCCATTGTTTCCATTGTTCTCTGTACTGCAGCAGCTCCTAGATCTCCAGGAGGAGGTTTTAGAGTGTTTAAAAGACACATTTCCTTATTTTTTCTTCCGTTTCCTGAGTTTTACTGTATGGGAGGGGAGTGAGACTCCCCCCACCCCGCCTCTGAACCATTGGTTTAAATCCTTTCTGAGTAGAATCCTTATGATGTAACAACATGAATACTTGTACATGAGAGATATTATCCCATTTACCAGACCTTTGACAAAATAACTCCAATTGTAAAGTAGTATAGTAGTTCAGAGAACTATTTAGGGGCCATCACTCTTCCAACCCAAAGCATACATTGGCCAAGCTATGTGACAATAAAAGTTTATCTTTTTCTTGTCATTGGCTCATACCCACAGGTAGACCAGTCAGCCAGAACATGCCCAAAGGGACTACACTAGGAATGGATGCTACCACTCCCATAATTATTGGACAAGGACCAGGTTATCAACACATGGAAAAACAAATGAATAGACAGTTAAAAAGCAGTAGTATTGTTGCTATACAAATTCCCTAAGGCAATTACATCTAACATCAGAAACACAAGGATAAGAATACCCTTATAAGCAACCCAAAAGCATTCAATACCCCAAAATCATGTAACCAGACCAAAAGTAATATTCCAACCAAATCCTGCATTGAGGAACTGGGATTTTCTTGTCATAAAGCCCTGCCACACTCCACAGAGTGCCAATGGTTTCCTATGGAATTGCTGATGGTTCAAAGAAACCTAGATGGTACAGCAGAGGCCTTCTGTTTATGCATACCAGGGACTTATACAGTCAGCCCATCAGTAGCTTGTTTCCTTTCCCCAGCTGGACATAGCAGGCAACCAGCTCTGAGAGAGAGCCAGGGACAGTCCCCATGTAAAATAACTCAGCAGCTGCTAGGGACTTCCAAGATCTCTTCCAGGGTCAGTCAGCCTTCTGAGGAATACCCTCTGAAAGTACAGGTTCTTACTGGGGGCTCCCACTAGCTCCTGGCTGGCTCACCAAATGCTGAAACCAAACCCAATTTGGCTGCCTACTGCAATGAAAGCCAAACTCATGAGACAGGTGCTGTGAGAAGGAAAGTGATTTATTCAAAGCCAATCTTCACAGCTCTTGTCAAACCAGCTAATTATATAGGGTAAAAGGGAAGTGAAAGTTGAGGGGAGTAGCAAAGGATTTTTCTGTGGATGTGCAGGTTCACGTGACTGGTCATCCAGTTCCTGACATTAATTTTGCTCTCCTGTGGTCAGCTGGTGAATCTGCATATCTGGTGGTGACTGGAACGGGGACAGTGTGCACTGCTAAGACAGTTAAGTAAAAATATTTGATTTTTCAAGCATATAAATTTCTACTTTACTGATAGTTAACTTTTGCTAGAATTTCAGGTTAGCTCGGCAGTAGTAATTTGACAAGTGAAAATATTTATGAGGAATAGTTTCCATAGTTGTTGATTTTTATATAATTAAGAGGAAATAATTTTAATTAGTTATTTATTCTTAAAATTATTTACCCCACAATAAAATTTTTATTTGTCACAAATGATCAGAGATGCATACTATTTGTATATTAAAATATATAAATTTACATATAGGGAGTATAAGAAGAGAAGTAGAAATAAGATAAAAACTATACTTGTGTTATTGATTAGATTTCCTACTAATAATGGAGGGAAGAGGTAGGTTTTAGGTTGTATAGTTAATAAAACTTTCACAGCAAAACCCTAAATAGATTTTTCTTTTTCTTCCTAGTCCCCTGCAATGATGGTAGCAGATAAAATATAGTTGTTTCATTTAAAAGAAGTATTTTAAAATATTGTAATCTTAATGCACTAGTAAAGTAAACCATTTTCCACATAGGGTCCAGGAAACAGGTGTGCACTTTGTAAAATAAATTATCTTATACAGACAGTAAAATTTCCCTAGGGAACCAAGTAAATTTTGGAAGAGATATAATAATCCCTTGTCCTCACTTCCTTCATTTCCTTCTGTTGTCCAAAATCTCCATAAGCAAAGTCATGATTGTTGGCTGAGTGGGTACTCTAATAATTCCTCTTCCCACTCTAGCCTCTTCTCATGTTAAAGAAGCAATCATTCAGGGAGATATTGTGTATCCTCTTTTTCTCCATCTTTGCTCCTGGTTCTGGTAAAAGAAGCAGTGCTCATCCTCAATGTATTGTTATGGAAGCTAAAATTCATTTTATTTGCAAGTGAGTTAAGAATACTTTTTAAAGACATATGCCTAAAGAACTTCTTCACTGATACTGCCCCTAGGGCAATGGAAGCCAAAGGGAAAGTAAACAAATGGGACTACATCAAAATAAAAAGCTTTTTCACAGCAAAAGAAACCATCAACAAAACAACAAGAAACCCCACTGTATGGGAGAACATATTTGCAAATGGTATCACTGATAAAGGTTTAATTTCCAGCATCTACAGGCAGCTTATACAACTTAATAAAGGGAAGATAAATGATCCAATAAAAAAATGGGCAACGGACCTAAATAGAATCTTTTCGAAAGAAGACAGAAGGAAGGCCAAGAGACACATGAAAACATGCTCAAAGTCACTAATTATACGAGAGATGCAAATCAAAATGACAATGCGATACCATCTCCACACCTGTCAGAATGGCTATCATCAACAAATCAACAAACGACAAGTGTTGGCGAGGATGCGGAGAAAAAGGAACCCTCGTGCATTGCTGGTGGGAATGCAGACTGGTGCAGCCACTGTGGAGAACAATATGGAGTTTCCTCAAAAAACTGAAAATGGAACTCCCATTTGACCAGTAATCCCGCTCCTAGGAATATATCCTAAGAAACTAGAAACACCAATCAGAAAGGATATATGCACCCCTATGTTCATAGCAGCACAATTTACAATAGCTAATATTTGGAAACAGCCTAGGTGCCTGTCAGCAGATGACTGGATCAGAAACTATGGTACAGCTACACAATGGAATACTATGCTGCCATAAAAAAGAAAGAATTCTCACCATTTGTAGCAACCTGGATGGAATTGGAGAACATTATGCTAAGTGAAATAAGCCAGTCAATGAAAGAAAAATACCATATGATCTCACTCATTTGTGGATAATAAAAAACATTATAAACTGATGAACAAAAAGATAGATACAGAGGCAGTAAAGCATCAAACAGACTGTCAAATTACAGTGGAAAGGTTAGGGAGAGGTGGGGAAAATAAGAGATCAACCGAAGGACTTATATGCATGCATATAAGAATAACCAACGGATGCAAAACATTGGGGGGTGAGGGCATGTATGTAAGTGGGGTGGGGGGGCAATGGTAAGATATGTACACATACAATACCTTAATAAAATAATATATATATATATACATATATATATATATATATAAAAGAATATTTTTTTAAAATGAAGGCCAATGTAAGATAAAGGGTGACTTTCTGAAGCAATTTTTTTCCTTTGTAATGTTTGAATGATATTGCTTTGTAAAAATTTCAGAAGTGGCACCAATGTATGGGACTCCAGAAACCACTTGAAACTCTCATGAACACTGAACTGCCTTCTGATTATTTAGAAGTGAATCTTTAGTTACTGTAATAAACACCAATTATGTTTATATTTGTTTTTCTAACAGTATAAAATAATTTATCAGACAATTGACTAAATCTGAAATATTATAGAAGTCAATTTTAAAGCTCAGTGATCTGTTTTACTTGGCCAACCTCTTTTTAATTCTAGTTTTGTCAGTGTATTAAATAATTAAAATAGAACTAATAATATTAAAAAATTAAATTGAAACTAAAAAATTACAATAGAGTAAGTATGAAGATGATTCATAACATCAGTCTTACTTTTTTTTTCTTAGAAAAAACACTTCACAACTCCCATTAAAATCTCATGACTAATTTAAAATGGATTGTAGCCAAAACTGGTTTGGCTCAGTGGATAGAGCAGCCGTGGGCAAACTACGGCCCGCGGGCCGGATCCAGCCCGTTTGGCTGTTCTATCCGGCCCGTGGAGCCAAAAGAGCGGAGGGTTCTCTTGCTCTCCCCTCCGCTCCTTTACTTTGAATTTATATTAGTTCACACAAACACTCCATCCATGCTTTTGTTCCGGCCCTCCGGTCCAGTTTAAGAACCCATTGTGGCACTGGAGTCAAAAAGTTTGCCCACCCCTGGGGATAGAGTGTCAGCCTGTGGACTGAAAGGTCCCAGGTTCGATTCCAGTCAAGGGCACGCACCTTGGTTGCGGGCACATCCTCAGTAGGAGTTGTGCAGGAGGTAGCTGATCGATGTTTCTC
The DNA here is from genome assembly GCF_963455305.1 of Plecotus auritus. NCBI lineage: Eukaryota > Metazoa > Chordata > Mammalia > Chiroptera > Vespertilionidae > Plecotus > Plecotus auritus. The sequence goes on along the minus strand of NC_137775.1, from coordinate 112,642,647 downwards.
TCTCATCGATGTTTCTAACTCTCTATCCCTCTCCCTTCCTCTCTGTAAAATATCAATAAAATATATTTTAAAAAAATAAAATAAAATGGATTGTAGTTAGATAACATTATGAAAGAATTAAATCCTTTACAGACATGTAGAAAAAAATAAAAGCCATTGTTTCCATTTCTGTATCCTATACTTACTCATTTATTTTGCTAAATACATGTTTGTTTTACATATTTTAGAAAAGCCACAAAAATAAAATAGTCTATCAAATCCTAGAGTAATTGATTAAACATAAAGGGCTAATCAGTTATTCCCATTTCTTATAGTACTGCTCTCTTAGTTCTTAAAATGTGATCTACAAATTTACTTGTAGCACTGCACTACATATGAAGAATTTTAGGAGAAATCAAGAAACAACTAATACAAACCTTATATATTTAAGTGATATTTGCTTTCAGAGCTTGTAACACTTTAGGACTGGACATGTGAGGGCCAGAAGAACAAATACTAGTATATACTCTGTGTGTGTGTACACATGTGTGCACGAGAGAGAGAGAGAGAGAGAGAGAGAGAGAGAGAGAGAGAGAGAGAGAGAAGTGAGAGCTCTCTCTACTTGTGATTTTGACCACTGCTCAATATGTGATTCATATACTCTGTGTGCTCCCATAGTCCTATCCCCACACTACTTGGTGCTTTCTTTTTTTTTTAATTTTCATATTTCCATGGCTTTCTAGCTCTTTAATCTACCCTAAAATTGCCCAATTATTAAAATCTTTTTTCTTAGCCCTTATATTTGGGAAACTGATTTTTGTTGAAAAAAATCTACAAACTCTGTGGATTAATAATTATTAAAATTCATCATTATAAACTTATACTAATACCTACATACTGTTCAAGAATATTTTTCTCTTTTTCCTCTCAGTGTATTTTGAAATGTTCAGTAAGTGCCTAAAAACTCTTGCATTTTAAACAGTGTACAATATGGCTATTTTAGATTTCACACAAGCAAAATCAGTAAGACAGTTTATTGTTTATATTCTAAACTATTATCCATATGACTGATACAATAATATTTCTGAGATGTAAATCACTTTATTCCCCCCCTTAAAATATTTAGTGGCTCCCAATAATAAAACTTAAACTCAGCATGACTTTTGAGACTTTTGAATGACTCGAGAAACACTTATTGAGCACCTATTATGTCTAGTCACTTTTCCTCATACTTGAGACACACCAATGAATTAAATAAGCCTTAAAGATACCTGGAGATTACAGTCTACTGGTGAAATACAGATAATAAATGATAAAGATGTAAATAAATTATCTAGTATATTCAGCCTTATGAGATAGGAATGCACATCACCACCACGTGCATCCTTACTTTCACCATACCTTACTCTTTTCTTTTTCCCAAATAGCCCTTGTTAGTACTTTGGAATGTCCAGTTTCCACAGAAGCTTTTGATTTGCCTAGCCCAGCCATGGGCAAACTACGGCCCGCGGGCCGGATCCGGCCCGTTTGGCTGTTCTATCCGGCCCATGGAGCCGAAAGAGCAGAGGGTTCTCTTGCTCTCCCCTCCGCTCCTTCACCAGCAGCAGTGTTAACAGGGCCGCAGCTCCTTCTTCTGAGTGGGCGGATTTACATCCGCCCATTCAGTAGAAGGAACAACCTCTCCATCTTCCAGAGGCTCCTTGTAATGCCCGCGGACGCGTCCCCGGACATCACCCTGGGAATGCGTAGACACATTATCGTGGTGATGTAGGGAGACACGCCCCTGGAGAGCACAGTATCAGAGCATTAGCTCAAAAGGAGACCAACAACACTGTTCCCACTGAAGTTGATGTTTTAAAGACCAAAAACCTTTCAACCCAGTCTACATTGCCATCTACATCTATGTCCCGGGCATAATTTGGAAGTTGCACTAAAGAAAATGTTTAATTTACTGTTTACACATTTTGTTCTTTTCTATTTGTTTTAGTTTTAAATTATTTTATTATATTTAAGTTTAATTTGAAAGGCTTTTGTACCTTTCCTTTGTTAGGCAATTTTATTTTGCCTTTGCCATCTTCAATATAAGGTATGTTATTGTGCTATGATTCCTCCATTTTTTGAAGTTTCAAATTATAATAATTAGTGTTTACATTCTTCTTGTTAAAATGTTTGAAATGAATAAAACTATTGAAATAAAAAAAAAAGACCGTACCCTTTTATGTAATGATGTTTACTTTGAATTTATATTAGTTCACACAAACACTCCATCCATGCTTTTGTTCCGGCCCTCCGGTCCAGTTTAAGAACCCATTGTGGCCCTCGAGTCAAAAAGTTTGCCCACCCCTGGCCTAGCCCATTTCTATTTTTGATTTCACATTCTTCTATGGTATCATTTTCTCCCAAAATACTTTTTTAAAAATATTTTTTTTGTTGATTTCAGAGGGGAATGGAGAGAGAGAGATAGAAACATTAATGCTGAGAGAAAATCATCGGTCAGCTACCTGCTGCAGGCTCCCGACTGGGGATTGAGCCCACAACCCGAACATAGGCTCTGACTGGAATCGAACCATGATCTCCTGTGTTTATAGGTCAATGCTCAAGTACTGAGCCACACAGGCCTGGCTCTCCCAAAATCTTTCCCTGACTACCCCTTTACTTCCAGACAGAGTTGTTGTCCCTCTTCATTATGATATCCATCTTGCAGTTTTTCACAATTATTTGTTTACTTTTGTTCATTTGTTTTGTTTTTTTTTTGTTTTGCTAGATTATGCTAAATTCCATGGTTTATTTCCCACGCATCATATTTTGGCTGCAGCAACTGATCCATGTGTTTTCTTTATTAAAAGGGTAACCTCGAGTAGGGATATGTCTTTTTCATGCCAGAAATAATCAACACATGCAATAGATTTAAAAACTTCTCAGGTGCAGTATACATCTCTTATGCTCACATTCCCAAAGTTAGTGGGGGCAGAAAAGAGTCCTACAGAGAATCCCTGCAAAAAACCCCAAAACCACAACATGGCAAAGGACAGGCAATAGAATCCTTTTATAGGAGGAAAGAGAGTAATTGTAAGCAATACAATTATATCTTGCACACTAGACTGTGTACTTGAGTTGAACTTTAGTGGCTTTCTTCAACAGGCATATTAAAGTACCTAACAGCAGCTTAACAAAAATGTGTAAAAAGGGAAGTAAAAAAGAGGACATAACTAATATTTATTTAGTGCCATTATACCAGGCACCACTCCACTTTATTACCTCCATGTTACAAACCAGGTAATTGAAATTCCTAGGTAAAATAACCTGTACATGAAAACAGTTAAGGAGCAGCAGAACCAAGATTTTAAGTCCAACCTATTTGACTCTAAAGCTACTTTCTACTTCACCATCCTGTCTTTCTAGAAGTCTATAATCAAAAAATATTATGCAGTGATTTCTTAATCTATACTAATAAAAGCCTAGGTGGCCCTCGCATGTGAAGTTGTCACAAGATGGCTGCCACAAGATGGTCGCATGCACAGCGGAAGTGGGGCCCAGCAGCCGCTCCATAGGGTGAGGCCTGGATCTCCCATGGCTCCACGTGGAACAGAGGAGGCGGGTCCTGGAGGAGGAGGCAGGGGAGGGCAGTTGTGGGCAATCGGGCCAGCAGGGGAGGGCAGTTGGGGGCAATCAGGCTGGCATGCAAAAGCAGTTAGGGGCAATCAGGCAGGCAAGCGGTTAGGAGCCAGTAGTCCTGGATTGTGGGAGGGATGTCCCAGATTGGAGAGGGTGTAGGCTGGGCTGAGGGACACCCCCCTTCCCTATGCATGAATTTTGTGCACCAGGCCACTAGTATTGAAATAAAAAGTGATAGATATGCTAGTACTATGAATAATTATTTCATTTCTGCACAAAATCTTGCATTTGGTCTATTCTTATCATGCCTCCACTATTTTTCTATTTCAGGCATTTCTTACATCCAGTTTAGATTTCCATAATAACCCCTTATATTTTCTTCTCTCTCTCTAGGTTCCATTTTACACCTAAGTAATGTTCCCCAAACATATATTTTATCATGTAATTCTTCTGTTCAAAAGTGTTTTAAGTTTTCTAATCACAAAACTAAAAACTTTAATTTATCCTCTTAACCTACATGGTCCCACTGTTCTAACAACTGTGCTGAGCTAACCCTGACTTTTCATATAAAACTTTGATTTTTCTGGTTATTCCATCTGGAACAACCCTCTTTATGCTTTTGCTTATAGAAGTGCTTTTTCAAAATTAAAATCAAATTTTGCTTATTCAATAACTAGCTCAGGTCTCTACCTGAAAGTAGTCTCTACCTTCTATGTGTCCATGGAACTTTAAGCTATAAAACAGCTGAAGTTATTGAAGATGTTTAGAGTGGATGTCATTATGACATCTGTCTTCCCATATTTAAAGGATGATCCGATGAAAGATGGCTAAGCTTACCCTTTGTGGTTCTAGAGGAAAGAACACAGGGGAGGGTCAGTTTCCGACAGGGGAGCATGAATATATTAAGGAAGGATAAGTTGTAGCAACTTCAGTATCTACCTCAAGAAAGAGTGAATTCTTTTTTCAAAGGAAGTGTTTAAGAAAAAACTTGGATGCTCCCTAATTGTAGATATTATAGAATTTATGATTTGAACATCATTATTTATCTTATAGTAATTTGTGTCCACGGTGCTTTCTCTACTAGACTTAAGCCCTTTAAGAATAAGGGCTTTTTAAAAAATCTTTATTGTTTAGATTATTACAGATGTCCCTCTGTTTGCCCCCCATAGCTCCCCTCCACCCAGTTCCCAACCCACCCCAGGCCTTCGCCACCCCACTGTCCGCATCCATAGGTACTGCATACCCCGCCACCCCACTGTCCTCATCCATAGGTACTGCATACATGCATATAAGATCTTTGTCCAATCTCTTCCCGAACCCCCCTACATCCCCTTCCCGCAAGAGAATTGTCAGTCCACTCCATTTCCATGCCCCTGATTCTATTACATTCACCAGTTTATTCTGTTCATCAGATTTTTTATTCATTTGATTTTTAGATTCACTTGTTGATAGATATGTATTTGTTGTCACTTTGATGTTCATAATTTTTTATCTTTACCTATTTCTTCTTCTTCCTCTTCTTAAAGAATACCCTTCAGCTTTTCATATAATACTGGTTTGGTGATGATGAACTCCTTTAGCTTTTTCTTGTCTGTGAAGCTCTTAATTTGACCTTCAATTCTAAATGATTGCTTTGCTGGGTAGAGTAATCTTGGTTGTAGGTTCTTGCTATTCATCACTTTGAATATTTCTTGCCACTCCCATCTGCCTGCATAGTTTCTGTTGAGAAATCAGCTGACAGTCATATGGGTACTCCCTTGTAGGTAACTAACTGTTTTTCTCTGGCTGTTTTTAAGATTCTCTCTTTGTCTTTTGCCCTTGGCATTTTAATTATGATGTGTCTTGGTGTGGTCCTCTTTGGATTTCTCTTGTTTGGGGTTCTCTGTGCTTCCTGGACTTGTAAGTCTATTTCTTTCACTAGGTAGGGGAAGTTTTCTGTCATTATTTCTTAAAATAGGTTTTCAATATCTTGCTTTCTCTCTTCTTCTGGCACCCCCATAATCCGGATGTTGGTACACTTGAAGTCCCAGAGGCTCCTTACATTATCTTCATATTTTTGGATTCTTTTTTCTTTTTGCTCTTCCAGTTAGGTGTTTTTTACTTCCCTGTATTTCAAATCTTTGACTTGATTCTTGGGATCCTTTAGTCTACTGTTGAATCTCTGTATATTATTCTCTTTATTTCAGCCAGTGTATGCTTAATTATTGACTGGTCCTTTTCCATTTTTTTTTTTTTTTTTGCATTCTCACTAAGGTCCTTGAAGGCCTCACTAAGTTCCTTGGAGGTTTCTAGAGGATTCCTGAGTAACCTTATAACTGTGGTTTTGAACTCTATATCCAGTAGTTTGCTTTCTTCCATTTCTTCCATTCCAGTTCTTCCATTTTGTGACATGTTTTTTGTCTCTGCATTTTGGCTGGTTCCCTGTGTTTGTTTCTATGTATTGGGTAGAGCTGCTAAGTCTCCTTGAGTTGATAGAGTGGCCTTGTGTAGTAGGTGTCCTACAGGGCCCAGTGGCTCTACCTCCCCATTCACCTGAGGTGGACACTCTTGGTACACCCCTTTGTGGGCTGTGTGCATAGTATTGTTGAAATTGAGCCTTGATTGCTGTTGGTATCACTGGGAGGAATTGACCTCCAGACCAATTGGCTGTGAGGACCAGCTGTGTCTACAATGGAAGAACTGCTGTGCAGGAAACACCCTTATGGGGCAGGACTTGCTTCAGTGGGGCTTTGGTGCTCACTGAGTCTGCTACTTGAGTGTGTCACTTACGGATGTGAAGTTACAATCTGGTATGGTCTCACACTGATCACTGGGTACACTGGCTCTTGGATCTCCAAGGAGGTGCAAAGTTAGCCACTGCCTGGGCCACCCAGCAGGAGCTACAGAGAGATCTGCAGATTCCTCCTCTTTGTATTGGGTTTCAAAGTGCCCAGACGAGGCCCAGCTGTGAAGCAAGGCAGGCTGGTGCGGGTGCCAGCCTTGGGACTTCTTTTGATAGTTTTGGGGCTCCCTAACCCAGCTGCAGCTTGTTTGACAGGTTTTAGGCTGAGAAAGGACAAGCTATTCATATGAAAAAGCTGCTGCTCACAGCTTGGGTGGGGTTGTAAATTGAATATGGCAGGGTCTCAGGGAATCTCCAGGGTGGAGCAAACAGCAATAGCTGCCAGTCAGCCCTGCACCGGGGAGGTCCCAGCATGGGAACAATGACTGTTGCGAGCACCTCTGTCTGGAAGAAAGCTGCCCTGCATTCCTTCCCCGATGCCAGACAGTCCAGTTTCTCCCCGTATGTGTCTGGGATCCCCCCGCCCCCCCCCCCCCCCACAAGTCTTGCCTGGCACTGGAGCTCAGAGCTTATATCTCCCTCCCAATTAAAAAAAACAGCACACCCGAGTTCAGCCCATTTCACACCTCCATACCTCCTACCAGTCTCAATGAGCTTTCTTCTTTACCTCTCTAGTTGTAGTACTTCCACTCAGCCAGCTTTTCCGCGGTTCTGGATGATAGTTGTTATGCATTTTAGTTGTAATTTTAATGTGGTTGTGGGAGGCAGCAAGTACAGGTGTTTACCTATGCCACCATCTTGGTTCTCTGAAGAATAAGGACTTCTGTCATGTTTATATTTCTGTCTCTTAGCATGTTTATTTCATTAGCTTTGTTATGTACAAGAGGTTTAGACATATGTACCACTGGTACCATCTGGCATAAGTATAAAATAGATTTTATTAGAAGTGCTTTAAAGAAAAATATCAAGTGCACAGCACTCTAAATTCTCAGTCTCAATAAAGGTAGGTTTACATTGTACCTGCAGACAACATGGAAAGTACCCACCTGAAGGGGCTTCAGGATTAGAATACATCTAGTCAATGTGTTTTCCATGCTAAATGAACAGGCCTTGTTAGAAAGGAGGAGCCTCGGAATCTCAGCACTGATATCAACCTATTCTTCCCTTGATTGAAACCCTGCTGAGCTCATTTCTGGCTGTTATTGAATAGGAGAAAATGAGTCACCAGGCCACCCCAATCTGTTTATTCTTATGCTTGCAATGCCTTTGTATAAAAACAAGTATTCCCTAACAGTGGTACTGAAAGAGAAAGAAGGTAAATATATCTCTATCATTTCCATATTTTTATTTGACACAAGAAAAGAAGGGGATCCAAAGTGGCAGTGGAGTCAGTGGAAGTTACACTCACCTCCTCCCAGGATCAAACTGAAATTACAACTAAATTATAGAACAATAGGAGGGGGAGAAAATGGCGGCCAAATAGGCAGACCTGTCGTGCACCTATCCCGGGGGTCAGACTGGAAATAGAACTAAATAGGAGAACATTCACCTGGAATTAACAAATGAGGCCCAGCTGAGGAGGTGACCTATAGCAAGGAAGGACAGAAAACACCTGGCACCCAGTAGGACGGGCAGCAAGGTCGAGAGGGGTGGCAGGCCAGCGGATTTAGAGGGAGGGGAGGAAGCTGCGATATGGGAAAATCTGTTCCCTCAGAAAAATAGAAGCCCAGCCCAGGCTGAGCACCATCCACTGTGAAAAGGAAAAGTCACAGGGCTGCTGGCTACCTGGGAGTCCAGGCCTGAGACAGCAGCCTCAAAAGGTGGTTCCCATAAAAGCAAAAAGTATCATGGTGCTGGGGGGAGAGAAAGCCTCAGTTTCATTGTTGATTTTGTTTTGTTTTGTTTTTAATCTCTAAATCCAGAATATAGGACTTTTCCATTGCAATCACTCACCCAAGGTTTTGGCACAGGGAGGGAGGCAGGGACTTGAGGTGCCTGAGGAGAGGCTGGGGAGGGAAGCAGGGCAGGGAGATGTGGTCAGGAGTCCTGCACTGGGACCTGCTTAGGCTTCCAAACCTAAATGGCCATTTCTCCGAAGAGGAGCTAGCCCCTCCCAGTAGCCTCAGGGCAACCTGCCACACCCTGCATTTTGAGCTTTACAGAGGAAACAAAGGCAGAGGCCAAGCTCATGGGTCTGAGCAGTCTCAGGGAGCCCTCAGTGACCAGATTGGAAGAGGGGCTGTCCACTCTGCTATTCTGGGAACCAAAAGGATAAAAACTCCAGGGTCCCAGCTGACCACATTAGTCTCCATACAAGGACCTCTGTCCAACCAAGAGCAGAGTAATATTTTGGGCAACTTGGAGAGGAGTAGCTCTGGGACAGGAAAAAACACCCATCATATTCCCTGAAAGTGAAACAGTACCAACCCCAATTAACCCCTATCAGACTCTTGAGTGATTAAGATTGACAGCTGGCTGACAGGCAAAACGGTCAGATTGGCCCCTCCTGCTTGCAGCCAAGGCCTTCGAGGACAGACAAGCAATGGACCAGTGGACCTCTTAGAGCTTCTAGCAGGGTGCTAAATGCTAAAAGACAATGCCTGACAGTGGTTAGCACCTAAGTACCTAACAGGAAGCCCAGAATTGACAGACAGAACAGAAGAGTGGGGTCCTAAGCCAGCTCCCATGGGGCATTAAAACTCGGCTGAAATGAATGACACTTCAATTTTTAATTTAATTTTTTAAATTTTTGCACCTTTTTCTTCCTCTCTTTTTTTTCCTCCCGCTTTTCTTGTCCTTTCTTCTTTTTAGTTTTTATCTTCCTTTCTTTTTTCCCCTGTTTAAAAATTGATCTTCTTTCTCTACCTGCTTTATTGATTTGTTATTATTCCAGTCTCTGTTGGTTTGTTCATATATCTAATTTTCTTTTTCCTGCTCCTACTCAATTCCCCTTCCTCTTTTGTTTTTATTCACTATTCAATTTTTTTCTCTCTCTTCTCTTTTTCTTTTCTTCTTCTCCTAATTTCTTATGTTGTTTCACTTCAAAAATTTAGGCATGTCTGCTCTCTCTGATATTCTCCTTTTCAAAATCTTTTTTCTTGTCTTCTCATTTCATTTCTTACCCTATTCCTCTAATTCTTTAACCTTATTTTCTTTATTTTAAACCATGGTCCTTCCCCTATTGCTCTAATTCTTTAACCTTATTTTCTTTATTTAAACTCTGCATATACAGATTCTGCCCCCCAGAAAGGGTTCTGGTGTTTTTTATTTGTGCTTTTTTGGTTTATTTGTTTATTTGTTCTATTTGCTTTCTCCCCATAATTTTTCTTTTCTTTTTATCATCCTTGCTTTTATTCTCTTCAATGCTGCAAGAGAGAGACAGAAAGTCACCTACAAGGAATCTCCCATTAGACTATCAACTGATTTCTTAACAGAAACACATTAGGCCAGAAAGGAATGGCATGAAGCACAGGCCAGAAAGGAATGGCATGAAGCATACAAAGTGATGAAAAGCAACGGACTGAATCCAAGAATACTATACCCAGCAAGGCTATCATTCAAAATTGAAGGTGAAATCAGGAGCTTCACAGACCAAAAAATAAAAAATAAAAAAGACTAAAGAAGTTTATTACCACCAAACCAGCAATGCAAAAAATACTAAAGGGACTGCTATAAAAAGAATTAATAAAAAGGGAAGAAGGAACACAGGCATAAAGAATAAAAATGGCAACAGACAAGTACCTATCAATAATAACCTAAAGGTAAATGGACTAAATGCTCCAATGAAAAGACATAGGGTGGCTGAATGGGTAAGAAAACATGACCCATGTATATGCTGTCTATAAAAGACCCACTTCAGAACAATGGACAGACTGAAAGTGAAAGGATGAAAAAAAATTTGTAAGGAAAATGTTAATGAAAAAAAGCTGGGATAGCAATAGTTATATCTGACAAAATAGACCTCAAAGTGAAGGCCATAATAAGAGATAAGGAAGGCAAGTTCATAATACTAAAAGGATGGATACAACAAGAGGCTATAACTCTGGTAAACAGATGCACCTAATACGGGAACATCCAAATACATAAAAAATCTTCTGGAGGATATCAAGGGAGAGATAGACTACAGTACAATCATAGTAAGGGACTTTAATACCCCACTGACATAACTGGATAAATCTTTTAGACAAGAAATCAACAAGGAAACAGCAATCCTAAATGATGCACTAGATCAGATGGAACTAACTGACATCTTCAGAACATCTCACCCCAAAGCTACAGAATATACATTCTTCTCAAGTGCACATGGGACATTTTCAAAGGTAGAACCCATGTTAGGACACAAGCTAAGTCTCTACAAATTCAAGAAGATTGAAATCTTATCAAGCATCTTCTCAGACCACAATGGCATGAAGTTAAAAATTAGCTACAATAAAAACACTCAAAAACAATAAAACACATGGAGGCTAAATAGCATGCTATTAAACAATGAATGAGTTACCAAACAGATCAAAGAAGAAATAAAAAACATCCTGGAAACAAATGAAAATGAGAACACAACAATCCAAAATCTATGGGACACAACAAAAGCATTCCTGAGAGGGAAGTTCATAGCACTACAGGCCTACCTCAGAAAATAAGAAAAAGTTATCCAGCCTTCCAATCTTTTTTGATGAGGCCAGAAAGATTGCATCAATAAAAGACCAGAGTAAGTAGAAGGAACGAAATAATGAAGATCAGAGTGGAAATAAATGACACAGAGATGAAATAATAATAATAATAATAATAATAATAATAATAATAATAACAATAATAAAAGATCAATAAAACCAAGAGCTGGTTCTCTGAAAGGATATACAAGATTGATGAACCTCTAGCCAGACTCACCCAGGAACAAAGAGAGAGGAACCAAATAAACAAAATCAGAAACAAAAGAGGTGAAACAACAACTGACCCTACAGAAATTCAAAGGATCATAAAAAAATATTATGAATAACTCTATTCCAACCAAGTGGACAACCTTGATGAAATGGACATATTCCTAGAAAAATACAATCTTCAAAAACTCAAGCAGGAAGAATCAGAAAACCTGAATACTCTGATAACTACTAATGAAATTGAAGCAGTAATAATAATTTTAAAAAAAACCTTCCAGCAAACAAAAGCCCTGGTATGCTGGACAGCTTCACAAAATTTTGGCAAATCATATCCATCAATATATTAAAAAAATCATACATCATGATCAAGTGTGATTTATTCTGGGGATGCAAGGCTGGTATAATATCCACAAATCAATAAGTGTGATATAACACATTAACAGATTGCAAGATGAAAGTTGATGGATATGATTTGCCAAAATTTTGTTGAGAATTTTAGCATCTATGTTCATCGGGTATATTGGCCTGTAATTCCTTTTTTTGTAGTGTCTTTATCTGGCTGTTGGATTAGGATAATGCTGGCCTCATAGAAAGAGCTTGGAAGTGTTCCTTTCTCTTGAATTTTTTGGAATAGATTGAGGATGATAGGTATTAGTTATTCTTTGGATGTTTGTTAAAATTCCTCTGTGAAGCTGTCCAGCATACCAGGGCTTTTGTTTGCTGGAAGGTTTTTTTAAAAATTATTATTACTGCTTCAATTTCATTAGTAGTTATCAGAGTATTCAGGTTTTCTGATTCTTCCTGCTTGAGTTTTTGAAGATTGTATTTTTCTAGGAATATGTCCATTTCATCAAGGTTGTATAAAAATGCCATAAATTTTTGGGTGTTAATTTTGTATCCTGCTCTGTTGTCAAATTCATTTGTTAAATCTAGTAGGTTTTTTATGGAGTCTTTAGAGATTCCTATGTACAATATCATGTCATGTGCAAGTAATGATAATTTTACTTCTTCTTATTTAATTTGGATGCCTTTTATTTCTTCTTCTTGTCTGATTGCTATGGCTAGCACTTTCAGTACTTTGTCAAACAGGAGTGGTGAAAGTGGACATCCCTGTCTTGTTCCTGTTCTTAGGGGAAATGGTATCAGTTTTTGCTCATTGAGTATGATGTTGGCTGTAGGTTTGTCACATAAGGCTTTAATTATGTTGAGGTATGATCCCTCTATTCCCACTCTGCTGAGAGCTTTTATCAGGAAAGGGTGTTGGATTTTGTCAAATGGCATTTTTATACACCAATAATGAACTCTCAGAAAAAGAAGCTAAAAAAATAATCCCATTTACCATTGCAACAAAAAAAAAATAATATACTTAGGAATAAACTAACCAAGGAGGTAAAAAGCTTGTACTCCAAAAACTACAGAATGTTGAAATAAGAGATTAAAGAAGATATAAAGAAGTTGAAGAATATACCATGTTCATCATTAAAGTGTCGATACTACCCAAAGCTATCTATAGATTCAATGCAATCCACATTAAAATACCAATGGCATATTTCATAGACCTAGAGAAAACCATCTAAAAATTTATTTGGAATAAAAAAAAGACCACAAATAGGGACAGAAAGAAGAACAAAGTTGGAGGAATCACAATACCAGATACCAAGTTATGCTACAAAGCCACTGTACTCAAAACAGCCTGGTACTGGCACAAGAACATGCACATAGATCAATGGAACAGAACAGAGAACCCAGAAATTGACCCAAACCATTATGCCCAATTAATATTTGACAAAGGAGGCAAGAGCATACAATGGAGTCAAGACAGTATCTTCAAAAAGTGGTGCTGGGAAAATTGGATAGATAGATGCAAAAAATAAAACTAGATCAACTACTTACACCATACACAAAAATAAAATAAAAATGGATAAAAGATTTAAATGTAAGACATGAAACCATAAAAATCTTAGAAGAAACCATAGGAATAAAAGGAAGATAAACAATCGAATTAAAAAATGGGCAAAGGATCTAAATAGACACTTCTCAAAAGTGGACATACAGAAGATCAAGAGGCATATATGATAAAATGTTCATCAGAGAGATACAAATCAAAATGACAATGAGGTACAACCTCACAGCTGTCAGAATCACTATCATCAACAAACGACAAGTGTTGGCCAGGATGTGGAGAAAAGGGAACCCTTATATACTCCTCATGGGACTGCACACTGGTTCAGCCTCTGTGGAAAACAGAATGGTGTTTCCTCAAAAATTAAAAATGAACTTCCATTTAGCCCATTAATCCCACTTCTAGGAATATATCTTAAGAAATCAGAAACACCAATAAGAAAGAATATATGCACCCCTATGTTCATAGAAGCACAATTTACAGTAGCTAAGATTTGGAAACAGCCTAAGTCCCCATCAGCAGATGAGTGGATTAAAAAACTGGTATTTCTACCCAATGGAATACTATGTAGCTGTATAAAAGAAAGAACTCTTACCATTTGCAACAGCATGGATGGATGTGGGGAGCATTATGCTAAGAGAAATAAGCTAGATAGAGAAAGACATGTATCACAAGATCTTACTCATATGCGAAATCTAATGAACAACATAAACAGGTGAACAAAAATAGATCCAGAGACATAGAAACATCAAACAGATTGTCAAATCTCAGAGGAGGGGAGGTTGGGTGGGTGAGAAGAGATCAATGAATGAACTTGTATAGGTATATGCATAACCCAGGAACACAGACAATAGGGTAGTGAAGGCCTGGAATGGGCAGTGCAGGAGACTTTTAGAGGTCAATGGGGGAAAACGGGACATATGTAATACTTTAGACAATAAAGATTTTAAAATAAAGATTGCTGTAGTTATTTGGGGTCTATTTTGGTTTCATATAAATTTTTGGAATATTTGTTCTATATCTGTGAAATATGCTGTTGGTACTTTAATTGGGATTGCATTAAATCTGTAGATTGCTTTGGATCATATGGACATTTTAAAGGCGTTATTTTTACCAATCCATGAACATGGTTTATTCTTCCACTTGCTGGTATCTTCTTCTCTCTCTTTTTTCAATGTCCTGTACTTTTCCAAAGTACAAGTATTTTACTTCCTTGCTTTACTTTATTCTTAAGTGTATTAATTTTTTTGTTGCAATGGTAAACAGGATTTCCATAGATCTCTCTCTTAACGTCCTCTATAAATTTTATTTATATATTTAGGAGCTCATATGTTGGGTGCATATATGTTTACCAGGGTTATAGCCTCTTGTTGGATTGATCCCTTTAGTATTATGTAGGAGCTTTTTTTTGTCTCTGGGATGCCTCAGACTGCCTGTCTGATTGCCCCTAACTGCCTCTACCTTGGCCCCTCACCCAGGACCCAGGCTTCCCTCCCTCTGGCCATCCGAAGGCACCCGGGACCCAGGGCAGCACCACCCAGGCAGGCACGTGGGACCCTGGGCAGCACTGCCTGGGCCCTGGCTTTGTCAGGAAGAACATCCAGAAAACGGCCTGTCTATCCAGTCTAATTAGCATATTACCCTTTATTTAGTACTAGTGGCCTGGTGCACGAAATTCGTGCATGGGGAAGGGGGGTGTCCCTCAGCCCAGCCTGCACCTTCTCCAATCTGGGACCCCTCGAAGGATGTCCTACTGCTGGTTTACAGGGATCGGGCCTAAACCGGCAGTCTGACATCCCTCTTGCAATCTGGGACTGCTGGCTCCTAACCGGTCAACTGCCAGCCTGCCTGATTGCCACTAACCATTCTGCCTGCTGGCCTGCTCACCCCCAACTGCCCCCCATGCCAGTGTGCTCACCCGCAACTGCCCCCCTGCCAGCCTACTCACCCCCAACTGCCCCCCTGCTGGCCTGCTTATTCCAAACTGCACCACCCCCGCTGTCCTGATCACCTCCAACTGACCCCCACTGACAGCCTCCTCACCCCCAACTGGCCCCCCTGCTGGTCTGCTCACTCCCAACTGCCCCCCCACCCCCGCCGACATGATCACCCCCAATGGCCCCCTCCACCAGCCTGATCACCCACAACTGCCCTCCCCTCTTGGCCTCTAACTGCCTCTACCTCATCCCTGCCACCATGGCTTTGTCCAGAAGAACGTCTGGAAGGTCTCCTGGAAGGTCTCCCAGTCTAATTAGCATATTACCCTTTTATTAGTATAGATAGAGACCTGGTGCATGGGTGGGGGCTGGCTGGTTTGCCCTGAAGGGTGTCCCGGATCAGGGTGAGGGTTCCCTTGGGGCATGGGGCGGCCTGGGAAAGGGGCCTGTGGTGGTTGGCAGGCTGGCCACATCCCCAATGGGTGAGGGTCCCCGCTGGGGTGGGCATGGCCAGCCTGGGTGAGGGGTTGAGGGCTGTTTGCATGCTGGCCATGCCCCCCAGCAGGGACCCTCACCCCATGGGAGTGTGGCCAGACTGGGTAAGGGGCTGAGGACCATTTTCAGGCTGGCCACACCCCCCGGCGACCCAGGCTCCCAGCCCCTTCTTTTTTTTTTTTTTTTTTTTACTAGCCACTCCTTGAGCGGAGGCCAGGGCCGGCTGGAAGCTTGGCTTCCTCCGTCACCAGGGGCAACCAAACCTCCTGCTCACTCCAGCTCCGTGGCCACCCCCATCTTTGTTGGGTTAATTTGCATACTCACTCCTGATTGGCTGGTGGGCGTAGCAGAGGGACAGTTAATTTGCATGTTTCTCTTTTATTAGTGTAGATAGATAGGTACTTTTTTTTTATAATCCACTCATAAATCAATTTGATAGACATTGATTATTGTTTAAAGTATTATATATGTCTCCTATTTCCCCAGTTGATCCCCGCCCCCGGCCACTCCAACCCCCCAGGACAAGTCCCCACTGCCCCCGTGTCTGTGTCCATTGGTTATGCTAATATACATGCATACAAGTCCTTTGGTTGATCTCTAACCCATCCCCCCCTCCTTCCCCTGCCTTCTCCCTGAAGTTGTATGGTCTGTTCGGTGTTACCTTGTCTCTGGATAATTTTGTTAATCAGTTTATGTTGTTCATTATATCACACATATGTGTGAGATCATGTGATATTTATCTTTCTCCGACTGGCTTATTTCACTTAGCATAATGCTCTCCAGGTCCATCCATACTGTTGCAAATGGTAAAAGTTCCTTCTTTTTCATAGCAGCACTAGAAGCCCAGTGCACAAAATTCATGCACGGGGGGTGGTCCCCTCAGCACAGCCTGTACCCTCTCCAATCTGGAACCCCTCAGGGGATGTCCGACTGCCGGTTTAGCCCCGATCCCCAGGATCAGGTCTAAACCAGCAGTCAGACATCCCTCTCACAATCCTGGACTGCTGGCTCCTAATCACTCACCGGCCTGCCTGCCTGGTCGCCCCTAACTGCGCCCCCCCACCCCCCGCTGGCCTGGTCACCCCAACTACCCCACCGCCAGCCTGGTTGCCCTCAACTGCACCCCCCACAAAAGGCTGGTCACCCCTATCTGCCCCCCCCCCCGCCAGCATGGTTGCCTCTTACTGTCCCCCTCTGCCAGCCTGGTTGCCCCTAACTGCCCCCCTGCTGGTCTGTTCACCTCCAATTGCCCCCCCTGCCAGCCTGGTCGCCCATCATGGACCCCCCACTATCCTGGTTGCACCATGCAGCCTGCTGTTCAGTTGTTTGGTCGTCCCTCACTAACCCTCCTGCTGGCCTGGTCACCCCACGCAGCCTGCTTGTTCAGTCATTTGGTCATCCCTCACTAACCCTCCTGCTGGCCTGGTCACCCCATGCAACCTGCTTGTTCAGTTGTTTGGTAGTCCCTCACTAACCCCATGGCCGACCTGGTCATAGGCAGCCATCTTGTGAGGATGTGAGGGTTAATTTGCATATTACCTCTTTATTATATAGGATAGTATTCCATTGTGTAGATGTATTACAGTTTTTTAATCCATTCATCTGCTGATGGGCACTTAGGCTGTTTCCAAATCTTAGCTATTGTAAAGTGTGCTGCTATGAACTTAGGAGTGCATATATCCTTTCTGATTGGTGTTTCTGGTTTCTTGGGATATATTCCTAGTAGTGCGATTACTGGATCAAATGGAAGTTCCATTTTTAACTTTTTGGGGAAACTCAATACTGTTTCCCATAGTGGCTGCA
Organism: Plecotus auritus; assembly: GCF_963455305.1. Lineage (NCBI taxonomy): Eukaryota > Metazoa > Chordata > Mammalia > Chiroptera > Vespertilionidae > Plecotus > Plecotus auritus. Next base: position 112,625,259 of record NC_137775.1, on the reverse strand, counting down.
CCAGTCTGCATTCCCAAGGGCAGTGCATGAGGGTTCCCTTTTCTCCACATCCTCGCCAGCACTTGTGGTTTGTTGATTTGTTGATGATAGCCATTCTGACAGGTGTGAGATGATACCTCATTGTTGTTTTGATTTGCATCTCTTGGATGATTAGTGACTTTGAGCATGTTTTCATATGTCTCTCAGCCTTCTGTATGTCCTCTTTAGAAAAGTGTCTATTTAGGTCCATTTCCCATTTTTTGATTGGATGGTTTATCTTCCTTTTGTTAAGTTGTATGAGTTCCCTGTAAATGTTGGAGATTAAACCCTTTTCTGAGCTAGCATTGGCAAATAATTTCTCCCATTCAGTGGGCTTTCTTGTTGCTTTGTTGATGGTTTCTTTTGCTGTGCAGAAGCTTTTTATTTTGATGTAGTCCTGTTTGTTTATTTTCTCCATTGCCCCAGGAGCTGTATCTGTGAAGATATTGCCACGACATATGTCTGATATTTTGCTGCCTATGGAGTCTTCTAAGATTTTTATGGTTTCCCGTCTTACATTTAATTCCTTTAACCATTTTGAGTTTATTTTTGTGTATGGTGTAAGTTGATGATCTAGTTTCATTTTTTTTTTTTTTTGCATGTAGCTGACCAATTTACCCAGCACCACCTATTGAAGAGACTGTCTTAACTCCATTGTATGATCTTGCCTCTTTTGTCAAATATTAATTGAGCATAATGGTGTGGGTCTATTTCTGGGTTTTCTATTATGTTCCATTGGTCTATATGTCTGTTCTTGTGCCAGTATCAGGCAGTTTTAAGAACCATGGCATTGTAAATTGATATCTGGTATTGTGATTCCTCCAACTTTGTTCTTCTTTCTCAGGATTGCTGTGGCTATTCAGGGCCTTTTTTATTCCAGATGAATTTTTTGAGAGTTTGTTCTAGGTCTGTGAAATATGCTATTGGTATTTTAATGGGGATTGCATAGAATCTATAAATTGCTTTAGGTAGTATGGACATTTTAATTATGTTGATTTTACCAATCCATGAACATGGTATGTTCTTCCATTTGTTTATGTCTTCCTCCATCTCTTTTTTCAATGTCCTGTAGTTTTTCCGAGCACAGGTCTTTTACCTCCTTAGTTAAGTTTGTTTCTAGGTATCTTAATTTTTTTGGTGCAATGGTAAAGAGGATTTTTTTTTTTTAGCTTCTCTTTCAGTGAATTCATTGTTGGAGTATAAAAAAGACATAGATTTCTGGGTGTTAATTTTGTATCTTGCTACATTGTTTAATTCATTTATTAAGTCTAGTAGCTTTTTGATGGAGTCTTTGGAGTTTTCTATGTATAGTATCATGTCATCTGGAATAAAGATAGTTTTACTTCTTCCTTTTCAATTTGGATGCCCTTTATTTCTTCTTCTAGTCTTCTTGCTATGGCTAGTACTTCCAGTACTATGTGGAACAGGAGTGGTGAAAGTGGGCATCCCTGTCTTGTTCCCATTCTTATAGGAAGTGGTTTTAGTTTTTCCCATTGCATATGATGTTGGCTGTAGGTTTGTCATATAAGGCTTTTATTATGTTGAAGTATGTATGATCCCTCTATTCCCACTCTGCTGAGAGTTTTTATCAGGAAAGGGTGTTGGATTTTGTCAAATGCTTTTTCTGCATTGATTGATATGATTATGTGATTTTTGTCTCTCACTTTTTTATGTGATGTATCACATTTATTGATTTGTGGATATTGTACCATCCTTGCAACCCCAGAATAAATCCCACTTGGTCATGTTGTAATCTTTCTAATGTAATGCTAGCTCTGCTTTGCTAAAATTCCATTGAGTATTTTAGCATCTATGTTCATCAGTTAGGTATATTGGCCTGTAGTTCTCTTTCTTTGTAGTATCTTTATCTTGTTTTGGAATTAGGGTAATTCTGGCCTCATAGAAAGAGCTTGGAAGTGTTACTCACTCTTGAAAATTTTGGAATAGCTTGAGGATGATAGGAATTAGTTCTTTGAATGTTTGGTGGCACTCCAAAGTCATCTGGGCTTTTTTTTTTTTTTTTTTGCTGGAAGATTTTTGATAACTGCTTCAATTTCTTTAGTAGTTATCAGCATATTCAGGTTTATTTATTCTTCCTGATTGCATTTGGGAAGCTTGTATTTTTCTAAGAATACGTCTATTTCATCTAGGTTGTCTAGTTTGTTGGAATGATGGAGTTGTTCATAGTATTTTTTCATAATCCTTGTATTTCTGTGGGGTCGGTTGTTATTTCACCTCTTTCATTTCTGATTTTGTTTTTTGGGGGCCTCTCTCTTTGCTTCTTGGTGAGCCTTGCTAGAGGTTCATCAATCTTGTATATCCTTTCAACTAACCAGCTCTTGGTTTTATTGATCTTTTGTATTGTTGTTTTTTTTCTCTATGTCATTTATTTCCCCTCTAATATTTATTATTTCCTTCCCTCTGCTTACTCTGGGCTTTGCTTGTTGCTCTCTTTCTAACTCTTTGAGTTGTAGGGTTAGATAGTTTATTACCATTTTTTTCTTGTTTTTTTGAGGTAGGACTGTAGAGCTATGAATGTCCCTCTCAGGACTGCTTTCACTGTGTCCCATAGATTTTGGATTGTTGTGTTTTTAATGTCCTTTGGTACCAGAATGCTTTTTATTTCTTCTTTGATCTCTTTGGTAACCCAAACATTGTTTAATAGCATGCTATTTTTCTTCCAAGTGTTTGATTTTTTTCATTGTTTTTATTGTAGTTTATTTCTAATTTTATGGCATAATGATCTCAGAATATGCTTGATATGATTTCTATCTTTTTGAATTTGAAGAGACTTTGTCTATGGCCCAATATGTATTTTATCTTTGAAAATGTCCCATGTGCCCTTGAGAAGTATGTGTATTCTGTAGCTTTGGGGTGAGATGTTCTGAAGATGTCAATTAGTTCCATCTGAGCTAGTGAGTCATTTAGGATTGCTGTTCATTTGCTAATTTTTTGTCTAGAGGATTTATCCAGCGGTGTCAATGGGGTATTAAAGTCCCCTACTGTGACTGTTTTGCTGTTGATCTCTCCCTTGATATCTTCCAGAAGTTTTTTTTTTTTTTTTAATGTATTTGGGTGCTCCTGTATTGGGAGCATATACTGTATCTTTATCAGAGTGATATCCTCTTGTTGAATTGCTCCCTTTAGTATTATGAATTGGCCTTCCTTATCTCTTGTTATGGCCTTTACTTTGAGGTCTAATTTGTCAGATATAAGTATTGCTACCTCAGCTTTTTTTTTTTTTTCTTTTCCATTCATCTGAAAAAATTTTTTCCATCCCTTCACTATTATGTTCTGTGTGAGTCCTTTGTTCTGAGGTAGGTCTCTTGTAGACAGCAGATTTATGGGTCATGTTTTGTTATCTATTCAGCTACCCTATGTCTTTTGATCAGAGCATTTAATCCATTTATGTTTAAGGTTATTATTGATAGGTAGTTGTTTGTTGTCATTTTTATTCTTTATGCTTGTGTCACTTCTTCCCTTCCTATTTCTTCTTTTTATAGCAGTCACTTTAGCATTTCTTGCATTGCTGTTTTGGTGGTAATAAACTCCCTTAGCCCTTTTTTTGTCTGTGAACCTCCAGATTTCACTTTCAATTTTGAATGATTGCCTTGCTGGGTATAGTATTCTTGGATTCAGTCCCTTGCTTCTCATCACTTTGTATATTTCATTCCATTCCCTTCTGGTCTAATGTGTTTCTGTTGAGAAATCAGTTGATAGTTTAATGGGAGATCCCTTATAGGTAACTTTCTGTTTTTCTCTGGCGGCCTTTAAGATTCTTACTTTGTGGTTGATATTTGCCAGTTTAACTATGCTGTGTCTTGGTGTCAGTCTTTTTGGGGTCATCTTGTTTGGGACTCTGTGAGCTTCTTGGACTTGTGTGAGTTTTTTCTCATTATTAGGGAATTTTTCTGTCATTATTTCTTCAAGCAGGTTTTCTATTCCTTGCTCAGTTTCCTCTCCTTCTAGCATCCCTATTATGTAGATGTTGTTTCATTTTTTGTTGTCCCAAAGCTCCCTTGGGCTCTCCTCCTGCTTTTTAAGTTTTTTTGTGTTGTTTTTTTTCCAGTTTCTGCTCTGCTTGGGTGTTTTCTCCTACCTTGTCTTCTAGCCTGCTGATGTGGTCCTCAGCTTCTTCTAGTCTACTGTTGATGCCTTCTATCATGTTCTTTATTGCAGTGATGTCATTCTTCATTTCCTCCTGGTTCTTCTTCATTTCCTCTTGGTTCTTACGTGTTGTTGAGTTTGTCTTCCATCCTTTTCAGCATCCTTATGCCCATTGCTCTAAATTATTCCTCTGACAAAGTGCTTGCCTCCATTTTGTTTACTTCCTTTTCTGGTAATTCCTCCTTTTCTTTCATATGAGGGCTGTTTCTTTGACCCCTCCATTTTTTCTCCTCCTGGGGTGTCTGGTTATGTGGCTCACTCTGTACCACATTGACCAAAAGGCACAAAATACAACCTGACAAGAGATGACACAGAGGGAACAAAACACAAATGTATTCATGACACTGATAACCCCAAATAAAGGTGATCACCAGAAAAAAGAGAATTGGCGGGGGGGGGGGGGAGCATGAAGAGCACAAAAATGATATTGAGAAAAGGAAAAACAGTAAGAGAGAAAAGAAAAAGAAGAAAAAAGAAAGGGAAAATAGGTATATGGGGAGAAAACTAAAAAACAACAACAAATAAACCAAAAAATGCAAACAACAAACACCCAGAAAAAAAGGGGGGGAACTGAATCTGAAGAGGCAGAGCTTATTTCCAGAAGATAAGGTAAAGGAATTGAATAAATGGGGGAATGACCACAGTTCAGTGTAGAGTAGGTAGAAAGAGAATGAGTGTATAAGAAGAAAAGTAAAAAAATATTCAATACAAAAATATATATATTAATAAATATATATGTAAAAATTTCCCCTTTCTTTAATCTATCTATCTATATATTCATCTATTTTTGGAAAAGGAGAGTAGAGTAGAGAGCAAATAGGCTTGAGTTTGGTGAGGGAAACTAATTAAGCTACTAGTAGAAGAAGAGAGCAAGTGAGGAGAGGAAAAACAAAAGCATAAAACAAAAACAACAAACAAACAAACAAACAAACAAACAAAAATTGGCTAGCGAAGACAGAGAAAAGAGAAGGTTTCATGGACTTGGAGCAGGAGAGAAGAAATTAGATATATGAGTAAGCCAACAGAGACTACTATAATAGTAATGCATCAATAAAGCAGGTAGAGAAAATTAATTTTTAACAAGTATTAAAAAGAAAGGAGAGAGAAAAACTAAAGCAGAAACATGAGAAGAAGAACACAATGAAAAAGGTAGAAGTGAGGAAGAAAAGGTTGGCAAAAAGGAAAAAATGAGATAAAGTAAAATAATGGTAAAATTAAAAATAGAATATAGAACACTAATCCAAAAAAAATAAGGTTAAAAAAATAATAATAAATGAAATAAAGAAAAAATAATTTTAATTTCTTAAGTAAAAGATAAAAAATAAAAAATGAAGTAGTGCCCTAACTGGTTTGGCTCAGTGGATAGAGTGTTGGCCTGTGGACTGAAGGGTCCCAAGTTCGATTCCAGTCAAGGGCATGTACCTTGGTTGCGGGCACATCCCCAGTAAGAGGTGTGCAAAAGGCAGCTGATCAATGTTTCTCTCTCATCGATGTTTCTAACTCTCTATCCCTCCCCCTTCCTCTCTGTAAAAAATCAATGAAATATATTTTTTTAAATTAGTGAAGTAGTGAAGTGTCGTTCACTTCAGCTGAGTTTTAATGTCCCTTCGGGGCTGGTTTAAGACCCCTCTCTACTGTTCTGTCTGCCACGTCTCAGTTTCCTGTTAGGTAGTCAGCATCGTGTTGAAGTTCCCAGTGATCCACCACTCCTCTGTGTCAGATTCTACAGCCTTGGTTTCAGGCAAGTGGGATCAGTCTGTCCGCTTTGTTTGTCTGCCTGCTTTCAGTAGTATTTACATAAGCATCTATTTCTGACATGGCCTCTAAGTGGCGGTGTTGCCGTATTAGTTTCCATGACCAAACAGCCCCTCAACACCATCCCCAAAGGCTCCCTGAGAGTATTCAGAATCCTTGTTTTCCTGCAGAGCTCAAGGTTGGGTGCAGGTGTGCTGGTAGAAGGGGTTGGCTCTTCAGGAGAAAAATGACTGTTCAAGGTTGGAGGGACCGGATTTTCCCAGAGCTGGCTTCCTGGTTGCCTCTCCCTATTTTGCTCCCCAGCTTCCACAAATCCACCTTCTCCTGCACCACAGCCTCAGTGAATGTTTATAATTGAAAGATCCTATGTACTGGGTTTAGCAAGTAAAAACAAAGAAATTATAAAGACAGAGCAACTGTGCCACTGAGCATCTCTCTCCCCCCAGCACTGTGCAGCCAGTGCAGAACTTCAGGCTCCTTTCTGGGTGCAGCCTCCCACAGCTGTGGAATTAGATCTAGTGTCCCCAGCTGCCAGCAGCCCTGTGGATCCCCTTCAACAGTTGAGTGTTACACATGTCCCCAAGGGATGCAGACTTGGTGCAGAGAAGTTTCCTTCTGAACCTCTATTCCCAGTTGTGCACATCTCTCTCTCCAGCTCAGATCCCTGATCCTACTGTTCTCCAGGCATCCTCTGTTTTTTCCAGCCATGGATTGTCTCACCAGCTGTGTTTAATTCACCAATTCCGGGTGGGTGTTATTCAATTCAGCTGTTTCTTCTATCTGCTTCATGAGAAGGCGCAGGACACGTCTTCCTATTCAGCCGCCATTTTGTCTCTCCCCGGACAAATTTTTAGGAGCCCACGGCCAGGGAGGCTGGAGTGTTGGTGTTCATGGGTTCACAACTGAGGCAGCAGGACCCTGGCCGGTGTGGCTGTAGGGTCCCGGGTAGTATCCAAGGTCTCCCCAGGAGGAGGTGAGGCTGGGCTCCCAGTCACAGCCACTTTCCCCTTCAAGATGGTGCAGTCTCTGTGGCAGAGCTAGCCACCCTGGGAGAGATTGCAGCAGTAGTAGAGGATGCCTGGCTAGGGGAGCCTGGTCCGCCAGCCCCCAACAGTCCTGTGGAATATAACTGTCCTTCACTCATACACACACACACACACATTCACACGTGTGCACCCCACATGTCCATGCACTCCCCTTCCGCTCCCTCACTCACTCACACTCCCCTCCTCACTGCCATCCTGTTGGCCACCATCTTCCATTCAATAGGTACTTATTTATTACCATTTTTATTCTTTATGCCTATGTTTCCCTCTCTGTTTTTTTCTTATTACAGTAGTCCCTTTAGCATTTCTTGCAATGCTGGTGATAAACTCCTTAATCATTTTATATTTTGTCTGGAAAGCTCTTTATTTCACCATCTATTTTGAATGATAGCCTTGCTGGATGTATTAATCTTGGTTTCAGATCCTTGCTTTTCATTACCTTGACTGCTTTATGCCATTCCCTTCGGGCCTGTAGGGTTTCTGATGAAAGTCAGCTGACAGCCTATGGGAGCTCCTTTGTTGGTAACAAATTGCTTTTCTCTTACTGCCTTAAGAGTCTCTCTTTGTCTTTAATTTTTGGCATTTTAATTATGATGTATCTGGGCATGGGCCTGTTTGGGTGTTTCTTGCTTGGGACTCTCAGTGCCTTATGAACTTGTGTGACATTTTCCCTCACCAGGTTAGGGAAGTTTTCTGCCATTATTTCTTAAAACATGTCCTTCATCCCTTGTACACTTTCTTCCCCTGCTGGCACACCAATTATGCAAGTATTGTTATATTTCATGTTGTTCCACAGCTCTCTTAAGCTGTCCTCCTATTTTTTTAAATTGTTTTTTCATTTTGGTTCTCTGTTGAGTGATTTTTTTTTTTTTCTTCCCTGTCTTTTAATTCACTGATTTGATCCTTGGCTTTTCCTAATTTGTGATGTATTCTTTCCAATGTGTTATTTATTAGTGCTATGTCATTCTTTATTTCTAACTGGTATTTTTTCATAGTTACTATATCTTTTTCACACTGTTGAGCATCTTTGCCATTATTATTCTGAACTCTATGTCTGATAAATTTATTATCTCCATTTTGTTTAGCTCCACTTCTTGAGAATTCTCTTGTTCTGTCATTTGGGGGTTGTTTTTTGTTTCCCAGTTTTGGCTGCCTGTTTGGTTTTGTGTCTATGTATTAGGTAGATCTGCTATGACTCCCAATATCTACTGCAGGACAATGTCAGACATTGTTTCTGACTGCCACTGGTGCTATCAGCAATCCACAGTTTGTGGCTTCCTCTGCTGGGGCCGGGTGGCTTTGCAAAGGACCAAGATGTGCATCCAGGTCTGCTTTTTTTAGCCCCATGCCCAGAAGGAGATCAGGCAAAAACATAAAGCCTCCATAGACCCACCCCTGCCTGCAGTCCCATTGACAGTCAGTTTTGATTACCCTCAGGGTATTGAGAGGTCTTTCAACAGGGTGGGCTACTGCGTTCCCCCCGCCCCCGCCCTGGGGCAAAAACTGCCTGGATAGTAAAGGTTCGGCAGAGAATGATTTCCTTTGTAGTGTGAGGGAATTACTCAACACAGGAAACAGTTGTGGCTGCCCTATGAGCTCCAACCCCAGAGTCCCCAAACCTGGCTTCTGCTCACACATCTCTAGTCCACTCTGCTCCTCCCCTGTCGGAGCCCAAAGTGACTGGTTACACACAAAATTTTGTGGGAGTGTGCCTGCATTTCCAGCCATCTCTCACTGGCAGACAGTAATCCTGCTGCTTTTTGAAGCCAGCTACTATGTGGGCACCTTTCTCAGTTTTGGTGCTCTGGGCTGAGAAGTCAAGCTTGGGATTTAGATCCCAGAGTTCTCAGTGGGAGCCCCCCAGAGCTGAGATTTCCCTTTGGAACTTCAGCTGCTATCTGGGTGCCTGTCCAGCCTTTTCATGCCTCCGCACTTCCTACCAGTCTCTATGTGGTCTCTACTTTCTATCCTTGGTTATGAGGATACTTTTCATTTATTGTTCAGTTAATTTTTCTGGATGGTTTTTCTGTTTTTTAGTTGTATTTCCAGTTTGGTCCTGGGAGAGTGTTGGTGTAGTTCCCACTTACTCCACCACCATTTTTAATCTCCTGTTATTATTTAACTAGTAGCTCTGAGCACGAATCCGGGCGCCAGTAGCTTGCCAGTAGCTCACTGCCACCCTCCAGTAGCTCTCTCTGCCCGCTGCCCTGCCCTCCTATAGCTCCCCCTGTCCCTATCCCTTCACCCCTCCTCATAGCTTGCTGCCCTGCCCCTTCCTGTAGCTCTCCACCACCCGCTTGTAGCTCACTGCCCCACTCTCCTGCTGGTCCGTGATCTTGTCATTACTCGGTCGGTTGTTACACTTCACAGCATAATGACCATTTACATCTTTATTATATAGGATATTACTGCTTCCATACTCATTGTCCTAGTGTCATACCAGCAACATACAGATTTTACACCGCTTTTGTTTTTTGATGCTTATTTTATTTTAATGTTGGGAATTGTGTCACTGAAGATAACTAGGCAAGATCTAAGAACCAGTGCTAAATTAAATTATTAGGTAAAGTGTAAGTTAAGCAAATAATGAAAGATGATGGTTGGCAGTAAGGGGCAACCATTGTTAAAATTTACCAGTGCTAGGATTATATTCTGAGGCAAAAACTGCAAATTTGTGATTCTGCCAATGGAAAGAAAATAATATATAGCCCTAACCGGTTTGGCTCAGTGGATAGAGCGTCAGCCTGCGGACTGAAGGGTCCCAGGTTCGATTCCAGTCAAGGGCATGTACCTTGGTTGCGGGCACATCCCCAGGAGGGAGTGTGCAGGAGGCAGCTGATCGATGTGTCTCTCTCATCGATGTTTCTAACTCTCTATCCCTCTCCCTTCCTCTCTGTAAAAAATCAATAAAATATATTTAAAAAAAAAAAGAAAATAATATGTAGCATATGATTATTCTTAGAATGGGTAACTTATGGCATTGACTGACTGCCATGTTCCCTCATTTTATCTCAAAAACATTAAACTCTTAAGCAGTATTTTGAGAAAATATAACTACCTTCTGATGATTCCATAAAATAATATTAGAGAAAAAAACACAGAAAATGTTATAAAAATTACATTTGCTTGATACTGTCCTCAGCATCACTCTAAGGCAGAAAACTAAATTATAGAGAATCCAGTTGACCTACCTCTGTTCTCAGTAGTAGCATTTAGGATTCAAACCCAGGTCTTTGGAATCCACAGGGTGATGCTTCTGCTTGTTTTATCTGAACATTTAATTGTCTGTGTGCCACTGAGAAAAAATAAATTGTATTAGAAGGTTAAAATAAAGTCCTTTGAATACTTGCCTGATATTTGATTATAGTATTAAGTGTATGATAATTTTTTCAGGTAAATTCCTATTGCAAAAATATCATCACAAGGAAGATTCTTGACTAAGTAATCTATTTCCTTGATACATAAAACAGCTACATTTATCTAATTATATTCAATTTTGCATAACATTTAAGTGCTTTCTCTGATGCAACTTTCTCAGTTACCACAAAAAATAAGCATCATTGCATATCATACATATTGGATATAGGAACCTAAAGAGACACAACTGCAGCTGAATTCTTAATTTTTTTTCTAAAAAATCATGTCATCTTATTATTCTTTTGTCTCAGTAATCCCTCTTCAGACATGTCAAACACCTCATGGAAATTCATCTAAATTCCTAAGTTTTAACCAAAACATAATCCCACAAAGAATCCTAAGAGCTATGATTAATAAAAAGCAGAGGACTAATTGCAATGTCTCTTTTTCCATACTATCTTCACAATATGTATTACATCCCAGTTGACTTCAAAGGTCCTGTATGCCAGCTCCATTTATCCTCTGAATTCTACACAATAGGCATTCCAGAAAACACTCAAAGGGATTAGAATTTTATTTTAACTATTTGTATATTACAAAAAAAGTCTTACATACAAATCAATCACATATATTTTTAATAAAAGGTTAACCTCTGAAAATAGTGGACATATTTGAGGATTCTTATTTCTTTTTTTTAAAACATCTTACCCATTTTTTTTTTACAAAAATTGTTTTGCGTCTGATTGTGATAGGGGAAGAGCACATAATAGTAATAGAATCACAGTTGTTTAATAATTATTCACCTTACTAACTACAGATAATAGGTTTCCTACAGACCATGGGAAACTAGAGGATGCAGTGTGAAAAGTAAAACAAGAGTTGTAAAGATAAATCACCCTTGAAGTCCAAATGGCTCTATCACTCAGAAAGAAGATACATTTGAGAGCAGACCAAGGACAGGACATGCCTGAAGGGAAACAAATGGCTGGGAGTTAATGTTTATGAGGACAATGATAGAAAGCAGTTCCTGGGAACTCATGCAGTTGTTACAATGGTTGTTGGATTTTTTTCTTTTTTTTTTAACCTTACATAATTGCTGGCTTAAATGCAGGTTGTTCAGGGTGGTTTTTTTCAAGGTATTATGCCTGTCACTTTTTTGGATCTCTGGCCATCTGAATAATAAAAAGCACCACAAAGATTCAATCTGGTCTCTAGTTAGTTGACTCTAGTAGATTTCTGGATGTTAATTTTATATCTGGCCATGTTGATGAATTAATTTATTAAATTTAGCAGTTTTTTTATGGAGTTTTTAGGGTTTTCTATGTACAACATCATGTCATTTGCGAATAATGACAGTTTTACTTCCTCTTTTCCAATTTGGATGTATTTTATTTCTTTTCCTTGTCTGATCACTATGGCTAGCACTTCCAGTACTTTGTCAAACAGGAGTGGTGAAAGTGGACATCCCTGTCTTGTTCCTGTTCTTAGGGGAAATGGTATTAGTTTTTGCCCATTGAGTATGATGTTGGCTGTAGATTTGTCATATAAGGCTTTTATTATGTTGAGGTATGATCTTTCTATTCCCACTTTGCTGAGAGTTTTTATCAAAAAAGGGTGTTGAATTTTGTCAAATGCCTTTTCTTCATCAATTGATATGATCATGTGACTTTCATCTTGCAATCTGTTAATGTGCTGTATCATACTTATTGATTTGCAGATATTGTACCAACCTTGAACCCCCAGAATAAATAGTACTTGGTCTTGGTGTATGATCTTTTTACTATTTTGCTGAATATGATTTGCCAAAATTTTGTTGAGAATTTTAGCATCTATGTTCATCAGGTATATTGGCCTGTAATTCTCTTTCTTTGTAGCGTCTTTATCTGGCTTTTGGATTAGGATAATGCTGGCCTCATAGAAAGAGCTTGGAAGTGTTCCTTCCTCTTGAATTTTTTGGAATAGATTGAGGATGACAGGTATTAGTTATTCTTTGGATGTTTGCTAAAATTCCCCTGTGAAGCTGTCCAGCACACCAGGGCTTTTGTTTGCCGGAAGTTTTTTATTTTTATTTTTTTACTGCTTCAATTTCATTAGTAGTTATCAGAGTATTCAGGTTTTCTGATTCTTCCTGCTTGAGTTTTTGAAGATTGTATTTTTCTAGGAATATGTCCATTTCATCAAGGTTGTCCACTTGGTTGGAATAGAGTTATTCATAATGTGCTGTTTGTTGTTTTTTTATGATCCTTTGAATTTCTGTAGGGTCAGTTGTTATTTCACCTCTTTCATTTCTGATTTTGTTTATTTGGTTCCTCTCTCTTTGTTCCTGGGTGAGTCTGGCTAGAGGTTCACCAATCTTGTATATCCTTTCAAAGAACCAGCTCTTGTTTTTATTGATCTTTTGTATTTTTTTTTTATCTCTAAGTCATTTATTTCCCCTCTGATCTTTATTACTTCCTTCATTCTACTTACTCTTGGCTTTTCCTGCTGCTCTCTTTGTAATTCTTCAAGTTGTATGCATATACATGCATAACCTATGGATACAGACAATAGTCTTATTCTCAATAATATTTTAACTGTATCTTAAATAAAAAAATATTTTTCAAATGAAAAAATTGAATTTTCTTACACTTAGGTAAAGGCCAAATAAAATTTTATAAAATATTGATATTTTTATTTTCTATATTATACAGTCTAAATAAAAGCGGTGTACTTGCTCTGCAAATGTAACTTCAACAGAAGACCCCTGGCTTAACATAAAATTAAATATTATGGGTTAAGAGAAAGGAGACTCTTGTGAATGAGGAATGATTATTTATTTATATATTATATTTTCAGAAATGTATTTTGTGAACTTTCCTTAGATGCTATATAATTAAAAATAATGAGTCTGCAAATTATTCCTTATAAACTTAAACTATCTATTAGACAGGTAGTGATTATTGTAAATATAATTTCAATAATAAATATTTGTGCCAAAATAGATTCTATTTTACCTATAGTCTATCAATAAACTTCCTTATACATATACTTGGTCCAATATTTCTACTCATGAAATGCAAGCAAGTTTCTATCTATGCTACCACTATAACTGCATAGATGGGACCCCACTATAACAATTACTCCTAATCCTATATAATAAAAGGCGAGCTTAATGACTGGAATGACCAGAGACCTGAACCACCACGGCCCCAAGCAAGCGGTTAGGGGCATCAGGTAGGCAGGCAGAGTGGTTAGGGGGGATCAGGCAGGCATACCAGTGATTAGGGGTGATCAGATAGGCAGGCCAGTGGTTAGGGGTGATCAGGTAGGCAGACGACCCTTCCCCAGGCTGGCTCCGCCCCCCAGCAAAGAAAGAGGGAGGCCCAGGCCACCTGCGTCAACTCTGTGGCAGGTGTGCGGCCGGCCAGCGATTGCCCCACAGAGGGAGGCTCAGACCAGCCAAGCCATCACACCCCACGCCTGTCACCTGCAGAGGGAAGCCACTGGTGGCAGGGGAGGGGGGGAGCAGTGCTGCACAGATGGCAAGCAGTGGCAGCAGCCGGGATGGGGCCAGCTGCCTGCAGCCTGGGGAAGGAAAGCCCCAATAGGCCCTGATCTCAGGCCAGGCCTAGGGACCCTACCTGCGGGGTCTCAGATTATGAGAGGCTGCAGGCCAGGCTGAAGGACTCCCCAAGTGCACAAACTATTGTGCACTGGGCCTCTAGTTTTAGTATAAAATATTTGAATTCCATCATTTGAAAATTAGTTTTAACACTGGTTGGTGATTACAACTCTTCTTCTATGCTAAAATGTGTGTCCCACTGAAAGCTAAACATTTTTGTAGTATGCCTATGTGTTTCTTGATAGTAGGGAGTATGTTGTTTTCATTTTTGGTAACACCTGGCACAAGTCTTAGCATGTAATAGGTACTTTATAGTATTTCTAAACTAATGGAACAGGGTTTGTTTTACATTTATTGAGTATTATCCATAAACTCTCAAGTTTTCTGGTTGTTTCTGTGTATTTTGTGATGATGTAAAAATATGTCTAGTTTAGAAGGTAACCACCTGCTTTGCATTTTTTAAACTGAACCACTCCTAAACATATTTTAACAAATATTCCTTTCTTTTAGATTCAGCTTTAATGTTATCTATTCTGGGAAGCATATTTAAATCAGAATCTATCATTCCCTTCTAGCAACTCAGCACGAGTGTAATTGGATCTACATTTTTTTAAATTTAATAAATCTTTAGAGTTCAGATTATTACAATTGTTCCTCTTTTTTCCCCCCCATAGCTCTCCTCCACCCAGTTCCCACCCCACCCTCTGCCCTTACCTACCCCCACTGTCCTCATCCAAAGGTGTACGATTTTTGTCCAGTCTCTTCCCGCACCCCTCACACCCCTTTCCCCATGAGAATTGTCAGTCCACTCCCTTTCTATGCCCCTGATTCTATTATAGTCACCAATTTATTCTGTTCATCAGATTTTTAATTCACTTGATTTTTAGATTCACTTGTTGATAGATATGTATTTGTTGTTCATAATTTTTATCTTTACCTTTTTCTTCTTCTTCCTCTTCTTAAAGAATACCTTTCAGCATTTCATATAATACTGGTTTGGTGGTGATGAACTCCTTTAGCTTTTTCTTATCTGTGAAGCTCTTTATCTGCCCTTCAATTCTGAATGATAGCTTTGCTGGAAAGAGTAATCTTGGTTGTAGGTTCTTGCTATTCATCACTTTGAATATTTCTTGCCACTCCCGTCTGCCTGCATAGTTTCTTCGGAGAAATCAGCTGACAATCGTATGGGTGCTCCCTTGTAGGTAACTAACTGTTTTTCTCTTGCTGCTTTTAATATTCTCTCTTTGTCTTTTGCTCTTGCATTTTAATTATGATGTGTCTTGGTATGGTCCTCTTTGGATTCCTTTTGTTTGGGGTTCTGTGTGCTTCCTGGACTTGAAATTTTATTTCTTTCACCAGGTGAAGGAAGTTTTCTGTCATTATTTCTTCAAATAGGTTTTCAGTATCTTGCTCTCTCTCTTCTTCTGGTACCCCCATAATTCTGATGTTGGTACACTTGAAGTTGTCCCAGAGGCTCCTTACACTATCTTCAAATTTTTGGATTCTTTTTTCTTTTTGCTTTTCCGGTTGAGTGTTTTTTGCTTCTTTGTATTTCAAATCTTTGACTTGATTCTTGCATTCCTCTAGTCTGCTGTTAGGTCTCTGTATAATATTTTTTATTTCAGTCAGTGTATGTTTAATTTCTAGTTGGTCCTTTTTCATATCTTCAAGGGTCTCTCTAAATTTATCAGCCTTTTCTAGGAAATTCTTGAAAAAGCTTATAACCATGGTTTTGAACTCTTTATCCAGTCGTTTGCTTTCCTCCATTTCTTTCATTTGTGATCTGTTTCTTTTTCTCCTCATTTTGGCTGCTTCCCTGAGTTGGTAGAGTAGCTTTGTGTGCTAGGTGTCCTATATGGCCCAGTGGCTCAGCCTCCCCAGTTACCTGAGGTGGACACTCTTGGTGCACTCCTTTGTGGACTGTGTGTACAACCTTGTTGTAGTTAAGTCTTGATTGTTGTTGGTATCACTGGGAGGAATTGACCTCCAGGCCAATTGGCTGTGAAGATCAGCTGTGTCTACTCTGGGAGAACTTCTGTGCTGGAGACACCCTTATGAGACAAGACTTGCAAAATTGCAAAAGCCTCTGTGCTCAGCTTGGATGGGGCGGAGTCTCAGGGAGGGGCAGACAGCCTTGGCTTCCCATCAGCCCTGCCCTATGAGGCCCCTGGGTCTCAGTGTCCCTCGGTAATCACTATAAGCACCTCTGAGAGAAAGCCGCTCTCGAGTTTCACCCACTGCCAGACAGTCCAGTTTCTCCCCGAATGAGTTTGGGTTCCCAGAAACTTGCCTGGAATTGGAGTTCAGCGCAGTCGGGAGCTTCCATCTCCCTCCCGCTTTAGAAAGCCAGCAGCGCACTCAGCCGCCCGTCCTCTCCGTGCTCTCGCCCATCTCCATACCTCAGCCTTTTGCAGCTCCTCTGATTCTCAATGTGCTTTTCTCTTTCCTTCTGGTTGTAGAATTTCCACTCAACCAGCTTTCCTGTGGTTCTGGATGGTGTCCGTTTTGTCTATTAGTTGTAGTTTTGATATTGTTGTGCGAGGCAGCAGATTAGGTGTTTACCTATGTTGCCATATTGGCCAGGCTGAAGGACTCCCCAAGTGCACAAACTATTACATTTTGAACATTATTAATATGGCTTATGAGCTACATATTTAATTGAAAATTAGACTTTACAAATTTCACTACATCTACCTTTAGCATTGACTTAGGAGCCTAGTCCATATATTTTTCCAGAAGCTTTCTAGAGAAGAAGAGGATGGAGAAAAAGCCTTTTTCTTTTTATTCCTGGAGAAATGTGGCAAGAAAAAAGAGGTAAGAGAATATGATGAACAACTATATTCTTTCTATGAATAAAGATATCACTGGGAGCAGACTGAGGCCTTGACCCCATCCCCATTGGGACTCTGGGTGGAAGCCCCTCACACTTTTCCTTTTACTACTCTGGCTGGGGCTTAGCCATCACAGAGATTATTTAAAGGAACAACCCGAAACTTTATTTTTCAAAACGCTTTCCTGTGTATTATAGGTCCCTGGGTACCTAAGAGTCTGATTGGCAGTGTGGTGTATTTCTGTGTTTGGAATACATAAGCTGATAGTCAATGACACACTCAGCTTAGTGTTCATAGCGGCGATATGAGTGAAAGTGAGGCTGAACCTGCTAGGGTAAGCAAGCTGCACGTTGTAGAAGCCAAAACAATAGTTCACAGTTTTCTTGTCCAGATTTCAACACTGGAAGACCATAAAGTATCCAGAAACCAGGCAATCAAGGAACACTGCCAGGATGCTGGACGAGCCAAACCACCCACTGAAGGAAGCTCCTATCCCTGCCCCCTTACCCCATATCCAGATGCCCTATTGGCAAGGAATCTGGGGGGCAGTACAAACCTGAAAGAATGAAAACAGTTTTTTGGAGTTACTAAACATCCCAAACATGTTATCATTGTCACATTAAGTTATGTTTTAAACTGGATTGGACAATTAGTTAATGCTTTTCCCACTAAGTCAGTGGTGGAGCTATTTGAAAAGACTATATGAGTTATAAATAAAAAGGAAAATAAATATTTTAAAAAGATTCACAGGAAATGGCTGGAAGTCCAAGATTAAGGTGTCAGCAGTATTGGTTTCTGAGACCTCTCTCCTTGGCTTGCAGATGGCCTCACATGACCTTTTCTTCCTCCATAGTCACTCCTGGTGTCTCTTCCTCTTCTTATAAGGACACTAGTATTATTGAATTAGGGTACCACCCTTATGACCTTATTTAACTTTAATCACCTCCTTAAAGACCCTAACTCCAAATAGAGTCACTATGAGGAATAGGGCTTTAACAAATGAATTTGGAGGAGGGGAAGGGATGAGATTCATTTCGTAGCTGTCTCCCTCACTGTATTATTTATCTGAAGACAAGGACCTTGTCATTATATTCCTAATTCCTAGCATGGTAACTGCTTAATAATTCATAGTAATGAGGTATAATGTGGTGACTTTTGAGACTTGTGTTCAAATTCCAGCTGCAACTTCTATCCGAACCCAGTTTTAAAATTTGTAAAGTAGGTATAATAATAATGTCTCCCTTTTTTAATTGTTAGATTACATGTGTCTGATAAATTGTAAGTGCTCAATAAATGTTAGCTGTGATTGTTGTCATTTAACTGCACTTCACCTAATCAGTCTATTTTCATTTACATATCAGCTAAAACCCTCACCTTTCTTGTCTGATAAGCCTGATCAGAGTACCACAGGTTGTAATCAAAGGCTGCAGACATAGGTGTAGTCAGTATGTCACAGAACTGTCATCCAGGGCAGTTCTCTCTAGAGATTGTTTCTGTCTGCTTGGGGATGATATTTTGGCCCTCTTGATAGGTAATATTCTTAGTGTTTGCAGGTAAAGTTAGGCTGAATTAATTTTAGAACTGACCCACTTACATATTTTTAAACTTTAGACTACGGCAGCTGAACAGCTACACTGGCCAATTTACAAACTGCATTATGGCTTATATGGGGCAGACCACTCTCAAAATAAGACCAAGAAGCTCAAGAGTCCAAGTGAGTGGTTCTTGACATATTCAAAATTTCAATTAAAACCTTAACCCTTGGTTGTCTGTTGGAAGTCTAGTAATTTAGAGGGAGGAGAAAGGAAATCATGTTATAATATGGTTGGGGAATCAAAAACAAAAAAGGAAAAAAGAAAAATCAAATCTAGATTGTCATAGAATAATTATTAAATAAATAGAAATTTAGGTATTTCAACTACACTAAGCTATATTTACTTGCCAAATTTCAATTTTAATATTTGAATTAATTTGGCTAACTTGCAGGCTCCTCATGTGTTCATGGAATTGTATAAAACTAATTTTAGCTGCAAAACAGTATTTTTGAAATCTTTTACCATTTCCTCTGTGAATCTTTTTAAAAAATCCATTAGTTTGACATAAAGTGACATAATACTTAGTATTTATTTTACTCTGACACTTTTATTTAATCACAGCTCTTAATATGAGTTGGCCGTCTTTCCTACATTAAAATATTGTTTCTGACCCATTATCAATACAATAGATTATATGAGTTACATTTTTTTAGGTACCTATGATAGCTTTGACCTGATTTGAAAATACCTCATTTCATTTATTCTTAACAAGAGCCTAGATGAGTACTTATAATTCAAGGTAAAGACTTTGGATGGAAAGTCAAGAGCCAGAATAGATAGCAAAGAAATTTTATTATCATACCAAGAATAACTGACAGATAATAACTTTCTGGAACACTGTGATGAGAAAAAAAATTAAGTACAATTCAGTAGCAAAAATGTTATGGTGGAATTTTGAGTGGGAGCAAGAAGAAGGGAGTGAACTTTGCAGATATGCTGATTACATTGGATTTTATTACTATTTACTGAGCACCTACTATGTGTATTAGTTAACATTAATGCAAGAGATAAAGACAAGTCATTTATTCATTGGATTCAAGGAAGACAGCAAGGTTAGGGAGAAAGAAGGGGGAAAACACCATATACGTTGAATAATAAAAATGATATATGAGGAGTACAGAAAAAGTGCTGATTGGGAATTTAGAAGAGAGAATTTGCGTTCAATGAAGTTTTGTGTTTTTTTTTAAATCAGCTTAGTGTGAAATAATTCCAAGATATTTCCCTACCATTTTCACTGGACAATTTAGATTACTGATAGCTATTTTAAAGATTACAGTGTTCTCTTTTAATCTTCACTTAGTTTAAATTATTTTAAAAATATTTGACACTTTTATAATGTTTCTAAGAGTTATGAATCCTTGCTTCAAAGTCAATTATTTCACTCTTTTTAAATTTTGGAAAATATTAATTTTCTATTTACCTTTATGTGTGTGAGTTCTATTTCTCTTATATCCACCTCAAGGAAAAGGTTGTGGTCATGTGTGCATGGCAAGGGGAGCTATGAACACTGGGTCACCCTCCAAGAGATATTGGGAAGGAAGTCCTTTCTGTAGGTGCTCTGCTTCCTTTTTTAGCAGAGTTAGGAAGAGTCATACTAATCTTATTCTAGAATGACTCCGTTTGGGGGTAAGAGGAGAAGTCAGTAGGAATGATCAGCTACTTCCCATTATCTGATGCCTTTATACGTGTAGACCCTAATGATATTATTATATTTGCCAGTAGCTTTGATGCAGAAAAGAAATGGAAAATGACAAATCAATGATAAATGAAAGGACAATCCACATGGGAGGACATATTCACCAACGATATATTAGATAAGGGGTTAATATCCAAAGTGTATAAAAACTCATACAACTCACCACCAAGAAAACAAACAATCTAATTAAAAAATGGACAAAGGTCCTGAATAGATATGTCTCCAAAGAGAACGTACAGATGGCTCAGCATCACTAATTATCAGAGAAATACCATAATCAGATATCACCTCACACCTGTCAGAATGGCTACCATCAATAAATCAACAAATGATAAGTGTTGTTGAGGATGCAGAAAAAAAGGGAACTCTCATACAGACTGGTGCAGCCACTGTGGGAAACAGTATGGAGTTTCCTCAAAAAATTAAAAATGGAACTGCCTTATGACCCAGGAATTCCACTTCTGGGAATATATCCGAAGAAACCGAAAACACTGATTTGAAAAAATATATGCACCCCTATGTTCATTGCAGTGTTATTTACAATAGCCAAGGTTTTGGAAGCACCCCAAGTGCCCATCAGTCAATGAATGAATAAAAGAGCTGTGGTAGTTTACCCTTTGAAACAGCATTGGTGAACCTGGAGATTATTATGCTAAATGAAATAAGCCAGTCAGAAAAAGACAATTACCATATTTCACTTACATTTGGAATCTAATGAACAAAGTAAACTAGGAAACAAAATAGAAACAGACTCATAGATACAGAGAACAGATTGACAGCTGTCAGAGGGGCTGGGGGCTGGGGTGCTGTGTGGAAAAGATGAAAGGATTAAACAGAGGGAAAAAAAACCTCAAAGACAAAGACAACAGTATGGTGATTACCAGAAAGAAAACAGTGGGAAGAGTTAGAAGAGAGTAAAAGGAAGATAAATGTTGACAGAAGGAGACTTGACTGCAGGTGGTGAATACACAATACAATATACAGCTGAGGTATCAGAGCATTTTACACTGAAACCTATATAATTTTATTAACCAGTGACCCCAATAAATTTTAAAAAATTTTAAAATAAAAATAAAAATACACCCTCTCTCAGAAAAAAAATTTTTTAAATTAAATAGGAGTTGGAAAGCTACAGCCTGAGGGTCACTGTCTATTTTTGTAAATAAAGTTTTATTGGTGTACACACACACACACACACACACACACAAAATGGGAACACAAAGTTACTTGGCATGAAAGAATAATGAAACGAGAAAAAAATAAATACTCATAATAAAATCAGTAAATAGACTATTTTTTCAAACAGTTGGGACTTATAGAGAAGGTTTTATACATTTATCTTAGAAGGTATATTACAAAACATGTAACTGTATAAACTTTACATCACAAAGAACTGTTATATTTAGAAGGACATTTAAAGATATTAGAATTCTGTCTCATCAGCCAAACTAAAGAATAAATTTACTTCATAAATTTACTAGGATTTATTTATTGGCAAATAGTTTCTTCCTATCAAAATTCTATTAGAATCTGATTTTCCACCTCTATTAAAAATAATAGGCAAATCAATAATAATTTAATGAACAACTTCGTTCCACTTCAACCTCCCTCACATAAAATGAATGAGAACATTCCATTTAACTACTTATTGAAAGATAAATAAAGACATAATCTATTGACACAGAATTAGACTCCTGTTTTGTCTTGGCCTAGCTATTTTATCTAAAACATGGCGATATTACCTAGTGACAGCATTTTGGTTAAGGTACATGCATTTTCTAGTTAATTGGTAAGCCTTTATTCAACTAAATGTAAGTCACAAAAGAATATTTAAGGCTGCCGACATTTTGCTAACAGTGAATATTGTGGTTAAAAAACCTAAAATCATACAAATGTTTCTCAGTGTTGACTAATAACTGTATTGGATTTATATCCAATTATGGATCAAATTTTGATAGTATGTTATTAGAAATAGCTCTACATAGTTCTAATATAGTGAAAGAAAAAATTCTTTAAATTTATTGACTATTAATTATCTATGTTGTGTGAGAAACATTTTCAAAATACTTACTGATGTAGACTGAAACTATTAATCACTAATGACTAAGGGAGCAAATTGTCTAAAGACACTTTTCAATTACAAAACAAAAATTCTATAATTCAAAAATAGAAGCATAAATGCCATTATAATTAAAATTACTAAGAAATTAATACAAACCCTTCTGCAAGTGTATGCTATTTTCATTCTTAATGAAGAAATTATGGGATAATAATTCACTTCATTCAAATATCAATGTGACACATCTTTTATCTCCTTTAGAAAAATAACTTTGAAAATAAACCATATCAGTTCTCAACTTAGTGTTTCTACAACTCTAAAAAAGAAAAAGTATTGCATTATTTGTAAGTTTGGTGAAACATTTTGAGAATTTTGAGAATTTTAATTTATACTAGTTTTAAAGTTCTATTTGTTTATTGTGCATTATATATATATATATATACAGTATATATATTTAATTTATACTAGTTTTAAAGTTCTATTTGTTTATTATATACAGTATATATATTCTTATCTTTTTTCAAGTAGATTAAGTAAATGTGTAATGATAGGAAGATATCAAAGGACTCAAACACCACCAACATTCAATTCCTCTCTGCTTGAGCTCTGCCTTGGTTTTAATACCAATTCTATTTTCAGTTCTATTTGTTCTTAAGACATATTTCAAACTTCACATAAAGACCTTACAAGGAGCCCATGCATGGAACATGCCTGCCAAATGCTGGGCAAATAAAGCCCACAGTAATAATTTCTGTTTTATAAAGAATAAAGCTGAGAAGTAGAAAGGCTAAGCCACATGTAAGAAACCACATATAAGTAAGCATTCTTTGAGATGGAGATAGAAACCTTTAATCAAGAAGAGGTTAAAATATCATGATTCTAAGTCTGAAATAGATGGTCTGAAATGGCAGATTCTTAAAAGAGAATAATTAAAGGAATTGATGCCTCATTGTCTTTAATGATATTCCTTACTGTTCCATTGAACCATGGAATAGATAAGAAGCAAGTAATACGTTTCCAGCTGATTTTTTATGTAGCTAGATAATTTAGACAAAAGCACATAGGGATGGTATGGAAAGTAAATTCACCCACCTGGCCTCCAAACTCCTCAACTTTCAGTAGAGGGTGGATGAACGAGACCTGGACACCTGGAGCAGAATAAAATGACTATACATGCTGGTTTCTTTTTTGAATTTGCAGTGTCAGGCTACAAGCCACGTATGCTATAATGACTGTAATGTGAAACTTGGAAACTGAGATAGTTATGCCACTTCTGAACTTTAGACGGGGCCAATGAACTTTATTCACATTTCATTTTCACTTCAGCTATGCTCAGAAGACTTAACCTATAATTATATGAGATGATTAATCTTTGTTCTTTATTGTACTGATTGTAATTTTCACTGTTTAAAAAGTAGAAGAAAATATCACCTTCCAAGTAAGCAAGGACATTTTTATTTGACCTTTCCATGTCTGGGAAGGTTCTGGATCAGAAACCTTGTGAGGCACATCCCCAACCCCAATTTAAATTCTAATTAGTTTCATGGGAGAAGGAAATACTAGTAAGCCATTCCTAAATTTAAAAATTTTACAACTAGATGGAAATAGTGACGGTATGTATTTATCACATCTCCTCTTAACAAGTCATTCATTGATATCAGTTTTTTAAATATATTTTTTATTGTTGATAGTATTAAAGGTAGCTCCTCTTTCCCCACCTTTACCCCTCTCCTCCCAGCCCCCACTCACCCTCCCAGCTCTTCACTACCCTATTGTCCATGTCCATGGGCTAGGCATACAAAAGTGTATAAGTTATTTGGTTTATCTCTTCTCAACCCTCCAACCTGATATCAGTTTTTAATGAATCATTTCCCTCACATCTTTATATTTATATGAAACTATACTTAAAAATAATCTCATGTTAGTCTACTTGTTTATGGATTCCTAATTCTGTTTTCTTTGGTACTGTATTGTTCTTTAAAGTTTCTTTTTTTGAGAGGTCTTCTTATGCAAATAGGTCTTCTTATATAAATGAGCATGGTAAATAGCTTCATATATATGAGGCCTTCTATGTTGCTTAACACATTAAAACCTCTTTAGTTGCTTTTTTTTTTTTTTGGTAAGGGGTTCTTCAGAAAGATAAAAAGCACTCTCCCTTAGACTCTAGCTAGGCAGTGGGAAAATCACCTCCTAGTCTGGATAAACAGGGCAATGGTGGCCTATCAGCATTGTAGGACTCATTTGTCAAATGAGGAATTGTTGGCAGTGGTGAGAACAAACCCCAGTGTTCTACTGGAGGGATCAGACTGGACCTTGGTTTTGCAACCTCAGTACTTGAGTTCTGGCTGGAAAAGAATTCAGAGCGAAGACTCAAACTATAGTGGAAAATTTACTCAGAAAGTCACAGAGGTAGATGAACTGGGCTCAGGAAACAAGCTACAGAGGCAAAAGCAGGGGCCTTGGGTAAAGGTGACATGCCAGAGTTGGAGCGAAGAGAAAGGTGAGGGAAAGGTGTGGGCCTGCTCCCTGGAGGAGAGCACACTGGGTTCTCAGTCTTTAGGGCTCTTAAGGGCCAGAATTTTAGGGGAGGTCCCAGGGGAGGATCTCAATAGAATATTCATCAGCTTTCCAGTGTTTCCTTTAAGGGTCATGGTGTTATAGGCACCTCTCACCAACACCAGAGAGGTGTTACACAGTGGTTCTCAACCTTTCTAATGCCGCGACCCTTTAATACAGTTCCTCATGTTGTGGTGACCTCCAACCATAAAATTATTTTCGTTGCTACTTCATAACTGTAATTTTGCTACTGTTAATGAATCGTAATGTAAATATCTGTGTTTTCCGATGGTCTTAGACTCTACAGCAGCGGTTCTCAACCTGTGGGTCGTGACCCACAGGTTGAGAACCGCTAGCAGGGTCACCTAAGACCATCGGAAAACACAGATATTTATATTACAATTCATTAACAGTAGCAAAATTACAGTTATGAAGTAGCAACGAAAATAATTTTATGGTTGGAGGTTACCACAACATGAGGAACTGTATTAAAGGGTCGCGGCATTAGAAAGGTTGAGAACCACTGAGCTAGTGGATGAGGGCTATCCCCAACCTTGACTATGTTGTGAAAAGCCAATTTATTAAAGCAATTAAAGCATGCACCTTTATTGAAAAAGCAAAGCAAGCAAACAGGTACATCTGGCTTATGAAGCACAGACGGGCTTTCAGCTAATGTGAAGAGCGAGTTGGGTGGGGGTCTGAGGCGTTATATACCCTCCTGTCTATAGGCTTCATAATTCCTCTGCTGACTATTTTGGTACCGAGTAATTCTCAAGGTCCTTTTTTCTACTTTGTTGTAGCCTTCCCAGAATTCATGAGAAGCACCTGGCAACTTTATCTTGCCAAGCCTTGAGTCTGCTGGCTTCTCTGCCTACAGAGTAAAACTGCCCTTTTTTCCTTTCTCCTTTCCCTCTCCCTCTCTGCATTCTCTCATTAGGGAGGGTTTTATTACTATTATTTTTTAACTATTTGCTCAGTGTCCTTGGCTGGGGAAGGTAATGTTTATTTAGTTCCAAGCTGGCTGTAAATTGCCCACACTGTTTGGCCTTGTTTTAACTTTCCTGTCTCAGTTCCCCTATCCCTCCTGCCCTGAAATCCTGTAACGATGGTCTCCACTGATTGGTTGGCACCAAAGCAAGGAGTCGTTAGTCATCTGTGGTGTCACTTGTCTGGTTTTGCTGCTTTTCTGGGTGTGGAGCTGAAACACAACTGAGGCCTAGATGTATCTGTTGCAGGTCAGAACCTCTCTAATGCTTAGGGGCTATTCCCGGCCCCTGTTCTTCTTCTAAGGCGCGGGGGGAGGGGGGAGGGAAGTGTGGTGGTGGTGGTGAGGGGGCTGTTCCTACCACATGACTAGCAACAGGCCAACAGACCAGGGAAGGAAAGATCAGAGATTCTACCTCATGACCAGCTGACCAGCGATACGCTGGGGGAAGAAAGGTTGCCCTGAGGGTAAGATCCTTGTTTTCCCAGTTTTGCCCATTGCTAGGCACCTAGGGCTCTCTGAACTGTGGACCTTCTGTGCCTGTTTCACTGTCCTTGCTCTGCCTACCACAGCATAACCTTTGGATTTTCTCACGTCCATGGAGTGTGATCTTGATACCAGTATGGTTTCCTTGGATTAAGAGGATAGATACTACTTTCTTTTTGGAGACTTGATTGATCCTCAGTGTGATTTTCTGGATCCTTCCAGTCTTAAGTATGGATGAAATTAAAATATCTATAAAAGAAGAGTTAGCTATAACAGAGAGAAATGCTGGGTCTCTCTGACCCCATCTTGTTTAAGGCTGTGTTGTCCCCATGACTTCAGGCTGAGAGCTCCTGCTTTAGGCATGTTAATCAACAGAGGAACGCGGCTTGGGGCTTGAATTTTTACAAAAACAGCACTTCCCATTTCCCCTTCCTTGACGTAAAACAAGCCTGCACTCTGGACTTTCTTAGGATGGATTGGGGAACCACTAGGACTGCCATCTTCTAACCACTAGGATTTCACCTTCTCAGTGAATGCCTTCTTTATCAATAAACTTTTCCTCACCCCAAATTCTGACATTTTGAGTTTTAGTCTTTCAAAGCATTGGGCACATGTACACAGCTGCTAATGTTCAGGAGGACACCTTTAGGGGATGCACAGGGACATATTTTTAGCAGTTCCCATAGTTATTAAACAAAGTCCACATTAATGAGTTTGAGGGAAAATATAATTGAATTGTGAGCTGCCAGTGCATTAATAATAAGAGGGGGTTTCTTTCTTCCATGTATAACTGCTTCTTTTACAATAAAATGAAGCAGAGGATTTAAATGCATTCTAGAATACATTTCAGTTTAAATATTGTAAGGCTTTGGACTTGGGTCTATGGGAGACATGCTATCAGAAATATTTTTCTAGCCCTTCAATAACTAGTTCTCACTTCCTCATCATATATGAATATAATAGAGAAAATTGAACTGAAATTTTGAGCCAATTCTATAATAATTAAGTAATGGAAAGATCCCTTCATCCTGTTTGATCTGAACCTGGTGGCAAGTATGATACTATTTTCATGGTCTGTTTCTTGAGCATGCAGATTGAGTAATGGGAATAAAACACCATATCAATCCAGTGTGGCTCATCCTGATGCATATGTGAGGTAGAAAAATTGCCTTAATAACATGTGGAAAGCTATCAACTAAAATTTAAAATTAAAAAAAGTCACAGGATGATAAACTTAAGAAAAGTAAAAGAATAAACTACAATCATTGTATCTAAAATATTTGTCTAATTCACAATGGAGAAGTTATTTAAGTTACATTTTCTGTGAGAAATTGTGGTCTCTTTGAAGGCAAGGGCACTTCCTCACTCAACATGGCACAAGGTAAGAGTCTCCTATATAATAACAGGCTGATATGCAAATACCGAACGGTGGAACAACCAGAACAACCGAGCAACTGAACAACAGATCCCTAGGATGTGCGCTGACCACCACGGGGCGTGTGTGGAACATGGCGGGCGTTGGCCATGGTGGGATGGTGGAGAAGGTGAGGGGGGTGCCAGACCAAGGCGGGGCACTGGTCACTATCATCAGGACGAGCCTCTGGTGGTTACTGAAAATTCTTTGCTCCTGAGAGCCATGATCCTGCCCAGCACTCTCACCTCGCAACCACTGCTGGCGCCAGAGCCACCGTTTGCACCCACTGCCAGCGCTGGCCCCACTTGCATCCACAGCCAGCACTGGAGCCATCGCTCGCACCCACAGCCAGTGCCCAGCACCAGTCCTGATCACTCAGTGCCATCAGTGGGTGCGAGTGGCGGCTGCCAGCCCTGATTGCCCCTGAGGGCTTCTCCACCTCCCCCTGCTCCTGAGGAGTGATCGGGGCAGCAGCCACTGCTCGCACCTGCTGACAGTACTGGTCCCGCCCACACCCGCTGCTGGTGCAGGCCCAAATCATTCCAGGCCGTCAGTGGATGCGAGTGGGGCTGGCGCCATCAGCGCGTGGGAGCAGCAGCGGTGGGAGCGGGGCTGCCAGCAGACAAGGGACTGGGGGCCACGGTGGGAGAAGCTGGGCTGGGTACGGAGGATGGGCTGAGACCCATCCCTGTGCCTACCGCAGCCTCACGACCCACAGTTCCTTTCAAAGTGCACAAATTTGTGCACTGGGCCTCTAGTTAGTAAATATTTATTGAAGTGGATCTTGAAAAATGGAAGTTTTGGGGGTCAACCAATAATGATTGTCCCCCAACACATACATGTACATGTGCAATGAGTAGACACAATTCAAGATATAATTTCATGAGGCATAGAATCAGAATTAGAAAATTAAAAAGGATCTTGGAGATCATCTAATTGTTTTATAATAGTGAAATTTCATTGTAATGAGAAAACAGCACTGTAATCACATTCTCATTCTGTGAGAGCTGCAGATGAAAAATAATTTATATTTTCAAATTTAAATAAATTTAAAGTTTAGAAGTGTAAGAAGGTTAGTATCAGATTCTTCCCATCACCACCTCTTTATTCTTTAGACCTTCTAATGTTCTGTTGGGTTATTTTTGTGTGGTTTGGGAATATAGATGAGTGTTTTTCAGAGGGGCTGAAAGGATTTAGGGGAAGAGGAGATAGGAGAATCTAGAGTTAACAACTTCAATGGAATAAGATATAATATTACCACTCTTCTTTCTCTTCTTTGGTTGTTCAAAGGCAAATTGAACACTATAAGTTACTGTCTTTAAAAAAAAAAGTTAAACATAAACAGAAGAAAACAGTTGTCACAAAACCAATAATGTGTAATGAATATTGTGTTTTGAACAACATAATATCTTTCACAAGTTTAAGGCAATGAAGTACCTTATTTTAAATTTCAGTATATGTTATTGCTGACACTGTGCTTGACCATTACAAAAAGATATCATCTCATTTAATATTCTTAACAGTACTGTTATTATCTTTGTTTTACATGTATAAAAAGAAAATGAGAACCTTTTAGAAAACTCAAATATTTGCCCAAAGTTACATGCCTGGTATTGTATGAATTATAGTTGAAATAGAATTTTCTTAACAGGAATGCTTTTCTCAGTTTATTTTAGTTGAATTGAATTAATTGTAAAGTAGTGAGTAGATGGTGGGACTAATGACATCTTATTACTAACTAGTTATATGAGATCAAGGTACTCCATCTCCCTGTCCTTTAATATCTACATCTATAAAAAGAGGAGATTTTAAAGTTTCTAATTGTTCTACAAACATGTTCTATTTTTTTCAAAGATTTTCTTACTGTGAGACCATGTAAAAGATATGGAAATAGTATGTAAATACCCTTTTTTATCAGAGAAATCTCATAGATTATCATTGCATAGATTACTAGAAGTTTGTACATGCCCTGGTGAGGGAATTTAGAAATATTGCATCTAAGGGACTTTAAATAATTTATATTATAGAAAATTATATCCTACCTAAGAATGCTTGTTGTAATAAAGCTCAGTGTTATAACTACTAACATGAAAGCTAGATGCTATAGCAAAGAAAGAAGCTGACAAGAATAATATCTTACATTTAAATTCATGAAATTAATTACAGAAATATAAACTGATGGAGAATTTGCACATTTAAAAGACAGAAAAATTGATTTCCCTTTTTGTTATGATGTCATAGCTTGTGGCTGACTAGGACAAGGACAATAAGGCAGAAAAAATGGTTCTCAGACATGGATTTTAAAAACACCATGATAAGTAAGTTTAAAAAAATAGTTCAAGATGGAGAATTTTACCAGAGAATTAGATTTTTAAAAATTGAGATATAATTCACATACCTTAAAATTCATCATTTTAGAGTGTATAGTTCAGTAGTTTTTCAGTATATTCACATATATATGCAACATCACCACTTGCTAATTCTCAAACATTTCATCACCACAAAAGTAACCCAGTACTCTAGCAGGGATTGCATTGAATCTATATATTGCTTTGGGTAGTATGGACATTTTACCAATCCATGAACATGGTATATTCTTCCACTTGTTTATGTCTTCCTCTATCTTTTTTTCAATGTCCTGTACTTTTCCAAGTACAGGTCTTTTACCTCCTTGGTTAAGTTTATTCCTAAGTATCGTAATTTTTTTTTGTTGCAATGGTAAATGAGATTGTTTGTTTAGTTCCTCTTTCTGAGAGTTCATTATTGGTGCATAAAAATGCCATAGATTTCTGGGTGTTAATTTTGTATCCTGCTACATTGCTGAATTCATTTATAAATCTGGTAGTTATTTTGATGGAGTATTTAGGGTTTTCTAAGTACAATATCATGTCATCTACAAATAATGACAGTTTTACTTCATCCTTTCCAATTTGGATGCCTTTTATTTCTTCTTCTTGTCTTATCACTATGACTAGCACTTCTAGTACTATGTTGAACAGGAATGGTGAAAATGGGCATCCCTGTCTTGTCTACAAATAAACAAATGACAAGCATTGGCCAGGTTGTGGAGAAAAAGGAACCCTAGTGCACTGCTGGTGGGAATGCAGACTGGTTCAGCCACTGTGGAAAACAATAGGAGTTTCCTCAAAAAATAAAAAATGGAACTCCCATTTGACCCAATGATCCCACTTCTAGGAATATACCCTAAGAAATCAGAAAGAGTATATGCACCCCTATGTTCATAGCACCATTTACAATAGTTAAGATTTGGAAACAGCCTAAGTGTCCATCAGTAGATGAGTGGATTAAAAACCTGTGTATATCTATACAATGGAATACTATGCAGCTATAAAAAAGAAAGAAATCTTACCATTTGCAACAACATGGATGGACCTGGAGAGCATTATGCTAAGTGAAATAAGCCAGTCAGAGAAAGATAAATATCACATGATCTCACTCATATGTGGAATATAATGAACAACATAAACTGATGAACAAAAATAGACATAGAGACATTGAACAGACTGTCAAATCTTAGAGGAAAGGCAGGGGAGGGGAGAAGGAGGGGACAGATCAACCAATAAACTCATATGCATAACCCATGGACAAAGACAATGGGATGGTGAGGGCCTAGGATAGGGGGGATGGGAGCAGGCTGGAAGAGGTTTATAGGGGAAAATGGAGGATCTATGTAATACTTTCAATAATAAAGTTTTTTAAAAAATAAAAATACATACAACTAAACTATTGGGTTAAGCAACAAATTATGCTTAGGTTTTTTTTTTCTATTCTTAATACAAATCTAAAATAATTCAAAGACTGCTCTATTGATAAAATATGATTTGCCATGGGAAAATTTTAAATGATGCTAAATATATCTAATCACTGTACTAGGAGTGGCTTATGAAAAGTTAAGTAAATTTTATTTACTTCTCACCTAGTCAGATTAGATATGCATAATATGTTCAAATAAACATCATCATGTATTTTTCATACTGCATAATAAAGAGATTTTAATGATAGATACTCATTGAGTTTGGGCTGAACTTTAGATGCATGAAAGGGACAGACTGGCACATATTCTATTTTTAATTTTCAGGACCAATACCTCCTGATCATCAAATAATTATTTGCACATATAAATTTTTGGTTCAGGGACCCTGGATGAAAATTTTGTATACTCAACACAGTAAAATTTAGACAAGAAAATTTTAACATATGACTTTATTTCCCATCCACATACCCTACAGGGTTTCTATATCAGAGGTAACAAACTTTTGGCCTGGTAAACTAATATAATATACTGTTGAGAGAACTTAATACTACTGACAATGTCGCTGGCTTTGTTATAATATTAAACACGACTAGGCATCCTACCCTGCATGGCAAATTCAGCTTAAGATTCTTTATCATCACCCAAAACTATGCCACACATTATATAAATCATATACATGTCTTTGAAACTTTGGGAAAATTCATTGTTAATGCTAAATTTTTGCATATAATAAGTATCCCAAATTTCAGAAGACCTATAAGAAAGTAAGTCACATATATTACAATACTGCAAGTAGAGTAGATGAAAATGTAGTTTCCTTATTAATGTAATGATCTCTTAGTAAAATCCCAGAAACACTTAGTTTTCCAAAATCAAATCTTATTTCCTTCCTTGCCTTGTGTTGTTTTATCCAATCCTAAATGATATATTAAATTCAATAACAAGGAAGGACTATTATGCAGTAAAGACGAAGGCAAAATGTCTTCCAGTGAACTGAATTTACAGTGACTCAGTGCAAAGAAAATATATGCCTTTAAAATAGTGTAGGATAAAATGAATCTTAAACAACTAATGCAATTATTTTCTTTGCTCTTATCTGGATGTGCAGTACATTGGTATTTACACTCTGTTTACTATGGAAAATATCTTGCAAGTATAGAGTGTTCTGCTTAAAATATTTTAGCAGATTGAGGATTGTCACATATGCAACACACATGAGTAGTTATTTTAATGCTTGAGGATCTTACATTATAAATATTGGTTTTTACTATGTTGAATAAATACAGAAATAGTAACAAAAGTATAGTTAATTGAATACCGGAAAGATCATGCATATGTGAAATTCAGTCATTCTGTTTACAACCCATCTGCTCATCTATCTATCCATCCATCCATCCATCCATCCATCTGTCCATTCACACATTTTACATACTATATGATCTATGGGAAGAAAATGGTACACATGGAACTTTCATAAAGCAAAATGTAAGAAGTATCTTTTTAAAATGACTACTAGATTATGGGATTTTAAAAAAATTATTAACAATATAAAATGATAGTTTAAGGCTTACAACATTTTGATTTGATACATTTGTGTATTACAATATGATTATCACTAACTTTATCACATCACATAATTTAACAAAATTTTAAGTGATATTTTTTCTTGTGAATTTTTAACTATCATAATTTTAACTGATATTTATATATTTTTATTGTTTTGAAAGCTTTACATGTATTAACTCATTTGCTCCTTGTAACATTCTTGGAGGTAGGAACTATTAGTATTCTTACAGTACAGATGGGGAAATAAAATCACATAAAGGTTAAGTAATTAACTAAAGTTACTCAGCTAATAAGTAAAAGCAGGATTTGAACATATGAAGTATATCTCCAGAAACTGTATTCTCAAAACCTACAGCTGTATTGTCTCTCAGTAATGGAGGTATGTTAATCAACAATATAGAAATATTAACATCAGCAAGAATAACAATAATAATATACACCATTTTATTGTGTGTATAGATGTGTCACTATTGACGACTTCTCATACATGTTCTAGCTTAATCCTTACAACAACCCAGTGATTTAAGCATTGTGCTCCATTCATAGGGTGAAAAATGAGGCACAGAGTAGTTAAGTATCTTATTCAAAATTAAGTAGCTTGTAAGAAAAACAGCAGGCTTTTGAACTAGGTCTGTTTGACTCCAAAACTCTTAAGTACTTCATTAAACTTCCTCCTTTTAAATATGTTTAATGAAACAAAAATTTGTCTGGAAAATATTACAAATATGTTCAAAATGAATCAAAATAACCATCTAAAAATTAAGTATTGGAAATTATAACTTAAAATCTTAAGTTGCTGTTTTAGAAAATATTTTGATAATTCACAATAATATAATCAGAAAACCCTTGAGTTTTTCTTTTTTCTTAATTGTGTAAAGCAGTGATTCTAGGCTAAGGCTATCTATATCATACCAAAGGATATTGCACTCTGATATAGACTCCTACATATTTCTTAGCTGATACCCTCACCTACAGTGACAATGTGGGGTTAAAAAAGGAGCAGAGCATTTCAATTAGCATTCTAACACTAGAGCCCCTGCAATTAAGTAGTCAATAATATATATATATTTTTAAATATATTTTATTGATATTTCACAGAGAGGAAGGGAGAGGGATAGAGAGCTAGAAACATCGATGAGAGAGAAACATCGATCAGCTGCCTCCTGCACACCTCCCACTGAGGATGTGCCCGCAACCAAGGTACATGCCCTTGACCGGAATCGAACCCGGGACCTTTCAGTCCACAGGCCGACGCTCTATCCACTGAGCCAAACCGGTTTCGGCAGTAGTCAATAATATTAACAAAGTAAAATAACAGCCACAAGAATCAGTATTTTTGTAGTATTTGTAGTCTGAACTCATTTGAAAAAAGGATGGAAGGGCCCTGACTGCAGATAACAGAATTCAAAAACTTGTCTATGAAACAACAGTAGAATTCTAACACAATGCAATTCTAGCACAAGAAAGAAAAGAATATAGGCAGAACCCCTGAAGCCAAGCTTACAAGGATAATCCTCAAGATTTTTGAATCAATGACTAAGCTGAGCTCTATGGTGGTAGAGTGTTTCTACTGTTGCCTCGCTCTCCACTAGATGTTAGTCTACTGAGAACAGATTCTATATTTTATATTTAACTTTGTAGCCTTAGGATCTAGTACAGTGCCTGGCACATAGGAGGAAGTCAATATATGTTTGCTTCACAAATAAATGGAAATGTTTATAATACAAGGCTTGAGTGTTTGCAGATTCCCCAGTTTTAAGATCTTAAATAATAAATACACAGAAATTATACAAAGCAGATAAATGATTTCTAACATCATAGTTTCTTAATGATAAACATGACTCCAGAATTCAGCACTACTGACTCCTAATGCAGTGTGCTTAACTGTACTTTTTAATATCAAAATGCACATATTTTGAGCATGGTTTTATAGATAATCTTTATTTTTTCATTTTTAACTTTATCATTGACAGTATTACAGATGTTTCCTATTCCCCCGTTAATACTTTTAATGCTTATTTTACATAGCTGAGACCACACTATAATAATCTGGCATTAAATGTTCTTACTGAACTTAAATTTTTTTGATAAAAATTACAAGAAAATATTTTTATTTAAGTACTAGTGATCCAGTGCATGGATTCATGCACATTGAAAGAAAATTAATTAGAAGGTGGCCAGCAGGGCAAGACTGGCGAGATGGGCTGGACATGCTCTGGAGCCAACCTACCATGGTCCCTCCCTGGCTAGCCTCACCTGGGGCAGCACTGGGCTCGAAGGGCAGAAGGGCAGAAGGGCATCTGCAGAGTGAGTGGGGTCCCTTTGGCAGATGGGGTCCCTCAGCCTGCCCTGTAGGGATCAGGCTGAAACCAGCTCTCTGACATCCCCCGAGGGATTGCGGAGTACAAGAGGGCACTCTGCAAAGTTGCTGTCATACAGGGTGTGGAACACAAATGCAAGTGTGCAGTAAACCAGTTTCGGGGTCAACAGTGCCCCAACAACAACATACCCACGACCAAAGGTGTAATCACATGGCCCTGTGACTTCCTCCTCTCTGGTTTCGGGGTGCGTCACCTGAGAACCACCGCTGCCAAGTCACTGCAGCTCAGCAGCTCCTGCATTAAGCGTCGTCTGTCCCCTGGTGGTCAGTGCATGTCATAGTGACCAATCGGATGAACACTTAGCATATTAACCTTTTATATATATAAATAGTTGGTATCTTACCTAATAACAGAGAAACATGTGAATTGACCATACCTCTGCTACACCCACAGCCAATCAGAGTGAGTATGCAAATTAACCCAACAAAGATGGTGGTTAATTTGCATACATAACTGGGTCCTGGGAACCTCCTCGGCACCCAGGTCACTCCCAGCCAGCCATTGGAGGGGCAGGGGGCCCCCTTCCCAAGCCTAAAGTCTGGGGCAGAGGCTTTAGGCTTGGGAAGGGGCTGAGCCTGTGATCAGAGGGGTGGGGGGGGGCCGCTTCCCAAGCCTAAAGCCTGGGGCGGAGGCTTTAGGCTTGGGCAGGGGCCGAGCCTTCGATTGGAGGGAAGGGGAAAATAATCAATGGAAACATATCCTCAGGTGAGGACAAAAAGAAAAATAAAGAAAGAAATGTCATATCCTATGAAAGACACATCTTGAAAATGCCTAAAGAAAGTTGTCATTTTTTCATGGTGAAGGGACTGGAGTCCATGTTGATGAAAACACATTGGTGGCTGCGGTGACTGGCAGTGGCTGCAGCAGAGGGGTGATGGGGCTGGTGCTTTCCTCTGATCAGCCCGATCACCTTCCACAAAGGGAGGCCAGACTGCAGCTTAGGTCCTCTCCCAATGGGGAGTGGGCCTAAGCCATCAGTAGGACATCCCCTGAGGGCTCCCAGTATGTGAGAGGGGGCAGGCTGGGCTGAGGGATCCCTCAAAGGAGTTTAAATCATATTATACAATCTATATAAAATAAGTACTTGTTGTTTGAGTATTATACTAGTTTTTCTTTTGTAAATTAAACTGAAGAATATAGATGCTTTCCTTGGTGACAAACTCTTCTGCTATAACATGATCAGTTACTTATATTGAATCATTATCTCTCCATGGAACACATCCCTTTAAAAGTTTACCTTCAGCCCTAACCGGTTTGGCTCAGTGGATAGAGCGTCCACCTGCGGACTGAAGGGTCCCAGGTTCGATTCCGGTCAAGGGCATGTACCTTGGTTGCGGGCACATCCCCGGTAGAGGGTGTGCAGGAGGCAGCTGATCGATGTTTCTCTCTCATCGATGTTTCTAACTCTCTATCCTTCTCCCTTCCTCTCTGTAAAAAATCAATAAAATATATTAAAAAAAAAAAAAGTTTACCTTCATCTGGAAAGTTTTTATTTTTTTACTGGTTTATCTGTGTATTCTCTATTGGTAGATGTGAACATTTTCAGAGGATATTTTCCAATGACTGTCATCTGATGAACAAATCTGTGTCACAAACTAGTTTGAAATGGTGTTCTTTAATTAATAGTTTAAAAAAATATGTAAGTATCAATATTAGTTCTAAGGAGATCACACAAATCATTTTTATAACTTAGACCTTTAATTCCCAAATAGGAGTACAGTAGCGTCACTGAGGGAGAGAAAGGACAGTGTATTATATTATATATACCAAAGGGGGCATTGCTTAAATAATTTTGGTCTTTATGACCAAAAGGTCATAAAGAAAACCTTTTGGACACTCTGGAGATTTTCCATCAAATGGAAAAAGAAAGTTCACAAAAGTTCATTGATTAAAAAGTAAACCAATGGACATAGACACTAGGGAGGTAAGGCCATGAGCAGGGAGGTGGAGGGGTAATTGGGGGATAAGAACACGTATATAATACCTTAATCAATAAAGAAAAAAAGATAAAATATCATTGTATGCAAAAGTTAAATAAAATATGTTTGTTGTGTGGAAAAAAGATAATAAAAATAAACTAAATCTAGAACAAATGAATTTTAATGACTATTTTCAGACAGTGATTAATTTATTAATTCTGAATTTTATAATTGAAAGTATAATATAGAGAATACAGGACTGAAATCAAGAGAGCTGAACTCAAATTCTAGCTCTGTTACAAAATGACAGGGTCCTTCATTGTACTGTATTTCAGTTTTTATATGTGGAAATTAAGGGCTAGCCTAGATGATGGCTAAATATCTTAAATTGTGTTACTCTATAACTCTATTAAATTTTTATGTCATTTTATAAAGTATTTTATAGCCTCTATGTCAAAATATCACATAACACTTAAGGGATGATAGCTGAAATTATTTCTAACAAGAATATAAGTCTTTGGCCCTATAGCCCACAGACTAGCAGATCACATATCTTAATCAATCTATATACCAAGATCCTATGGAGCATCATTAACTTTGAAGCTCTTATTCAGTAGATCTGGTAGTGCACCTGAGCCTATGTAATTTGAACATGTCTCTCAGTGATTTTGATGTGTACCCCCATTTAAGAATTACTGTTCCAAGTTTTCTTTTGATAAAATGCTACTTGAGTTTAGGTCGCAAAGACTTATGTCAACAATGAAAACAAATGCAACATTATAATTAATCTCAAAAAACATAATTTATTTATTAGCCATCTGTGGATAAACTCAGTTTTTCTTTCTTGTGATTTCCAAAGGATCAGAGCTTACAGATCCTAGCTATTTGAACATTTTTTTTTTTTGCTGTGACAATAAAAGATCAGGTAATAGAAACTTAGTTGGCATTGAGATGGAATATGTATAAAGAAATAGAAACATGCATACATATTTTAAATTATGTGTGCTTAAGTATAGTGCATATGCACATAAAGACAAATAAATAATAAACTTTAAATCTCTGATATCTTTTGTTTGCTCCTCAAAATCCACTCACCATTCTTTTGACCTTTCTCCATACTTTTCTCTGCTTCCAGGAGACTGACGTGAATTAATTGTAATAGTTCTCACAGCTTCTGGCCAATGGGTAGCCTTAGTAGGACATCATAGGAAAGATGAATGAACTCAATGTATTTTTGCTCCTGGATCACTCTTGGCTAGGCCGTCTTCAACTGGCTGTATCCCTTAATCCTCTCTAACCAGTGAACAGTTCATGGCACTCTGCTTTCAAGTTGTGATGATTTCTCCCTTTTATATCCCTTGAAAAATGATGACAGCTCTTGTGCACCTGGCCTCAGTTTACTGCACTAGCCCTTCTGGCTTTTCTGCATTTATACTTTACTAGAGGACCAGTGCACAAAATTCGTGCATGGGGGGGTTGTCCCTCAGCCCAGCCTGCACCCTCTACAATCTGGGACCCCTCGAGGGATGTCTGACTGCCCGCTTAGGCCCAATCCCAGTGGGATCGGGCCTAAACGGGCAGTTGGACATCCCTCTCACAATCCAGGACTGCTGGCTCCCAACTTCCTGCCTGATTGCCTTCCTGATTGCACCTAACCACTTCTGCCTGCCAGCCTGATCACCCCCTAACCACTCCCCTGCCAGCCTGATTGATGCCAAACTGCTCCCCTGCCAGCCTAACTGCCCCTAACTGCCTTCCTCTGCAGGCCTGGTCACCCCTAACTGCCCTCCCCTGCAGGCCTGGGTCCCCTCCAACCGCCCTTCCCTGCAGACCCAGTCACCCCCAACTTCCCTCCTCTGCCGGCCGGGTCACCCATAACTGCCCTCCCCAGCAGGCTTGATCGCCCACAAATGCCCTCCCTTGCAGGCCTGGTTCCTCCCAACTGCCCTCCCCTGCTGGCCATCTTGTGGTGGCCATCTTGTGTCTACATGGGGGCAGGATCTTTGACCACATGGGGGTAGCCATCTTGTGTGTTGGAGTGATGGGCAATCGGCATATTACTCTTTTATTAGATATGATAGAGCCCTGGTGCATGGGTGGGGCCCAGCTGGTTTGCCCTGAAGGGTGTCCCGGATCAGGGTGGGGGTTCCCTTGGGGCGTGGGGCGGCCTGGGCGAGGGGCCTGTGGTGGTTTGCAGGCTGGCCACGCCCCCTGGCTACCCAAGCGGAGGCCCTGGTATCTGGGGTTTATTTATCTTCTACAATTGAAACTTTGTAGCCTGGAGCGGAGCCAAGCCTTCTGCTCACTCCGTGGAGGCAGCCATTTTGGGGGGATTTATGTATCTTCTATAATTGAAACTTTGTAGCCTTAAGCAGAGGCCAAAGCAGGCCAGGGATGCAGAAACTTGGTTTCCTCCATCACCGCGGGCAACCCTACCCTCCTGCTCTTTCCAGCTCCGTGGCTGCCGCCATTTCTGTTTGGGTTTATGTATCTTCTATCACTGAAACTTTGTAGCCTTGAGTGGAGGCCTAGGCCGGCAAGGGCAGGCGGAAAGCTTGGCTTCCTCCATTGCCGGGGAAACCCATGCCTCCCTTTGCTCTCTGTGGCGGTAGTCATCTTGGTTGGGTTTGTTTGCATATTTGCTCCTGATTGGCTGGTGGGCATGGCTTGTGGGCCTGGTTTGTGGGTGTAGCAGAGTGATGGTTAATTTGCATATTACTCTTTTATTAGATAGGATAGCCACTCAAACAGGAGTAAGATGAAGTTGAGCATCTTTTCATATATCTGTTGGCCATTCATATGTCTTCTTGGGCAAAGTGTCTGTTCAGGT
Organism: Plecotus auritus; assembly: GCF_963455305.1. Classification (NCBI taxonomy): domain Eukaryota; kingdom Metazoa; phylum Chordata; class Mammalia; order Chiroptera; family Vespertilionidae; genus Plecotus; species Plecotus auritus. The sequence continues at coordinate 112,585,222 of NC_137775.1, read as the reverse complement.
TCTTTGCTGATTTTTTAAATTGGATTGTTTGTGTTTTTGTTGTTGAGTTGTATGTGTTCCTTTTATGTTTTGGATATTAAACTCTTGTTAGAGCTGTTGTTTGCAAATATCTTCTCCCATTTGGTTGTTTGTCTTGTTGTATTGTTGATGGCTTCTTTTGCAGTACAGAAGGTTTTTAGTTTGATATAATTTCATTCATTTACTTTTGCTTTTACTTCCTTGCCTTTGAGGTCAAATTAATAAAATCCTCTGTAAAACTAAGGTCCTTATGTTTAGTACTGATGTTTTCTATTGTTTCAGGTCTTATATTTAGGTCTTTGATCAATTTTGAGTTAATTTGTGTGTTGGTGTCAAATAGCAAAGTAGTTTTATTTTTTTTCATTTGGCTTTCCAATTTTCCCAGCAGCACCTATTGAAGACCCTTTCATTTCTCCATTGTATTTTTTTCTTTTTTGTCAAAAAATTTTTGTCCAGATACCTGTGGGTTATTTCTGGGCCCTCAATTCTGTTACATTGTTATGTGTGTTTGTTTTTTTGTTTGTTTGTTTGTTTTTTGTCAATATTATGCTCTTTTATTATTGTTGCTTTATAGTATAATTTTGAATCAGGGAGTGTTATACCTCATGCTTTTTTTTTTTTTTTCTAGAATTGCTTTATCTATTTGGGGCCTTTTGTGGTTTCATACAAATCTTATGATTTTTTTTGTTCCATTTTTTTAAAAAAATGCCATTGGTATTTTGATGGTGATTGCACTAAATCTATATATTGCTTTGAGTAATATGGCCATTTTAACTGTATTGATTCTTCCCATCCATGAACACGACGTATCTTTTCATTTATTTGTGCCTTCTTCAATTTTTTTTCATAATGTCTTACAGTTTTAAGTTCATTATTATTTTTTGTTGAGGTTGCAAAGGAATTGTATTTTTTATTTATTTTTTCTTAAATTTCATTGTTAGTGTATAGGAATGCAATGGATTTTTTAACATTGATTTTATATCATGCAACTTCACTGTATTTGTTTATTGTTTCTAATAGTTTTTTTTTTGGGGGGGGTGAGTCTTTAGGATTTTCTGTATGAAGAATCATGTTACCTGCAAAGGTGACAATTTCACTTTTTTCTTCCAATTTGAATGCCTTTTAGGTCTTTCTCTTGCCTGATTGCTCTGGCTAGGATTTCCAGTATTGTGTTGAATAATAGGAGTGAGAGTGGGCATCCTTCATTTATTCCTGATCTCAGAAACAAAGTTTTTCACCATTGAATATGTTATTAGCTGAGGGTTTATATGGTGAGATACTTTTCTTCTATACACATTTTATTGAGTTTTTTCCATAAATGGGTATTGTATCTTGTCAGATGCTGTTTTTGCATCCATTGATATGATCATATGGTTTTTATTCTTTATTTTGTTAATGTGGTGTATGACATTGACCAACTTGCTTATGTTGAACCATCCCTGTGCCCCACTGGAATGAACGCCGCTTTATTGTTTTATTTAGGATTTTTGCATCTATATTCATCAGAGATATTAGTCTGTAGTTTTCTTTTTGTGTGTTATCCTTGTCAGGTTTCATGGTTATGTTGACTTTATAAAATGTTTTGGGAACGATTGCCTCTTCTTCAATTTTTTGGAAGACATTGAGAAGGATAGGTATCACATTTTCTTTGAATGTTTGGTAGAATTCAATATTGAAGCCATCTGGTTCTGGACGTTTACTTTTTGGGAGGTCTTTGATGGTTGTTTCAATTTCCTCACTGTTGATTGATTTATTTAGACTTTTAATATCTTCATGATTCTGTCTAGAAAGATTATATGTTTTTAATAACTTGTCCATTCTTTGGGTTATTTTATGTAGTAGCATATTATTTCACAGTATTCTTGTATGACCCTTTGTATTTTTGTGATGCCCATTATAATTTCTTCTCTTTCATTTCTAATTGTTTATATTTGAGTTTTTTTCTTTTTTCCTTAGTGAGTCTAGCCAGAGATTGTCAATTTTATTAATCTAATCGAAGTACTGCTTCTTTATTGCATTACTTTTGTATTATCTTTTTGTTCTCTATTTTTCTTAATTCTGCTCTAATTTTTATTATTTACTGTCTTCAGACTTTGAGTTAAAATTTTTCTTCTACTACTAGGTTTTTAAAATGTAATGTTAGGTTGTTTTTTGGGGGATTTTTTATTTTTTGTTGAGATAGGCCAGTAATGATATAATGATATTACCACTTTTGCTGCGTTCAAAACGTTTTGATATTTCAAATTGTCATTCTCATTTTCCTCTATATATTTAACTTATTTTATTTCTTCTTTGACTCACTTGTTTTGTAGTAGCATGTTGCCTAATCTACACATATTTGTGCACATTCTTTTTGCAGTTGATTTCCAATATCAAAGCATTGTGGTCAGAGAATATGCTTGGTATGATTTCAATCTTCTTAAATTTGTTGAGGCTAGTTCTGTGTCCCAACATATGGTCTATCCTTAAGAATGTCCTTTGCACACTAGAGAAGAACGTGTAAGCTGGTTTTCTAGGATGAAAGGCTCTGTAATGTCAATTATGTCCATTTGGTCGAATGTGTCATTTAAGGCCATTATTTCCTTCTTGATTTTCTGCTTGGATGATCTATCCAAAGCTGTCAATGTGGTACATAGGCCCCCAACTATGACATGATTGTATTTTTGTCAGTTTCTTCCTATAGTTCTGTGAGTAGTTGCTTTATATATTTTGGTGCTCCCTGATTGGGTACATATACATGGAAGTGTTATATCTTCTTTATGTGTTGTCCTCTTTATTATTAAAAAATGTCCATCTTTGTCTCCTGTTACATTTTTATCTTGAAATTTATTTTGTCGGATATAAGTACCACTATACCTCCTTTTCTCTAGATGCCATTTGTTTCAAGAATTATATAATAAGGGAAGTGAGAGTATGTGCTGGGAAGAGCTCTTTGGGGGAAAAAGGAGACATATGTAATACTATATGTAATACTTTAAACAATAAAAAAAATTTTAAAAAGAATTATATTACATCCATTCACTTTGTGTCTATTTTTGTCCTTGTAGCTGAGAAGTGTGTCCTAAAGACAGCATATAATAGAGGTCTTTTTTTTTTAATCCAATCTGTTACTCTGTGCCATTTTATTGGTGAATTCAGTCCATTTACATTTAGGGTGATTATTTATGTGTGAGGGATTCCTATAGCCATTTTATCTTTTTGTTTTCTGATAGCTCTCTGTGTCTCCATTTTTTCAATTTTCTTGTGTTTTTGTCTGTTGTTTTTGTTTGGAGGTACTCTATGATTTTTCCCCTCTTTTTTCTCTTATTTTTTTAAGTTATGTGTCTTAATTCTAGAATTTTGTGTGTGTGTGTGGTTACCATTAGGTTTATACAAAAGAAAGTTACATATATATACAGTAGTTTTTTTTTCTTCTGAATGCATCTTATCGCCATTCCCCTTTGCAAATATAGACCTTTATCTCTTCCCCATTTTTTTCCTTTAATCATCACCTGATGGTATGTTTATTGATTTTAGAGAGGGGAGGGAAGAGAGAGGGAGAGAAAAATATTGATGTGAGAGAGAAACATTGATCAGTTGCCTTCTGTACGTGCCCCAAATGGAAACCAAACCTGCAACCCAGATATGTGCCCTGACCAGGAATCAAACCCACAACTGTTTGGTCTGTGCGATGATGCTCCAACTAACTGCGTCATCCGGACATGCTCCAACTAACTGCGTCATCCGGACATCAGCTACCCCTTCCCCTTTTGTTTTTGTTGTCACACTTGGAGTTAGCATGCCAGAGTCTCATTTGTTATCAAATTATCTACACAAATTGCTCCACCAATAAAGAACGGTCATGCACCACTCACTACCCATGGAGTTGACAAATAGCTGACAATCTGCCTACCCTGATCATATCCTAGTACTATAGGTTTTGTGCTAGAAATTTTTTTTAAAATCACATTTAATTGTTATTATTGCATGTTAACAATTATGGAAACAGAGTTAGAAAATTTGAAAAACATTCTGAAAATCACTCAGCTAATTAAGGGGCAGAACCAGTATATAAACCCAGAGGTCTTTATTTCAATGCCTCTGCTTGTAACTCCTGAATAGTCCTGAATAGTTAAATCACTTTAGTACATTATCATATATGTAAGTTTTCATTATTCTATTATTTATGTGACTATAGGGACTAATTAATTTAGTAAATATAATAATTATATGAAGTATTTTGTTACTAATTTCCTTGAATACATAACAATATATTTTAGGCATCTTGGAATATGACTATTCATGGCTCATGATCATTAAATCTACAAGGGAAGGCCATTTACCATTACACCCATTTACCATTCTTGAACAGTTTATGTGATCACTACTCATTCTAGCTACATGGATGAGGTAAGGCCTAAATAATTTTATATCCTTAATCTAACCACTATTAATTTTTAATTTTGAAAAATAATTTTTGATCCACTATTATATGCAATTCAAATTATCCAGTAAGTTGTAGAATATTTACAAAGCTGTAATTTTAAAGACATTATAATATTGTATTCTGTTTGTTTTTTTAATTATCATCTCAAACATATGTTTTTTAGAGAATTTATTGGGATGACATTGGTTCAAAAAACCATACAGGTTTCAGTGTACAACTCAACAAAACATCATCTGCATACAGAGTCGTGTGCACATCACCCCAAACAGTCTCTCAGTCTCTTTCTGTCTGCAGTTCCCCAACTTTGCCCACCTCCATCTAGCTCCCTATCTCTCTGGCTAAAACCACATTGTCATTATATATATATATATATATAAATGTTTGTTTGGTTTTTTGCTAATTATTCACTTTATTTCATCCAGCACCCCAACCTCCCTCCCATCTGTCAGTCTCTATGTCAGTCTCTCCCATGTATCCACGACTTACCTCTATTTTGTTCATCAGTTTATTTTGTTCATTGGATTCCACATATAAGTGAGATCATATGGTATTTGTCTTTCTCTGAGAGGCTTATTTCACTTAGCATAATAATCTCCAGATCCATCCATGCTGTCACAAAAGGTAAGATTTTCTTCTTTTTTATGGCTGAGTGGGATTCCATTGTGTAAATGTACCACAGCTTTTTTATCCACTCATCTACTGATGGGTACTTGAGCCACTTCCAAATCTTGGCCATTCCAAATAAAACTGCAATGAACATAGGGGTGCATATATTCTTTTAAATGAGTGTTTCAGTTTTTTTTGGATTCCAGAAATGGGATCACTGGATCATAAGGCAGTTCCATATTTAATATTTTGAGGTAACTCCATACTGTTTTCAAAGTGGCTGCACCAGTCTGCATGCTTACCAACAGTGCACTAGGGTTTCCTTTTCTCCACATTCTCACCAGCACTTGTTGACTTAGTGATGGTAGCCACTCTGATAGGTGTGAGGTGATATCACATTGTGGTTGAATTTGCAGCACTTTGATGATGAGTGGCATTGAGCAAATTTTCATAAATCTATTGGTCATCTGTATGATCTCTTTGAAGAGGTGTCTATTAAGATCCTTTGCCCATTTTTTTAATTGGGTTGCTTGTCCTCTTGGTGTTGAATATCATATATAAGTCCTTTATATATCTTAGAAATTAACCCCTTAACAAATATATCTCTGGCAAATAAGTTCTTATACACAGTGGGAATTCTTTTCGTTGTGTTGATGGTTTCTTTCGTTGTACAAAAGCTTGTTAGTTTGCTGTAGCCCCATTTGTTTGCTTTTTCCTTTGCTTTGTTTGCCTGAGGTGAATCAGAAAAATTTTGCTACAAGAAATCTCTGAAATTTTACTGCCTATGTTTTCTTCTAGGTTTTTTATGGTTTCCTGACTTAACATTTATTCTTTAATCCATTTTGAGTTTATTCTTTTCTATGGTATAAATTTGTGGTCTAGTTTCATTTTTTTTCATGTGTCTGTCCAATTTGCTCAACAAAGTTTATTGAAGAGAATGTCTTTACCCCATTGTATGTTCTTGCCTGCTTTGTCAAATATTGACTATGGAGGCATGAGTTTATTTCTGTGCTCTCTATTTGTTCCATTGCTTTATATGTTTATTCTTCTGTGAATACCAAACTATTTGATTACTATGGCCTTGTAGTATAGTTTGATATCAGGCAGTGTGATACCCCCAACTTTGTTTTTCTTTCTCAAGATTGCTGAGGCTACTTGGGTATTTTGTGATTCCC